>NC_045437.1:119669134-119726826 GCF_002776525.5 Piliocolobus tephrosceles | reverse complement strand
AGATAGATAGATAGATAGATAGATAGATAGATAGATAGATAGATAGAAGATAGATACCTGAATGGAGGTTTGGATAGATAAGTACAAACTTGACAAGATACTACACTATCAGGACAAAGAAAACGATTTGTTGAGTACCTACAATGTGCCAGGTCAAGGTGCCAGGTGCTTTCAGATGTGTTAGCACATCTGTCATTGCTGACTCCTTACGGTAACCCTGTAAGGAAGCATCAGCCCCATTGGTCAGATAAGAAATGGAGATCCAGAGAGGTTCAGCAACTTGTCCAGGCCATGCAGCTAGCCAGCCCATGTTCCTTCATCTAAGTCTCACTGTTCCTGAATCAGAGGAAACCCTCCCACTCCCACCTCCCGACTCTGAATTGTCTGTTACTCTGGAGCCTTTGTTCTGTGTGAGAACATCTTAGACTTTTTGAGAAAAGCCCGGGATCACTGTTCATTCATTGAGAACCTGACACAGGCTCCTAAGCCATTCCTGCTCTAGCCACCTGCAAGGTTCCCAAGTGAAAGTGAGGCCTCTCCTGAGAAATGAAAGCGCTGTCTCTTTAGGTGCCCACTCCTTACCCACCAGCAGAGCAATGTTTTCCAGGCTGGCCAGGCTCCAGAAGCTCACTAAGGAAGTTGGTTTGGGGCCACAGGCATCTATAGTGTATTGTATGCTGAGGCCCTCCCCTTCCTGCCCCTCCATTTGCTCCCTTTCCTTTCTCTTTCTGGGTCTCTCCCTTCCCAGCTCCTAGACTGGGTCTAGGCAGGAGCTTCACCATAATGTCAGGAGGGAAGGAGATGCCTCTGGGCCTCTCACCACAGCCTCAGCTCTCTCCCTGCCCCTCCATCTGAGTCCCTCCTAGCTCCCAGTTCCCTCAGGGTACAAAGCCAAGCCTCCAAGGAATCCCCTACCCCCTACCTGCATGACTGGAGCCAAGAGTGAGTTTAGGGCCACTGGCTATGATGAGGGGATGACCCAGGGCTCAGTGAGCACTGTCCAAGCACTTCTCTTAGGAGGTTTGCTTGGCCAGGGAGGAAGAAGGCCTCCCTCTCTGGGATGCTCCTGAAAGGACTTTGTGGGGAGTTAAAAGAATCCTCTGTGTGAGGGCGGAATGGGGGAAGGTGGAGGGTTGGAGAAATCCAGCCCAATGTCTTCCAGTCTCCCTGCTTCCTCCTGCGTTGACCTCCTGCACCCCTATCCTGCATACTGTTGCCTTCTGTCTTTTTGAAACTTCCCAGGCTGGAAAGCATTAGGTCCTGGGATGCAAAAGTCTCTTTTAACATGGAATAGGCTTTCTATTGATCCCAAAGATGCTCTTAAAATACACAACAAGAAATCAGAGTTTTACACACAGTCAGCTTCTCATTTTATAGATGGGAAGCTGAGGCCTAAGGAAGTGAAGTGGCCACTATAGCCATTCCATTGCACCAGGATGGAGGGCTGTCCACCAAATTCAGAGCCTGGCATAGTCGGTGGGGTCACCACTTTATCTGACTCTCATGGGTCCCTGATCTCAGGGGTCTTTTCTGGCAGAGGTCTGGGAGCAAGACTGAGACATGATGTCAGAATCAAACCCCTGGAGGCAGTAGCTATAGCAAGAGCTGACAATCTCCAGACACTCAGGACCAGACGATCTCCAGACACTCAGGACCAGTCAGTGCCCCGACCAAAGTCGGGGCTTTGAGAGGCTCCGCCCACCTCTGTTTCTGCACAGCAGGTTCAGCAGCTCTATTCTTCCGCAGAGAGCCACTCTATCTGAGGGTGGCTGCGTGTCCACATACTAGGGGACAGGGCTGAGGATGGGGAGAACTCTGGGGACCCAGAAGACTGTGCCTTGCCCGAAAGTCCTGCCTGTAAGCCTGAAGGACTTGCCCTAACGGAGCCTCAACAACTGCCTGGTAAGGAAACTGCTGGCCCCTCCAGGTGTCTGGAGAGGGGAGGGAGGGAGATCTAAATACAAGCCCTGCTGGGACCAAGGGAGGGGTCAGGTCTGGTCTCTGCTGAACACCTAATGTGTGTCAGGGAGTGCCACTGCAGGACGAGCAGCAGAGCCAAGATTAGAGCCCCTGCTGTCCTCACTATAGCCACAGTCATTCACTCCTCTGCACCAGCCGGCCAAGACCCAGCAGACACAGGGCACAGGCCACACCACTTTATCTTCTGGGATTTTCTTAAGGAGGACCCATGGCAATAATGCCTTTCCTCACCTTAACCTAATTCAGGCTCTACTCCTGCTTTCCAACAAATGATTCTGTCTATGCTGAAGTGACAAGGATAGGAAAACAGTGCCTGCATAGGAAGGAAGCCGGAGGTGACAACTGGGAGAGTCACTATATTTATGTGGTAGAAATTCTGGGAATAGAGTAGAAATGGGAGTAGAACCCTGCACATCTTGGAATTACTTCTGCTTCCAGCCTGGGAAGTGTTGAAGAGACATAGAGGCCAAGAGCACAGAGTACAGAGGCCCAGCAGGCCAACCCAGGAAGAGGCGGGGAGACTGGGAGACATTGGGCTGGATTTCTGGTTCAGAAAAAGGTGCCATCAGCTCCCTACATGACCCTAATGCCCTGTGCCTGACTCTGTCCTTCCTCGGGTGATGCCAGTTAACTAACACTCTGAGTGGCACCTGGGGTGTATTAGGAAGAGCTTGAGCTTTAGGTTCTGTTAGCCATAGTGGAATCACTGAATTCCCATGGACGACATGGAAGGCAGAGGAGAATGAAAACTAATGTTTATTGAGTGTTTTCTATTCCCATTTGTCAGATGGGAAAACTGAGACTCTGAGAGGTTAAATGACTCGGGTGTGTCGGAATCCAGAGTTCAAGGTCTCCTCTACAAGTGGAGGTAGGACCTTGGCCAGAGATGCCGTCAGGGCAGAATAATGCATGGGCTACCCCTACTCAGGAGCCTCCTAGGACCTCCTGAGTACCATGTCTCTGCAGATGCAGAAGACTCGGTGGTTTCAGTCAACATCTGTGTTGCAGCTTTGGGGACAACCCTTAGGACACTGCCCTCTGGTGGCTCAGTACCTCTCCACTAAATGCCCTCCCCCAGCATCTGGACCAGAACTGGTGGCCTGAGCCTCCAGTGGAGGCTAGCCGACACATAAATAGCCACTGTGGCTCTTCTGCCACAGGGATTGATGGCATCAGCTGCACTTGTCACTTGGGATGTTGCGCGGATGCAACACTCCATCCCCCAGATAGGTTTGGTATAAAAACGACAAGATTCAAGCGGAATCCAGTTCAGCTTGGGGGTGCTGGAGGTCCTCCTCCTAGATGCAGGGCAAAGAAAAGGGACTTGGAAAACAGATTTAAATCATGCCACTTAACTGTGTGACCTCAGCCAAATCCTTTGCAAATCTGAGATTTGACTCTAAAAATTAACACCTACTGGGCCAACAGCCGTGAGAATCAAATGAAGTTAGGCACCAGACATGGCTTCTAACAATTCATGGGCATTTAGAAGGCTTGTTCCTTCTTCTCTTTTCTTCCCTTATAAAATGAGACATGTTTAGCAACTTAACCAAGCAAACAGGGTAGGATGGGATTCCATTTCTGGCTCTAGCCTGGGCGAAGCTTCTCAGATCACGAGACTCCCTAGAGGAGGTTGAGAGGCCCAGGGCCAAATGTTACATCTCCCTAACAGAAGTTTGGCCACCAGGAAAGCACTATTCAAGAGGAGTCTTGGAACTGAAGACCGGATGGTTCCCCAACTCACTCGATCGAGGGCCGTTTCCCATAGGAGGAGGAGGAAATGAGGAATATGCTGAAGTGGAACCATGTTCATTCAGGCCAGACCAGGAGAAACACACAGACAGCCAAGGGCTGGTGGGAGGAGGCTGATAAGCCTGTGGGAGAGAGGCCATGGGCAAGCCTCCACATCTCTGTCCAGCATTTGGAGGGCCCTCACTCTCCTTTGTCCACCTGGCAAATGCAACACACTCTTCAAGAATCAAATTATCTTCTCTGTGACTTCCTTTTGACATTGCCCCATCCTCCCCACTCTTTTTCATACCAAGTATCCCGTCCTCTGCTCCTGTTATAGGATGGCTATAGGGAATGTTCATTTACCACTCACATGCTTCTCTTCCTCACTAGATGGGTGTTCTGGTGGTGCCTTTCACATGCCTAGTTCATAGGAGGAGCTCAATAAACCTTTGGAAAATTGAATGAGGCAACGGAGAGCATAGGAGCTGCTCCATGGACCCCCCTTAAACTCAATGCTTGGACAGCAAAAGGACAGGGACTGGGGAGATGGACTAAAGGAAGAGAATGTGGATATGATTGTTGGTAGATTTATAATGTTGATTTTATAGCTGGTATTTTCAATGAGTGGAACAAAAGAGCTAACACAACAGAGAATAGAATGATAAGAGTTTACCTGTGTGCAAAACTGTTCTTCCCTGATTTTGTAATAGTAAAACTTTGGAAATAACAACATTCCTGGTAGGAGCTGTGTTCTAGAAATGTTGGTATATTCAGACCATGAGATACCTTGCAGCCATTAGAAAGAATAAGGCGGATTATAGGAATTGACATGGAAGGTGTCACTGATACTGCAACACAGCATGTTTCACGGTGCATTCATTAAAAGGACTTAGGTCAGCTTGCTTAGATGCACTTTTCTGCCCCTCATGTGCTACTTAACCTTGGAAATATTCCTTATCCTCTCTAATCCTCAGTATTCTCACCTGTAAAATGGGGAGAATGGTACACCCTACTTCAAAGAGTTGTGAGGACTGTAGATATGCATGGCACAGTTGTAAGCATGCATTAAGTGTTCAATAAATGTTTGCTATAATTATTAAGTTAAAAAAGTAAGCAGCAAAAAAGCATGCTATTGCCCCAATTTTGCTTTTTAATTTTTTTGATACAGAGATATACATGTATATAAATATATATGTGTATCTGTAGATAAAGCAACTGTTATCAGTAGTTATTTCTGAAGTATGAGACAAAAGAGAAGAAATGAGGGGGGAGTGCTTTTTTGTGTGTTTGTTTTTGTTTTTAAATAGACTTCTTTTTTAGAGCAATTTTGAGTCACAGCAAAATTGAGCCTTCCCTGCACATAAAACTTTCTTTACTGTCAACATCCCACATCAGAGGGACACAGTTGTTTTCATCGATGAATCCATATTAACACATCATTGGGACTTACACTTTTAATTTCTGAGTTGTTGCCATTTCTACAATGAGCGTGTATTGGTTTTGAAAGTAAAATAATACTAATGAATGGCTGAATCACACCCTAAGCTCCAGAATGGCCACATTCTAGAAAGTGGCTTGTTTCACAGAGGTTGCCACAGAGAAGGTAATCAACCCAGGGCTGCCTGAGAACAGGGCCTCAGCCTGAGCACCCCCATTGTGCTGTCACCAGCATGACAGGTCACAGGCTGGCCTGCCTGGCTGCCCCCTGCTCCCTCAGAGGGAGGCCTGACAGCAGCTCCTGAATCTGAGGAGGCTGGGCCCCTGGGCCATGCCCCACCAATGGTCCTCACATACACACCAGCTGGAAGGCTTCAGGAAACACAGGGACAAGGTCTAGGAGGTGACAACAGCAGCAAGGATCCTCGGGTGAACTAAGGCCCAGGCCCCAGCCTGCTCTGAAGGAAGAGAGTACCCAGGGGAGGCAGCCAGCCCTGGATTCAAAGTCTCCCCTGGCACTCACTAGCATGTGTCCTTCCCATGCACCTGTTTCCTTGTCGTAATAATACAGGGATTAACCTGCCCACTACACAAGGCCACAGTGAGGATGGAGTAAGCTCTGTGGGACAGCATCTAACTCATGACTTCCTGACACTGAAGGCTCTCAGGTTTTTGTTTCCTGTCTACACTACTGGCCCCACAAGCCAAGACCTAGGCATAAATAAGAGAATGTCTGGCTTGGTCTAGGTGAGTATAGAGTGGAGAGTGTCCTTCCTGGTAAAGCTGGGACAAGGACAGGGCAAGGATAGCCTTGGCTCCTAGTAGATGTGGCCCAGGGGATAAACTGGCTGCCTTTCTGGTGCTAATGAACCGCTCTCCACACAAAGTCCCAGTCTTAATCTGGGGTAGATTTAAAACATAATCCTGGGCCGGGCGTAGTGGCCCATGCCTGTATTCCCAGCACTTTGGGAGGCCAAGGCAGATGGATCACTTGAGCTTAGGAGTTCGAGACCAGCCTGGGCAACATGATGAAACCCCATCTCTACCAAAAATACAAAAAAAATTAGCCGGGTGTGGTGGTACGTGCCTGTAGTCCCAGCTACTTAGGAGGCTAAGGTAGGAGCATTGTTGGAGCCTGGGAAGTAGAGCTGCAGTGAACCGAGATCTCATGCCTCTGCACTTCAGCCTGGGTGAAGTGAGTGAGACCCTGTTTCAAAAAAATAAAAATTTAATTAAAAAAAAAAATCCTCCAAAATGAAGTCATTCCTGGAGGGAACACAGGGAGAAGGAGCTGTAACCAAAAGGTATGGAAAGAGGCTGCCTCCTATGCATGCTGAGAAAATGCCACACTGGCCACCCACCAGAGAGAGAGGCTAGCCAGGAGCCAGTGAGCCTGTTGCACTGCCTTCCACTTACCTTGCCCCCTCTGTTTCCCAGGTGATTCTTCCTTCAACCCCTCGGTGGGAACAGCTCCTCAACATGAACTATAGCCTCCACTTGGCCTTCGTGTGTCTGAGTCTCTTCACTGAAAGGTGAGCCTTGCTACCCCCAGAATGGCCCCCATCTTGAGTTGCTTTGCATTCAGGCATGTGGTGGGAGGGGCCAGCTCTTCCTACTCACCCACAGCCAGGCAAAACCTGGTCTCCTCACTTCCCTGGAGCACCGAACAATAAAACTTCCCGCCATTTACTCTATTTACAGAACACAAGCTTCCAATATGGTCATAGATGGATGAACCCTTATGTTTTTAAAGAAGACACTTGGAGGGTCCCCAAATTACCATGATATTTTGATCTATCGCAAATGGGTAAAAAATAGAGATACTAACTCAATAGCTGAAAACTAAGAGATTTTTCTGTAGGAATGTCACTGCTGGTACATGGGCACGGCACATACATCCACACACACATGGGCAAACACAAGCTCAAGGGTGTGTACACGTGTTGATTCACACATAAACAAGCAAATGCAACAAAGTCCATTTCTTTTCCAGGATGTGCATCCAGGGGAATCAGCTCAACGTCGAGGTCAGCAGAAGTGACAAGCTTTCCCTGCCTGGCTTTGAGAACCTCACAGCAGGATATAACAAATTTCTCAGGCCCAATTTTGGTGGTAGGTCATCCTCTGTGTCCAAGACATCAATTCAAAGGGACGAAAACAGAGACAATAAGCAGTGGGGGGTTTCGGGAGGTTTTAGTTGACTCCATTTTCTGATCTGCAGCCTGTTAAGGACTGGCAATGATGGATGAGGATGGCTACCAATGATTTTTCACACTGCCTTGAAAAATACACCTTGCCTCTCCACCTGCAATATAAAGCAATACTCTTCTTCACTGAGGAGGTTGCGAGAGCTTCCTAACAACCACTCACACACTGTCCTCCTCCTGCCCCCACTTCCAGGGTCACTATTCAATGAATTCACCATGTGCCACCAGGCTACCCCACCTAGTCTTCCCCCTCCAGCCTGCCCCCTCTCAGCTGACTCCCCAAACTGCCATCTGGATGCCTCCTGGGTCATTGCCCTGTTTGGAACACCCGTATGTGCCCCAGCATCCTTGCGTAGAGTCCAGGCACACCAGGCCTTTCCCAGTCCAGCCTTTGTCTGCCTGCCGTTCTCATCAGCCTAAGTCCCCGCTCCTTCCCCTCCTACAATGCTCCCCAGTGTACTCTGAATGCTCCCTGACAGCCTTGGCCTCCCCTGCCTCTCTGCCTTTACAGAGGCCATCTTCCTGGAATTGCTTCTTTAAACTTGGCTCCCTGGGAAAATGCCAATTTTCCATCATATCTCAGAGCAAAGGCTGCCTTCTCTGAGAAGCCTCCCCTGATTCCTCCAGGCTCCATCCCTTTCTTCACACTTCCTTGTGAACATGCCTCCAAATCATAGCCATTCCCATTATGCTATAACTGGATTAATGTCTGCCCTGCCTCCAGGCTACAGCCCTCGAAGGAGTCCCTCACTATCCCCCGTAGAAGCTCAGTGTGTGACATATAACAAATTGCTGATTAATATCTATTGAAAGAATAAAGCAAAGAGGAAAGGAATGAGGCCAACTACACAGCTCTTCATAGCAGAAAGCAACAGAAAGAGCATTGGCATTGAACAAACCTGAGTTTGGTTCCTAGCTCTCCTGCTTGGCAAGTAGTTTAGCCTTCTGTGCCTCACTTTCCCTTTCTGTAAAATGGGGACATCCCATCTATCTCACCGGGAGGACTGAATGAAGTGAAGTGTGTAAGCCTGAGGCACAGTGCCTACCCCATCAACAGAGTGTGGGTTATTTTCATCCCTTCTCCTCCCTGCTCCTCCCTTCAGATGATAAAACTCTGTGGTCTGATCTAGGATTCATGTGGTAGTCCAGATCCTCAGAGCAGCAGACGCAAAGAGCCAATGACTTCTTCAAGCTATTTACGGGGACTATGTCTAGGAGGGAGAATGGGGCAGGGGGAGAGGGAAGCTAGGAGAGCTGTCAGACCTGCAGGTCTGGCCCCAGGGAAGGAGAGAGGGAAGGAAGGAAGGTTGGGTGGAAGTGTCTTAGAATGTAGGGCAGTCCTCGTGTGTTTGGAATGACCACCAGGGAATCTTTGAGCTACGGCTGCATTCAGAGGAGTCTCCCGTCTCTGTGCCTCCCAGGAACAGGCCGCTTTGATATCCCCACTGTGTTCAGTCTGTGGTTGGCCGTGGCCCATGAAAAGTGTGGCCTTGGGGCAAGCATGGTGGTAGATTCCAAAGCACAGCAGCCGGGGCCCTCACTCAATCACACCTGCTCCGTTGGAGATGGGAGAGATGCATTTTCATTCAGATTTGAGACACAATGAAGATGTGAGATCCTTACATTAAGGAACCTAAAGAGGCTTCAACATCCCCTGGTTTTCCCAGGCCCTACTGAACATAAATGACAAGCATGTGAGTCTGCATGCCTTAGTTAGTACCACTCAACAATTTCTCTTGCCTCCCAAACCCCAAACAATTAATCCAGAACACACCCCTTCTTGTTTGCCTACTCACTGGCCAACAAGGTACAGGGTTCTCGGGCAAGGAGCTCATTCTGAGAACAGGGAGCCTGGGGGAGGCTTAAAGGGATGTGATGCCTCATCCCACCTGGAGTGAAAACGGGGCATGGAGTCTTCAGTTTAAAAAAGGGAACAGTACAACCCCATGCCCCTTGTTTTGTGCCTCTTGGCACTTCACTCCTGAAAATCCCTATACTTGCATGGCAGCCTGGAGGCCCATGGAGGGCCATTGCTCTCTGTAATATCTGTGCACCCAGTTTCTAGGACCCCAAGGTCCACAAGAGACAAGACCTTCATAGGATTTCTCAGGGACTGAGCTAGAGAAAGCAAAGGTTTGTAAGCAGGCGCTAGTGAACACTACCCAGGAGCTGGCTTTGACCTCGTTCCTAGGAGAAAGCTGCCCTCTGGTGGCACAGCTTGCTTTTATAACTCCAGGGGAAGAAAAGAGCACGCTCTGATCCACTAAAAAAGCCAATTGAGGCAAAGCCTAGACAAAACTGTGTAGAAATAAACTGGACAGAAAGCACAGTGGGACTGGAGCTCTCATGTCTTTTCCATTCTCTACATTCTTCAGGGAGGGCAACTAACACGGATCTATGGCACTTAAAGCAGATGCCATAACCGTGCCAACGCAACCCTCGATGGCAGGCACTTGTCTTAGTCTGTTTTGTGCTTCTATAACAGAATACCTGAGACTGAGTATTTATAACGAGCAGAGGTTTATTGGCTCACTGTTTTAGAGGCTGAGGAGTCCAATATCAAGGTGCTGGAATTTGGCAAGGGTCTTCTTGCTGTGTCATCAGATGGTGGAAGGAGAGAGGGTGAGAGAGAGGACAGGAGGGGGCTGAACTTGCCCTTTTATGATAGCACCAATTCTACCCCGAGGCTTAATCACCTCTTAAGGGTCCTACCTCTTAACATTCTTACAATGGCAATTAAAAGTTGACATGAGTTTTGCAGGGAACAAACATTTAAACCACAGTGGCTCTAGTGGCTCTATTTTACAGGTGTGAAACTGCAGCACAGGCCAGGCGCGGTGGCTCAGGCCTGTAATCCCAGCACTTTGGGAGGCCGAGGTGGGCAGATCACCTGAAGTCAGGAGTTCGAGACCAGCCTGGCCAACATGGTGAAACCCTGCCATTATCAAAAATACAAAAATTAGCTGGGCATGGTGGTGGGTGCTGTAATCCCAGCTATTCTGAAGGCTGAGGCAGGAGAATCACTTGAACCCAGGAGGCAGAGGTTGCAGTGAGCCAATATCACACCACAGCACCTCCAGCCTGGGTGACAAGAGGGAGACTCCATCTCAAAAAAAAAAGGGGGGGAAAGAAAGAAAAGAAAAGAAACACAGCACAGAGAAATTTGAAATTTGCTCAAGGTCGCAAAGCTGTTAGGTGGCCCGAGTGGAATTCAGACACCTGTCTCTGACTCCAGGCTTCTAGTCTCAGAGCTGCACCTTGCTGCCCTGCGAGGCAGAAAGCCACTTAGCACCACACCGCTTCAGCACCTTCCAGGTTCTGCCCTCAAAGATCTCGCCCTTTTCCACCAGATATTAACATTCAAGTATTGTTTAATTGCTTTGGCTCTAACACTTCATTTCCAAATTCCTACCTATATACTATGGCTTAGTTTCCTTAGATTAATAAGTAGGTTGCTTTGCCCTATTCCTACCGATGAGATGTTTTTAAGCTTCTTTTGAATTCCGCCTGGCCTCTTCCTGGTTAATGCATTATCACAGTCCCCTGAGGCACCCCGGGAGTTATTTATTGCAAGTGAATGCTATTGCATCTATTAGCCTGGTGAACAAAATTGTCCCTTTTCCAAAATTAGCTAGGATTACGGAAGAGAGGGGGAAGGGAAGGGAAATGCCATTTATTGAGTGCCTGTTATTACGTGACTGATGGATGTGATGCTGGGAGATTTGTACAGATAACCAGTAATGAACACCTTCAGGATGTCCGGCTAGGCAGACGCTTCTCTTTTACTCCCTATTGCCACCACCCCACAAAGACACTGTCACGTGTCTCATCTCATTTAACCCTTCCCATGACCTCCACTTGCAGGTAAGAGAACTGCAGTTCTGAAAGATTTAGTAACTTTTCCCAAATAAAGAACTGGGAGGTGACAGAGCTGGGATCTAGGTCCATTATTCCACATCTCCATATAAAGAGGAGTAAACTTCCCTGACCTGGCCTGGATTCTTGAAGGTGGCTCTGACACCTCCTTCTCTAGAGATAGAACTGTCTCTCTCTGAAGTTCAATCTGTCTGCTGAGAGTCCAGGATTGAGGCCCAACAGTCTGCACATTGGACCAAACACAGAGGTTCTGACATTCTAAATTGTTTAGGGTTCCAGGAGAGTAAAGGAAGAGAAGCAACCTGTCAGGAGGTCAGCAAAACCTCAGCCGTGAGTCTTGAATGCCTCTTGTGGTAAATTTACTTAGCCAAGGAGGGAAACAACAACATGTGTGCACAATTAGATTACCAAACCTGTTACGTTTCTAAACAATTAGTTCCTTGCAAATGCCATAGGAAAAACCCTCCATGTAAGAAGTGGCAAATATCTCAGCACTATGTTCCTTAAAATATGCTTTAATTGACCAGCGTGACCAACATGGAGAAAAAAAATCAAAATTAGCCAGGCGTGGTGGCACATGACTGTAATCCCAGCTACTTGGGAGACTGAGGCAGGGGAATCGCTAGAACCCGGGAGGTGGAGATTGCAGTGAGCCAAGATCGTGCTATTGCACTCCAGACTGGGCAAGAAGAATTCAACTCTGTCTCAAAAAAAAAAAAAAATTAATTAAAAAGCATTAATTATGCAGTTTGGTCTCTCTTGCATATTAAGATACCTATGTATTTTGTGCATATTTTTCATACAAAAGAGAGGCACACCATACACAATGGTTACTCTTGAGAGGGGATAAGAAAATTTTTCTTTTTATATTTATAGATGATTTAAATTTTTCTAACAACCAAGCACAACTTTCGTAATTTTAATCTTTTTTAGAATACACTGATGTAGTATTAGGACAGCTCATGTTTGTGTTTCCATTCTTTCTTGTTTTTTTTTTTTTTTTTTTTTTTCATCTTAGGAGAACCCGTTCAGATAGCGCTGACTCTGGACATTGCAAGTATCTCTAGCATTTCAGAGAGTAACATGGTAAGCGCTGTTCCTTTGTACTCCACCCAAGTAGTCCCTCTCCATGTGTTTAATGGGAATATGCTTTCTAGCCACTCAGAAAAAAAAAAAAAAAAAAAAAATGGCTCATGGCCCTCCTGCATTTGAAATGGCAGAAGTTGGAGTGCTGTCTCCAAACTCAAGACAATGGAAGATTCTTGTAGAGCAGATTTTCTGAGTATCAGGAAGAAAATCAGTTCAAGAGCCAGGAGGATAGAAACCAGGCAATTGAAGTGGATACACTTGGTGATGGATAAAATCTGGGGAAAGGAAAAAAAGTGTAGTAGGCAAGCCAGGCCATCACGTGGTCTTTCATAACGGGGGAGACAACCTGAGGAAAACTGACAGCTGGTGCTGACAACGACCCTCTCCCTTAAGAGAACATATTCGAGACAAGGGCAAACTAAAGGCAGTTTGCCAAGAGGGCATGCTGTGTATTCCAGATAAATCGTGGACAACCTGAGCACTTAGCCCACAAAAAATTCAACAATTTGATGGGGCCTTAGCGATCAGTGCAATGTGAGCTGTCACGCCACATAAGTTAAAGTCTCAAACATGGGGCTCCCTTTTGGCAGGGGGAGCTATTATCTCAAATAAATAAGGTGATTTGTTCTCTTATTGCAATATGCCACTACCCCAAGACTGGGGTAACCAGAGTGACTTATCAGTTACCCCAGTCTTGGGGTAGTGGCATATTGCAATTAGAATGGTACCTTTATTCACCAACATCTGTGTACTCTTGCTCTAAGTGGAGGTGGGGAGAGGAATAAACCTTGATCACGTTTCTCCTGTTTGGTGGGGTTTCCTCACCCACCACCCCCATCCATTTCCATACCCTGCCTCACCCTCCCAGGACTACACAGCCACCATATACCTCCGACAGCGCTGGATGGACCAGCGGCTGGTGTTTGAAGGCAACAAGAGCTTCACTCTGGATGCCCGCCTCGTGGAGTTCCTCTGGGTGCCGGACACTTACATTGTGGAGTCCAAGACGTCCTTCCTCCATGAAGTCACTGTGGGAAACAGGCTAATCCGCCTCTTCTCCAATGGCACGGTCCTGTATGCCCTCAGGTACGCGGACACCTGTGACCTCAGGGCTGGAGGGCAGCAGCTGGGAGAAAACATGCAGATGTGTCTTGGGTAGTTGTGACCAGAACTCAAATAGCCACTGTGAAGTCCCATGCCTTCTTAGATTCTTGCATCCATAATAGAAGGTCCCTCTCTCAGTTCATCATCTACCAAACACCTGCTCTGTGCCAAGCCCCATTCTGGCCACAGGATAGAGCTGAGTAAGACCTTGCCCTGTCCTCAAGACATGGACATGGAAACAAAGGAGGTCCCCGGTGCTGGGGCCCAAGTTGGGGAGTAGGTGAGTGGTTTGGGGGTGATGTTACAGGATGCCTTCACAGGATTCTGAGCTGTGTCTCAAAGGGTAAAAGGAAGTTAGCAAGGGAAGTAGTAGGGGCAACGGCAAGAACGAACAGAGGGGTGCATGCAAGGAGCTTTCCTTTCGTGGGGCTTAGTGGAGCTGTGGCAACTCCAGAACACAACTCTACTTGTCTGAGTCATGTTTGTGGAGAAAACCAAGGTGCAATGCCCCAACGCCTCTGCCACCTGCAGCCATGGGCTCCCCTTTGCCCTCTCCCCAAATTCCTGAAGCTGAAGTTCCTTTCACCCAATTGTTCATGGAGCTGGGTTGGATGGAACAGGACTCATCTCTGCCTGTGCAAAGACTGTGCAAACTTAAAGCTCCCAGAGGCCTTGGGGAGGAGGCCAGGAGCAAAATATCCATGGAGCTGATGTTTAATCTTAAATAAGAGTCTGAAGTTATAAAACAAGGATTGAGCTAACCAATAAACTGAATTTCTGGGCATGCCTCAACTGTATTGAGTTTTGCAAAGACCATCTCAAAGCCCAATTCTTGTTTCATGAAACATAATTAGACTTCTCTTTTGATCTCAATTCCAATCATCATTAATGTCCCCCTTCCCCACGTTCCCACAGCACATGTGTGAATGTGGGTGTGTGAGTGTGTGCATGCATTTGTGTGTGCATTTGTGTTATGGCACACAACACAATCAATATTGTGTAAGGATTACAAATAATGAGTGATGTTTTAATAGCCTGGCTCTAGAATCATAAAGATTTGGGTATAATTCCCTGCTGTGTCCCTCAGCAGCTCTGTGACCTTAGGCAAGTTACTTGACTCTCACAGCCTCGGTTTCAGCAGCAGTAAAATGAGAATTAAAATATTTCCTACCTCGTAGAGCTATTCAAAGGGGTAATGCATGCAAAGCACTCAGCCCAGGGACTGGCTCATAGTAAGCACTTAGTAAACCATAACTATTGTTAGTCTCTTCTCCCTAAAGGAGGTGTGAGTGAGCATCCTGGAGGTGAGCACCGTTCTGTAATCACCTCCATTTCCCCCAAGTACCTAGCACGGTGCTTAATAAATAAAGGTGCTGAATAAAAGTGTATGACAATGAAGAAAAAGGAAGATAGAGGCCTGGTGAATGCAAACTCCACTGTGAGGGCTTAACTGACCTTTAATCGAACATCTCTGGAGTTAACCCCCAAAGCCACAGTGCCTGGAGCCCCCACTGACCTGCATCCTGGTTCCCATGACGAGGCAGGGCCTCGTGAGAAGACCACAGCCAGGAAACCTGGGCTCCAGCCTCAGTTCTGCCACTCAGAGCCCCGTGAGCCTATGCAAGTCCCTACACCTGCTGTCAAGTGGTGACGATACTGATGGTGAACACTGTTCTAGCCCACCCAGGTCTGTCAGGAAAATTAAATTTAAAAACTGGATGCTAAAGCATCTTGGGCCAATGCATCTGTCTGTTCTGTGATACTGCCAGAAGTTTTGCCCCTTGAATGGCCAGCATTCCAACTTCCTCCACTCTGGACCCAGGTTTTAACCAAGCTTCATGGGCATTCTTTAGCACACAGAACCTCAAGGATGCTTTAGATGCAGGCTGCAACCTACACGTTCATTGTAAGAGTTCAAGTGAAAGTCCTCTCTGAGTGGGCCTTGGAAGGGAATGTGAACTTTCTATAGCTTCCTCATAATACTATTTCTGAATCCACTTTTCCTTCTTAGAATCACAACAACTGTTGCATGTAACATGGATCTGTCTAAATACCCCATGGACACACAGACATGCAAGTTGCAGCTGGAAAGCTGTAAGTATACATCCTACAGACTTCTGAGATGATTTTCCTGGGTTACTTAGGTCTGTGTATTCACGAAAAGTATCTCATACATAGTGACCTTTCTTTTCTTAATGTTGATTCATTGTGGATTCAGCCCTTCTGACTGTACTTCCAGACAGATTTAGAGACTTCTCAAAGATGTGCCTAATGTCTTTTGGGGAGAACCATTATACATTAGTACCAGATATCTCCACCTGTGAGTGGATAAGAAAATCAAAGGAAATGCTTTAATGTAGTTGGTGGTCTAGGTCAGGGGTCAGCAAACAACAGCTGGTGTGCCAAATCCAGCCCATCACCTGTTTCTGCAAAGGAAGTTTTACTGAAGCACAGTCATGCCCATGTACTTACATATTGTCTGTGGTTACTTTTGCACTGCAGTGGCAGAGTTGACTATTTGTGATAGAGACCAGATGACTCATAAAGCCTAAAGTGTTAATATTCTTCTTTGCTGCAGAGTTTTTAACAGGCTCTAATAAGCTACTTCCATGTGAAATTCCAAAAGGAGTGGTAGCACTCCGCAAACATTTTAAACCATGGAATCTTCTTTCATGAGCGTTTTGTGGGACAATCATTTTATTAAAAACATTTTGGCAACAACAAATCTAGACTAGCCCCTGAGACCTAAACTTTTAATATTGAATTTATGCCATCTATCTGGTTACTAACTCTCAAAGGGTCTATGGTTCCAGATGAGTTCTATGACCATGTTCTTTGCCACCCACCCACCCTTACTCTCCCAACATCAAATCAGCCACAGATCCCAGTAGAAGCTGATGAAAAAAGTCATGCACTTTTCATCAGTGTACTCTTCATTTGTCAGCAAATATGTCCAGGGCTACCTTTTTAGGTCTAGAAAATCACAAAGGCTTTATTTTATTTCTTTTTTCTATGCAAAGCACTGTGATAATAAGAAAAACCTCACTCTCCGTTGCAAAGGAAGTAAGAGAGGCTAGTGGAGAAAGGCTTCTTGGAGGAGGTAACAAAATGTGTTTTGTGACCTCAATCTGCTGTTGCCCCAGTCTCCTTGACCGAACAACTTTTTTGTTAATAATAACAGTAATAATAATAGTAATAAATGGACTGGGCACAGTGGCTCACACCTATAATCCCAGCACTTTGGGAGGCCAAGGTGAACAGATCACTTGAGGTCTGGAGTTCAAGACCAGCCTGACCAACATGGTGAAACCCCATCTCTACTAAAAATACAAAAATTAGCCAGGTGTGGTGGTGAGTGCCTGTAATTCCAGCTACTTGGGAGACTGAGGCAGGAGAATCACTTGAACCCAGGAGGTGGAGGTTGCAGTGAGCCAAGATCACGCCACCGCACTCCAGCCTGGGCAACAAGCAAGAACAAGACTCCATCTCAAACAAAAAATATATATATAGTAATAAATATTCTTTTCCCAATAAATACTGTAGCATCCATTTAACAGTTGCTTAACCCATGTCTGGCATGGTACAAGATACCTTCCAAACAATCCTGATATATATATTGTTTTTCCCATCTTGCAGATAGAAAAATTAGGATTTGGCAATTTTCCCAATGGAAAGTTAAGTAACCACACTGGGACTTGAACCCAGGTAGAATGGCCCCAACGTCCAAAGTTCCCTGAACTCTAATAGCCCTTCCACTGGGCTGGAGAGTCACACAGGAAGTTTGTTCTAGTGGCTTGTTTGTGATCTGAGCTGCTTATTTTTCCTGAGTATAACATAAAGTGCTTTTAAACTGTAATATGGGGATAATGAAAATCTTTTAATAACTCCTTTCCAGTTTCTCCAGTGTCCATTTATTATCATCATTGTTCCCCAAATTGAGTAACTATGTGACGCTTTTGTTGGACTTCCCAAATCCTGCCAGAATGTTCAACTGAATAGCAACCTGATTACCACTCAGTGGTCCCAGGCATATCCCTGTGCCAGTTCCCTTGCATTACTTAGGACCAAGACCAGTGTTTGTCCTTTCCTGTGTCTGTTAAGGAAAGTCTTTTTTTCTCATTCTAATACTTTAGTTTTATATATTGTCCCAATAACGTCTCCAGCCAGTCTGGATAGCTGGTGGGTTCCATCTGTCTATCCTCATATAAATACATTCAATTCATCCATTCAACCATTAAATGACTGTTCTATGTGAGGTACTGTGGTAGATGTTTGCAATACACAGATAAAAGCAATGTTCCAGTCTTCGAGAACTCTACAGTCTAATAGAGGGTGTGGGATGTTAAATAATTATAACAGGATGAGTTACAACAATGAAAAGTAATAGGGGGATCAGAGTTTTCCTAGGTAAAGTGTCACTTGGAATGAGACATAGGGGATCAGCTGGAATGGACCAAGAGACAAGGAGTGGGACTCAGAATCTACTAAGATGCAGGTTACGTACAAGAAGGAACACAGCAGAAGGAATGGCAAATATGCAAAACCATCCTTGACATTTATCACTCGTCCTTCCAACTTTTAAAAGAAATTGCTTGATAGATATAAAGCTCATACAGTCATGCCAGTAAATGGGCATCTAAACTGTGATCTGGGGGTTTGCCTGTGATGAAGAATGAAGTTAATGTGTGATGAATGAACTCCCCAGCATTGTTAAGTAATCTCCATTGTTCCTTAGTAAACCACTCCGAAATGCCCACCAAACTTGGGCACCTGTAATAGGCATACAACATTGCAGATATGATTTATGAAGGCATCAAGGCAGGGCTTGTGTGTGGAAGAAGAAACTGTAGTCAAGCTCTGGAGAGCAGTGGGCATTCCTTACGTAAGGTCACAAGTGGGCAACATCTGAGAAGCACAGCCATTATGAAGCAGAAGCCATTTTTCAGAAGCAGACATTTAATTAAAGACCCAGACAAACAGATTAATTATCTCATTGATTAAATGCATGCAGAACCTTCTTGAAGCCATACAGCTGTTTGTTGGCGGAATAAAACTTGAGGTTATCAAAAAGAGAACTCATTTTCAGTTCCACGTGGAAAAAGCAATTACCTTCCATGTATCGTGGCTGGGCTCATCTCAAATCCCAGGGGAGAGATTCTCCTGGAAACTTCAGCCTCTGTTTCACAAAGACCATCCCCAGTGAGCGGAGGGAGCTTTCTCTGAATGTTTATTAGCAGCGTTTGGGTATAGAAACCTCACTATGGGTTTTTTTCTAAGTGCCATCTCTAGAAAAGAACTGATACCATCCCACAGTTTTCCTTATTCACCCAGGGACGGAGAGACCATAATCTAATGATTGTATGCATTTACTAGTTGTAAAGGCGGAGTGTCCAGGTAGAAACTCGTACTACCGACTTTCATAGATTTTTGATTTTTTTTTTTTTTTTTTTTTTTGAGACGGAGTCTCGCTCTGCCGCCCAGGCTGGAGTGCAGTGGCTCAGCTCACTGCAAGCTCCGCCTCCCGGGTTTACGCCATTCTCCCGCCTCAGCCTCCGGAGTAGCTGGGACTACAGGCGCCCGCCACCCCGCCCGGCTAGTTTTTTGTATTTTTTAGTAGAGACGGGGTTTCACCATATTAGCCAGGATGGTCTGGATCTCCTGACCTCGTGATCCGCCCGTCTCGGCCTCCCAAAGTGCTGGGATTACAGGCTTGAGCCACCGCGCCCGGCGATTTTTTTTTTTCTAATGTGGGTTGGTAGCCATATTTAGACAGCTGGCTTTAGTACATGTTTGGATGCTTCCGAGGGAAAGACTACGGACAATTTTTACCTGGAAATCCCCTAAGAGTTCATGACTATATTTCTCTTCCCTGGGGAGGGAGGGATAACCCTTGCTAGACAATGGATACCATACTGTGAGACTTAACAAAATGTTAGTTCCAACACCGGCATCACATTTCCCAGTAGCCTTTGAAAACGAAGGCAATAGAGCTTTATGTTTAAGATCACAGGCACTGAAATCACTGGGTTTTGCCAGCACTAGCTCTGTGACTCTGGGTGAGTAACTAATGTCCCTGGACCTCAGTTTACTATCTGTGAAGTGGGAAGAATAATAGTATCTGACTCAGAGTTGTTTTGTAACAGCTTTATTGAGGTATAACTTATATGCCATAAAATCCACCCATGTTAATTGTACAACTCAAAGATTTTTAGTACATTTCCGAGTAGTGCCACCATCACCACATGCCACTGTGTACCCCTCTGCAGTCACGCCTCTTTCCCATCACTAGCTCCCAGGCAACGACTAACCCACTTGCTGTCTGTATGAATGTGTCTTTTCTGAATATTTCATATAAATGGAATCATGCACTATGTGGTTGGTTGGTAGGTTGGTTGGTTGGTTGGTTGGTTGGTTGGTTGGTTTTGAGGTAGAGTTTTGCTCTTGTTGTCCAGGCTGGAGTGCAATGGTGCAATCTAGGCTCACTGCAACCTCCGCCTCCCGGGTTCAAGTGATTCTCCTATCTCATTCTCCCAAGTAGCTGGCACATGCTGCCATACCTGGCTAATTTTTGTATTTTTAGTAGAGACAGGGTTTCACCATGTTGGCCAGGCTGGTCTCAAACTCCTGACCTCAGGTGATCCACCCACCTCAGCCTCCCAAAGTGCTGGGATTACAGGCATGAACCACCACGCCCAGCCCGATGTGGTCTTTTGCATCTGGTTTCCTTCACTTAGCATGTTTTTGAGGTTCACACATGTTATGGCATGCATCAGTACTTTATTCCTTTTTATTACTGAGTAGCATTCCTTTGTATGCATATATATATATATATTCATGTGAGAGATATGTATCACACTTTATTTATTTATTCATCAGTTGATGGACATTTGGTTTCCACCCTTTGGCTATTATGAGTAGTGCTGCTATGAAAACTGTTGTGTGAGTCTTTGTGTGGACCTGATTTCATTTATCTTGGACAGATACCCAGGAGTGGAATTCTGGGTCAAATGGTAAATTTATATTTAAGTTTTTAAGAAATTGTTACCGCGTTAGTGTTTTCCAAAATGGTTGTACCATTTCACATTCCCACTAGCTCATGTTCCAGCTTCTCCATGTGCTGGCCTTTGTTATTGTCCGTCTTTCTTATTACAGCCATTCTAATGGGTGTGAGGTGTATTATTGTGGTTTTGACTTGCATTTCCCTAATGACTAGTGAGGTTGAGTATCTTTTTGTTTGCTTATGAACCATTCGTATATCTTCTCAAAGAGCTATATTGAGGGTTAAGTGAGATGATAATGTTGTAAAGCACTTGGAAATGCAATCGCTTATTAAATCATAAGTATTATTATCATCATCACTCATAGACTTTGGGATTGAACTTTCCTAAGGTAACTCTTGCTTGCTTGCTTTATTATCCTGAGAAAGTTATGCAACCCCTCTGAATCTGAGAGTTTTCAAGAATAATGTGGGAAAATCATTATAGTGACTCAGTTCCATGGAACAGCATTTATTGAATAATAACATTTCAGGAAAAAAAAATAAGCTCTACTATATATAAAAATACATATACACACTATTATATATATTATATAGATATGAATCAACTACAAGATCCAGTTCAATTTCAGAAAATGTAAAGAAATGTCCATCTTAGAATTGAATATAGAAATGGCTACCTTGCAAGTTTACAAGAACATTAGTGACATAATGTATTAGTGACATCCTCCATAAAGTACTTATAAATGTTCAAAAGGTAACTGTTGTTACTATTGTCAACTATATTAATTAAACTGCTCTGAGACTTATCTAACATGCATTTTTACATGCTTTAATAAAGAAGGTTTTTTGTTTTTGCTTTTGTATTTATGCCAATATGGCATAAATCAGTTCTTAAGTACCTGAAAATATCATCAGAGCTATTATACAATCTTGAAAGGCAGTATCTTTGTGTGTTCATAGATATGTGCTTAATAAATGTAATTTAAATAATGAGGGAGGCCACTTCTAATGACTTATCATCCACCAGACCTACGCAATACCTAACACAGGACAAGCTCTCAATTGACGGCAAATTGTCCTAGCAGGTCACTTCATTCAGAGCACACATTGCAACTGCACTTGGGAAATCATGCCAAGTTCTGCATGGGATTGTCCTTGGACTTATCACCATGAAGAAGGAACTCATGCTGTCTCCATATCACAGCATTTTTCAGACCAGTTCAATCTGGAACACCCTTTCACTGACCAGGGCTCCATTTCATTTACCAGGGGGCTATGATGGAAACGACGTGGAGTTCACCTGGCTGAGAGGGAACGACTCTGTGCGTGGGCTGGAACACCTGCGGCTTGCTCAGTACACCATAGAGCGGTATTTCACCTTAGTCACCAGATCGCAGCAGGAGACAGGTAACTCATGTGACAAACTGTATAAATTAAAATAAGTGAACTGAGGTGTAGGGTTGCTCTCTAAGTCAGAAATATCATCTGCTCACTTTACCTCTTTGGGATGCAGTGGAGAGGGACAGTAGGGTTTGGGCTGAGCAATTCCACCTCCTCCATACCCAGTATTAAAATGGTCCACTGAGGAACAGACTTCTGGACCAGCTCTGAAGCCTTGCACCATGTACCTCCAGATATTTTCTAATGATTGCTCAAATTCCATGCCTCCCTCATGCATAAAATTTATTCATATTTCTAACTGGAACACTGGTTCTTTAACATTGAAGAATGAAAATAAGAATACAGCTCAAAGATGAAGAAGACAGCAGCAATGCCCAACAAGAGCACAGAAACCCTAATTATTACAAACATAGCAGGAAGTATTACTTACTCATTTCATTTACCAGAAATGCATTTCTTGGTCTTTGGTGATTTTACATAGACATGTTTTGAAAGATGTGATGTTATATGTAAGCAGCAGGTATCTTCCTCTCACTTACTTATGATAATATTAAGAATGCTTATTCTCATCAATATTTGCACCCTAAAAAATTACTGCATATTTTATTTTATTTTATTTTATTTATTTGAGAATTTGAGACAAAGTCTGTCACCCAGCCTGGAGTGCAGTGGCACGATCTCAGCTCACTGCAACCTTCGCCTCCCAGGTTCAAGTGATTCTTGTGCCTCAGCCTCCTGAGTAGCTGGGATTTCAGGCATGCTTCAGCATGAAAGGCTAATTTTTGTATTTTTGGTAGAGAGGGGGTTTTGCCATGTTGGTCTCGAACTCCTGACCTCAAGTGATCTGCCTGCCTTGGCCTCCCAAAGTGCTGGATTTACAGGCATGAGCCACTGGGCCCAGCCTACTGTGTATTTTAGTTGAGCCTAGATGGCATTAAAAATCATATGTCACACCAAGATCATGGCTACATGAAAATTAGAAATTAAAGGCTATGTATAGAGAAAAGACTGGAATGGAAGAAAAGGTGATTTTTCCCCCTATTTTTCTTATTTTCCAAATTTTTCTTTTCTTTCTTCTTTTATTTATTTACTTTTTTAAAATTTTATTTTCTTGAGACAGTGTCTCACTCTAGTGTCACCTAGGCTGGAGTGCAGTGGCGCAATCTCAGCTCACTGCAACCTTCACCTCCTGGGCTCAAGTGATCTTCCCACCTCAGTCTTCCTGGTAGCTGGGACTACAGGTGTGTGCCATCATGCCTGGGTAATTTTTTGTATTTTTTGTAGCGACGAGGTTTCATCATGCTTCCCAGGCTGGTCTTGAACTCCTGAGCTCCAGCAACCCACCTGCCTTGGCCTCCCAAAGTGCTGGGATTACAGGCATGAGCCACCATGCCTGGCCTTATTTTCCGAATTTTAAGTAATTATCGTGTATTATTTTTGTAATGGGCAAATAAATACACTTTATTTTTAAAGACAACTTTGTAAATTAGGGCTATGCTGTCATAGTTTACCAAATCTGGATTCCCAAATTGGGTTCATATTAAAAATGGCTTCAGTTTTCAAAATTATGTAATCTCATGTAGCACATAACGACCCCCTTTAGGTACAAAAGAGGGTTGTTCTTTAGTCAAATATTGATTCTAAGGTTTGCTTGTTTGTTTTTAAAACATTGACTTTCAAAATCAAAGAAATAAAGCAGGCAATATAGACTGATAAAACATCCCTGGACCAACAGGCGAAAGACCTGGTTTTTATTCTTTCTTCTAACATCAACTCCAGGTCCTTTTCAAATCACTAAAACTCCCTGTGTCTCAATTTACCCATCAATAAAGTAAAACAATAAGTAATCTCTAGGGTCTCATCAAGCTCTAAAAGTACGTATTTTTATTCTATACTATATTTATCCAGGCATATGTCTGTTGTTTAGCTATTTAATGGTATAATTTCTAATTTCAGGCTTTAATTTGAGGGTGATAGGGGGTTGGAGCAGCTCCCATTCACTATCCTGCCTTTCCCCAACACCAATCTAAGCCAGACTTTTCCTGTTCCCAGAGGATAACCTCTTCATTCATCCATCCACACCAATGCTGGCCACTACTGCTCACCTCCCCATAATAGAAGCACAGCAGGAGCAGAGCTTGGAACTCTAACCCATGGACATATGTTTTGTGCTACAGTAGCCTATTTGCCACACAAAATTTTGTTAATGATAGCTCTCTAACACACGCCTTTCCCACATCTAGAATACACTGTTTCCTAAAGATGACCCTGAAGTAGTATAAAACCCGGGGTGCCTCTGAAATCATCAAAAATTCACTTAAATTTAATAGGTCCATTAGGTCTATTCCATAGTATTCCTTGAGAAACAGATGGTCACAGGTAATCTTCATTAAATGGGTATTTATTGAACAACTACTTTGTGAGTGCAGAACTGAAAGATTCAGTGTTTGCCCCCAAGGGACTCACTGTCTAGTGAGACAGACGTCAAGAAAACCAGTATTGATTGCACTGCTGTAGGAATACTGTGATACAGAAAAGCCCAAGATGGACATGCGGCAGAGCAGTGCCCCTATAAATCCCATTCAGTGCAACAGCAATGTCTCCTGTGGAAATCATAATGACAGTTCATACAGAACCAGATTTTGATCAATGACAGAGGGCTTAATGTACATATAGTTAAGTTAAGCATCCCATAGAGAAACCACTTGCTACATGAACAGACACAATTTCCTATCCGTTGTTTACCCTTTCAGGAAATTACACTAGATTGGTCTTACAATTTGAGCTTCGGAGGAATGTTCTGTATTTCATTTTGGAAACCTACGTTCCTTCCACTTTCCTGGTGGTGTTGTCCTGGGTTTCATTTTGGATCTCCCTCGATTCAGTCCCTGCAAGAACCTGCATTGGTAAGCAGCTCTAACAAGAGATTTCTAAGAACTGGCTTGTCAGGTACTTGCCTTTTTTTTCCTTTTACCATTGTCTTCATTAATATTCCTAAGGCAGTTCCAACAGTTGTTTTCTTGGGAGATTCTTTTACAGAGAAAGAGAGAGAGACAGAAAGAGACTACTTTAGGAGAGTGGGTTTGTTGTTGTTGTTGTTTGGCTGACTGGTTGGTTTTTTTTTTTTTTTTTTTGGAGACGGAATTTCACTCTTGTCGCCCAGGTTGGAGCAGAGTGGCATGATCTCGGCTACTGCAACCTCAGCCTTCCAGGCTCAAGCGACTCTCCTGCCTTAGAATCCCAGGTAGCTGAGAATACAGGCATGTGCCATCATGCCTGACTTATTTTTGTATTTTTAGTAGAGATGGGGTTTCACCGTGTTGCCCAGGCTGGTCCTGAACTCCTGACCTCTAGTGATCTGCCCATCTTGGCCTCCCAAAGTGCTGGGATTATAGGTGTGAGCCACCATGCCGTGCCAGGAGTGGTGTATTTTTAAACTTAAGTTTTACAGTGACAAGCAAGGGATCATTGTGCTTAGACGGTCTATTGTCAGTTCTTTTGCATACTGATCACCCCCTCCCAGGAGAAGACAGAATGTGAAACATTTAAAAAAACACATCACTCATATCTGTACAAAATGGACAAATCAACCGTGTTCTAGAAGGTCACAGACTTTTCAAAATGAGATGCATTCCATTTCTGGGTCTTGTCCTCACCCTGCCAATTCTCAAATGGGGACATTCTGCCAGGCTATGGTGGAGGGCTAACCAGTCACTTTGTAGGAACGTCCCCTGCCTGTTTTCCCAGGAGTGACGACTGTGTTATCAATGACCACACTGATGATCGGGTCCCGCACTTCTCTTCCCAACACCAACTGCTTCATAAAGGCCATCGATGTGTACCTGGGGATCTGCTTTAGCTTCGTGTTTGGGGCCTTGCTGGAATACGCAGTTGCTCACTACAGTTCCTTACAGCAGATGGCAGCCAAAGATAGGGTAAGAGTCTTGAGGGCCCTGTGTATGATCCATCACTGGTGCGAAGTGCAGGTCTGTAGACATGGGCTGGACCTGGCTCCTATCCCCACCCCACCCCACCCCCAGTGATTCCCTGTGCTCTAGTGAGTCTTATCCTTGTTCAGGTGGGAGCAGCTGGAAATCACGGTGCTCCTTGAAAAAGACCATTCTTTTCACCAAATACAGTGAGATATTAATATGTTTAATTTTCCAGAAGAAAATATGTTATCTGTATGCAGCATAAAATTACAACCACAGGAGCAAGCATCCATGAAGAATCCAATATGAAACAAAGCATGATCAGCTGCTTGCAAGTTTCAGATTAATATATATATACTTAAAATGTAATTCTTTTGTTGTATTATTGTATTCTTAAATTATACAAGTAATGCTTTACTGAAAACGTATGGATATATTAGATTGTGACAAATTTCTTCGTTAGCATATTTTTCTGCTAATTGAGAAAAACTGTCATTATTTGGTTTAGCAGTGGAACACTGTAGTCCAGCTCTCTAAATAATAATAGTCATTCTTTATCAAGCATTTACATGTGCCAGACACAGTAACAAGCCTTTTGCAAATATTATGTTATTGTAAATGCTCATAACAACCCAATGAGGTTATCTCCCTTTTAAAATTTATGAAATCTGATAACAAGAAGGGAAAGAGACTTACTGCAGGGGATATAGATACTAAGAGGTAGAGCTGGGATTCCAACCCAAACCTACTTGGTTCCAAAGCCTGGCACTTATCCGCTATTCCCACTTGCAGTGAGCATTGGACCATACTCTTAACTATCACTCTTTACAGGCCCATGGACCCCTAGTGTTATTTGGAAGCCAAATTTGATAGATAATGGCCTATTAAAATTCATGCTAAGAAGCAAGAAAATGATAAGGATCCAGTTCAGAAGAGGTGCCCACCTTTAGCAAAGCGCTAGGACCACAAATGGTCTAATCGTGAAGAATGAGGAATCAAAATGACCCAAAGATCCAGTTGCTTTTTCCCTTGTGTTTGGCTACAGTGAGCAATGTCTCCCAGTCATGTCATCCAAGCACCAAAGGCAAATGACCATGTGTGCCAGCCAAAGAGGATCATGGCTTTCATTTATTTTGTTCTCTTAGGCTTCCTTATGAGGAAAGAAGGAAGTTGAATTACTGCTCCCCCCCACCCCCCAAAAAAATCTAGATTTGCTAGACTGGCAAAATGGGGATTGGTGAAATACTGACAGCCTCCTCTAAAGACACCAGAAAGCCCTTATTTTGCTGTGTATATGATAATCACTGCACTATGGAGTGATCGCTGTGTCCTAAACATCCATCAACATCTCCTTTAGTTCATCCAACAACACAATGAAATGAGCATCATTGTTATCCCAATTTTACTCTTGAGAAATCTACTACTCATTGATGTGGCAAATTTCTCAAGAGTAAAATTGGGATAATAATGGTACTCATTTCATTGTCCTATACAGTGACACGGTAACTCCCATAAGACCCCACACCTAGCAAGTGGCCTGGCCAAGGATCCAAAGCGCACTCTCTCTGCCTTCACTACACTCCCACATTCCTGGGAGTTGACCCCAGCCATGTTGGAGAATGGCAACTCCTTGCAATGGCAGGGAGCATCACTATTTCTGCTTTTGTGGCAAAGCCTTTAAGACACAGCTGATTTCTATTATGTCTCATAATCAGTTACTCCCTTCTCCCTGGAACAGAATTGAAGTCATCAAACACCTACTAGATGCTTTCCATTTTTTACCATTTAATCTTTCCATCAGTCTCAAGATGGCAATACCAATCACCATTTGGCAGGTGAGGAAATCAAGTCTTAGAGGGACTGAGGTGACTAAAGTTTCACAACAGTGAATGGCCGAATGGAATTTGAACCCACGTCCACTAACTTCAAAGCCTGAGCATTTCACATCTGGCACACTGCTCAGGATATCTACAGTGGGCCATGGTTACTCCTCCTGTTATATATGCTGGTGACCTACAAATAGGTGTCTCCAAACAGGGTAACAGGACTCCAAGCCTGGCTTATTGGCCAGTTTCTGAAGCACTCAATGCCACTCTCTATTAAGCCTAATTATTCAATCCTTGGGCCTCTAAATTTTTATTAGCTCATTACCTACTTATTTATTTTGCTAAGTCAAGTCTTTTAAACTAACTGCATTGTCTATGAACTAGGGGACAACGAAGGAAGTGGAAGAAGTCAGTATTACTAACATCATCAACAGCTCCATCTCCAGCTTTAAACGGAAGATCAGCTTTGCCAGCATTGAAATTTCCAGTGACAATGTTGACTACAGTGACTTGACAATGAAAACCAGCGACAAGTTCAAGTTTGTCTTCCGAGAAAAGATGGGCAGGATTGTTGATTATTTCACAATTCAAAACCCCAGTAATGTTGATCGCTATTCCAAACTACTGTTTCCTTTGATTTTTATGCTAGCCAATGTATTTTACTGGGCATACTACATGTACTTTTGAGTCAATGTTAAATTTCTTGCATGCCATAGGTCTTCAACAGGACAAGATGATGATGTAAATGGTACTTTAGGTCAAGTGTGCACCCACATCCAATGGTGCTACAAGTGACTAAAATAGTATTTGAGACTTTCTGCTCAAAGAATGAACCCCCAACCATTATTCTAAGCTGTGTAGAAGTCCTAGCATTACAGGATCTTATAATAGAAATATTAGTCCATTCCTCTTTCATCTTAATCAAGGACATCCCCATGGAGCCCAAAATTACAAATGTACTCAGGGCTGTTTACTCGGTGGCTCCCTGGTTTGCATTTACCTCATATAAAGAATGGGAAGGAAGGGTAACCCTCAAGTGTCAGAAGTTGTTTCTAAAGTAATCATACATGTTTTACTAAAGCTCTGCAGCGCTTATAAAATATATTGCTGCCTATTTAGGGAGTAACATTTTCTAGTTTTTTTTTTTCTGGTTAAAATGAAATATGGGCTTATGTCAATTCATTGGAAGTCAATGCACTAACTCAATACCAAGATGAGTTTTTAAATAATGAATATTACTTAATACCACAACAGAATTATCCCCAAATTCCAATAAGTCCTATCACTGAAAATTCAAACTTAAGTGAAGAAAAAGTTAGTAGATCAATAATCTAAACAAATTCCTTGGTTCTAAGGTACAATGGATTCCCCACACTGGAAGGATTGTGAGGCTTTATTCCCCCACTATACATATCTTATCATTTTATTATTATACACACATCCATCCTAAACAACATCCACCCTAAACAATACTAAAGCCCCTTTCCCACGCATGGATGGAAAGGGAAGATTTTTTTTTTTAACTTGTTCTAGAAGTCTTAATATGGGCTGTTTCCATGAAGGCTTGTAGAATTGAGTCCATTTTCTAGCTGCCTTTATTCACGTACTGATGGGGTACTAAAAGTGCTGGGTTGACTCGGAGAGTCACTGTCATTCTGTCATTGCTGCTACTCTAACACTGAGCAACACTTTCCTGGGGGCAGATCCCCTATATCATTCCAAGAGGAGCATTCATCCCTTTGCTCTAATGATCAGGAATGATGTTTATTAGAAAACAAACTGCATGACCCAGGAACAAGTGGCTTAGCTTAAGTAAACTTGGCTTTGCTCGGATCCCAGATCCTTCCAGCTGGTCTACTCTGAGTGGCTTATCCTGCATGAGCAGGAGCATGCTGGCCTGAGTACTGAACTTTCTGAGTAACAATGAGATACGTTACAGAACCTGTGTTCCGGTTGCGGGTGAGCTGTCCTCTCCAAATCCAGCCAGGGATGCACATTCCTTTGCCAGGCTCAGCCAACAGTACCAAAAGTGATTTTTTGAGAGTGCCAGGGTGAAGGCTTCCAGTTCAGCCTCAGTTATTTTAGACAATCTCGCCATCTTTAATTTCTTAGCTTCCTGTTCTAATAAATGCACGGCTTTACCTTTCCTGTCAGAAATAAACCATGGCTCTAAAAGATGGTTTCTCTTCTGTAACTCCCTATTGCCACAGGTTCTCATTCTTTTTCCTATTACACTTCTCACAATTCAGTTTCTGTGAGTTTGATCACCTGATTTTTTAACAAAATGTTTCTAATGGGAATGGGTGGGGGTGCTGGTGAAAAGAGGTGAAATGTGGTTGTATGAGCCAATCGTATTTGTGATTTTTTAAAAACAAATTTAAAAGGAAATATCTGTTCTGAAACCCCATTTAAGCATTATATGAAAACAATGATAAAGATGTGAAACTGTGAAATAAATATACCACATTAGCTACCCACCAAATCAAGTGGTCATCTATAGAATGATTGTTATCAGATCCAATTTGGAGAAGGTATGTGTCACAGTGCAAAGTCAATGGGCTCACATTGTTCTATCCTCATGTCCCCCCAACCCCAGACAGTACACATATATGCTCACGACACACATACTAACCCTACCATTAATATCTTCTGCCAAGCAAGTAGTAAATGCTGGTGACACAGCCAATGTTTTCTTTGACATCACGGCACCACAACACTTGCCTTGCAGTTAAACAATTGAGCCTGGTGATAGTGAGAAAGCCAATTCTCGAAAAATGTCACAGATTTTCTTCTAAGCATTCTTTATCACTTGGAATTCTCTTTTTTGTTGTTGAATGATGTTTTTATAATTTGAGAATACACTTTGTGGGGGGGAACATCGATTCTTGGATTTTGTGTCACTCTGCACTAAAGTGTAGCTACTACATTAGAGTTCTCAGTAAAAACTTATAATATTCTAAATCTGTCCCTCGTATCCCCTACCCAGAGCAGTCCCACTGATCGTGTTGTTCAAAATGTTTACTTCTTGCGTGAAAATATCAAGAACGACCTCACCAAATTTCCAAAGGATATGAAACTAGCTAGGGCTGGGAATATTCTAAGTCATAGAAATATAATTATTAGTTAACCTGCTACTGAGACTATCAATAGTCTCAATATAAGAAATCATACAAATATAAGAAGACACTCAATAGCAACTAAATGGCAGATGGTTCATTTCAAATGAAAGGGAGAAATGACAGTGGGGCACGGTGGCTCACACCTGTAATCCCAGGACTTTGGGAAGCTGAGGCGGATGAATCACTTGAGGTCAGGAATTCGAGACCAGCCTGGGCAACACGGTGAAACCCCCTCTCTACTGAAAATAGAAAAAATTAGCTGGGCGTGGTGGCAGGTGCCTGTAATCACAGCTACTTGGGAGGCTAAGGCAGGAGAATCGCTTGAACCCAAGGGGTAGAGGTTACAGTGAGCTGAGATCACACCCTGCACTCCAGCTTGGGTGACAGAGTGAGACTCTATCTAAAAAAAAAAAAAAAAAAAAAGAAAAAAAAAAAAAAGAAAGAAAAGGAAAGAAAAAGAAAAAAAGAGGGAGAAATGAGCATAGCAGAAAAGGGCTGGAGATTACAGTAGACCTCAAGCTGGAAATGAGCAGGCAATGCAAGGGAGTCCCCATCAAAGAAAAGTACAGGATGGCTTTCAGTGCCAGGTGATATGGTTTGGCTCCATGTTCCCTCCCAAATTTTATCTCGAATTGTAAACCCTATATGTTGAGGGGGGGACCTGGTGGGAGGTGATTGGATCATGGGGTGGTTTCTCCCATGCTGTTCTCGTGATAGTGAGTTTTCACTTCTTTGCTCTCTCTCTCTCCTGCTGTCATGTAAGACATGCCTTGCTTCCCCTTTGCCTTCCACCATGATTGTAAGTTTTCTGAAGCCTCCCCAGCCATGCAGAACTGTGAGTCAATTAAGCCTTTTTGTTTATAAATTACCCAGTCTCAGGTAATATCTTTATAGAAGTGTGAAAATGAACAAATACATCAGGCAAGTGTAGTGACAAGCATAGAGATCTGCTGGTCTTTCGGCCAGGTGCAGCGGCTCACACCTGTAATCCCAGCACTTTGGGAGGCCGAGGTGGGCGGATCATGAGGTCAGGAGATCAAGACCATTCTGGATAACACGGTGAAACCCCGTCTCTACCAAAAATACAAAAAAATTAGCCGGGCGTGGTGGCACATGCCTGTAGTCCCAGCTACTGGGGAGGCTGAGGCAGGAGAATTGCTTGAACCCAGGAGGCAGAGATTGCAGTGAGCCAAGATGGCACCACTCCACTCCAGCCTGGTGACAGAGTGAGACTCCATCTCAAAAACAAAGACAAAAAAAAAAAAAGATATGGTCTTTCTTCAATGTTGTGCCTTACTCTTATACATAGAGAGCAGTTCTTCTCAGCTGCTGGCCCATTGTGAATTTTTATCAGTTTATTTACTGCCAAAGTTCCTTGCTTTTTAAAACGTATACATTTTAAAAATTGTCTCTTAACAGACAAGGAACTACACCCTAATACATGATCAATGTAAGTTATGTGTGATACTTTTAAAAGAAAAAAATGAAAACATGTTTAATCTATTTTTAATATTAAATCTATATTTAATTACATATAATTTTCAACAGTTTTGTAAAGAATTTAAATATATATCACACTGTAGTATATTTGGGTTGAAAAACACTGAGTTCAATTTTGGCCCATACTTCTAGGGATGTACAGAAATGGGGAAAGAGAGAAGAATGACAGAAATGACTTAAATAATAGAAAACAAGTCCAACAAGAAGAAGCTTTTGTATCTTGGAAAGGACTGTCATTATTAGGTTCAAGAGAAATTTTGTGAAAGGGACATGCTGTTCCATTATTCACCTGAATAAGTGAACTGAATAAAAGTAAGTAGGCATAAACGCACTTCAGAGAAAGCCTAATTGTTTAGAAGGAAGAAAATGTGCAGGTTGAATAATGAAATGCTCAGATTCTCCATCTGGAAATTTCCCATGAGAATAAAGAATCATCTCTCCCTTTGATTTTGCCATCCACCTGCCTGAAAGCAGATGGCTGTATTTTACCAGGTAATCTTGGAAAGTTGTAGATGCAGGAAGATGCCTCTGGCTGCAGAAAATTAAAGTGTCAAAGTATTGCTAACATAAAACGAATGCCTAAGAATATTCCTGGTGGCCCACAAGGTTGAACTTCAAAATTATGATTTCTTTTAGGGTATCTGAAGTGGAATCACTTGATTCATAGCTTTCAGTGACTTGGCTATGATATAAAACTTAATCATCCAATATCATTTCTTATAACTGTGCCTTCCCAGACATTAGATAAAATGCAATCCTATTTGAAAACTAGAAAAGAGAATAGAACATGAAAAGTGAGTAAATAGCTCTCTGATGGTCCAATGTCTCTGTAATCTTTGAGGACATCTGCATTTACAAGCCAGCTAGCTATTCCTCTCTCAGTGAAGATGACAGCCAAGGGTTAAAGAGTTGTAGAGCTCAGTGAAGATACACACAATGTTGTGTATCTTTTTGCTGTAATACATTATAGCCATGAGTACAATTATATGCATAGTCCTGTGAATCCTCCTAGTGAATCATCAAACCTAGCCAGTGGTCGTGGAGACTCTGGACACACAGGCTTTGAAGCAGTGGTTCCTGAATCCATCTGATCACAAGAGTCACTGGTGGAGCTTCATAGACAACTGACCCCAGAGTCTCAACTCAAACTTATGGACTCAAGACCTGTATTTTTCCAAGCTCTCCAGATGTGAAGCCAGATGGGAAGACAGATGCCACATGCCTTGGTGGAAAAGACAACAACTTCATGAAAACTATATTTTCAGGAGGGTAAAATAATACAGTGTGTCTGCCACACGGAAAAGTCCAACAGGATAAAACTACTTAATATGAATAATATGTAGACCAGACAGAAAGCAAATTTTTCCCTCTATTTCATTGAATCTCCTGTTAGTGCCAAGAAGGAACAGGACATCTGATATGGTTTGGATTTGTGTCTCCACCCAAATCTCAGGTCAAATTGTAATCTCCAATGTTGGAAGATGGGCCTGGTGGGAGGTGATTGGATCATTGGGGAGGACTTCCCCCTTGCTAGTCTCATGATGATGAGTTCTCACTAGATCTGGTTGTTTAAAATTGTGTAGCACCTCCCCCTTTTCTCTCTTCCTTCTGCTCCAGCCATGTAAGACGAGCCTGCTTCCCCTTCACCTTCTGCCATGACTGAAAGTTTCCTGAGGCCTCCCCAGCCATGCTTCCTGTATAGCCTGTGGAATCGTGAGCCAGTTAAACCTCTTTATAAATTACCCAGTCTTAGGTAGTTATTTATAGCAAAGCAAAAACAAACTAGTACAACATCCATTTCTGACATGACCATAACATGACAAAAAAGCATCCAATGATAAATTTGTGGCTGAAGAGTGATGCAGGTATACAGGGATACAGCAGTTCTTTGTTGCAACTCCTAGTTTTTGAGACACTAAACTTTAACCTTAGTTAAAGTTAATTTGAGTTTGTATAAATCAATTAAAAACCTTCACAGGAATGCAAATAGTTAGACTACCTGCAACCAAAGAGCCTGCTTTCTGTAACCGGTAGGAGGGGGCGGCTGGCTTGAATGATGCCTCACAGGTAGCCCTCAAGGTCAGGGATATGAGTCAAAAGCTTCGCTGAGAACTCTCAGAGTAATGAAAGGAGGGAGCACTCAGCTGAGAAATATGCGATCGTCAGAGTTGTGACACAAAAAGGCAACTGCAAATTTTTCCACAAAGAATGTAGTTGCATTCCATTTCAGACTTATCCCAAAAGACTAATCCAGTTTAATTTAATGTGAGAACCCAAGAATGAGAGTCAGACTTCCTTCTCCTTCTTAGGGCCTCTTTGAGTCTAGCCTGCCACTTTACTCTGTATCTGCACCCAAGGCAGAGGCCCGCAGTTTCTTTGTGGACTAAGACACTTGTGTAATTCCAAATTTTAGAAGTTTTGAAGCTGGGCTTTCAGGTTGAATACATCTATGGACACATTTAACAAACAAGAATTGTGGCTATGTCCTTAAAACATACAGAGACGAGGCATGAATGATGAATAGACAGTTGGTCTCTATGAAAATATTTCTTTTTAGGGGAAGTAGGCAAATATGTCTCTGATGGATTTTGCTTTTCAATAACAAATTATTGAACCAATTCACAAAAATATATCTTGAAGGATCAAAAAGCCCTCTTTCATAAATCAAATCATATCTATGGAACAAAACAAAGGAAATGGGATAGGGTGACAGTGGAAACTGATAACCACAAATATCACCAGTAAAATTTAGACTCAGATGCCCTGGCATTTAGTGCCACAAACTTTAGAATGCAATAATAAAGTGAAATTTCAGAATGTAAAGAAGTCCCAGGAGAAATTATCCATTTAAAAATATATGAGATGTGCTTTTTATGAGTTGGTATATTTCTTTCATCCTAACAAAACATTCTGATTCATTTCACAGAGGGATTCAAAGGCAAACTCTCAACAAGGGAAATACAACTTTGTTTTTTATCTACTTCTTTAGGAATTTAATATAATTTATTAAGTTATTTTTCCACAAAGAATCTAGTTGCATTCCATTTCAGACTTATCCCAAAAGACTAATCCAGTTTAATTTAGAGTAGGAACCTAAGAATGAGAGTCAAGAGACCTAGACTCTACTATTAACTGAATCTCTATTTGACTAAGTTTTGCAATATGTCAAAGGGAACAAATATATTCACCCTTTCTATCTCACAGGTTTGTAGTATGGTTAAAAATTAAGATTACAAATGTGAAAGTATTTTGGACACGGGATATCAGTCACACAAATGGGTCTTCATTAATTTAATACACAATTATACACATATTACCTACTCCCAGAAAATCAGTAGCTAGGACATGATGAAGTGCAACCAGCTTATATGATATGTTAGTAGAAAGGGTGGAAGACGACACAGGATGCGTCCAAAATCAGGGCACAACCAAGACTAGACTTGTCTCCTAAGCCTAGCATCTTTTCACTGATCTCATGACCTCCTCAAAGGATTCTGTGCACCCAGCTTCACGCTCAGCCTATGCAGAAGCAGTGCTGCAAGATTACAAGATCTACAGTACAACAGCAAGCCACGACTTTTAAAGATTTAATGGCATTATCTGTGGCCTGTGTCTTGACGATCTCTCTCAATCTGGCAGAACTGTTCCACGCCCCCCCATACCCACTCACCAGAAATTTGAGGCAGGGGTATCTCTGGAATCTTTACTAGCAAAACAGATCATTCTTCCCTAGAAAGGACTTTTAAAGGCATTTGTTAGCCTAGAGGACCCTGCTTTTCACCTCTTCCGTCTGAAAGTTCCTGCAAAGGAGATCACAAAAGCCGGCATCTTGCCCACAATACATATTGGGGCAGCCTGGCTCGCTGCCCGAGAATGCAGTTAACAAGAACATCTTATTTCATCTCTACGAAGGTGAAAGATCTCAGTTCATGATTCCTCTCAGCACTACACTGGTGATTGTTTTAAAAATGCATTTGTATGTATACACAATGCCTTCCATTGCAATGAATCTTTGACATTTTTAAAGGTAAGTTGTATGTTCTGATACTATAAATGGTAGTAAAGGTATTTCAAATTATCTCCCATTTGCTTACTATATTAACCAAGAGAGTACATAAAGGGCAATAAAGTTACGTCTTTATCAGAAAAGCATACTGTGCTTTGGTAAGCACTGTGCTGTCACAGCACCACTGTCTGCTCAAAGTTTTATAATGCTTTCCAAATAGAACACAGGAGTAAAGTAACTTTTATGCGGTTTGCTGGGGGAAAATATTAAGAATAATCACCATAGTGCAGTCCATCAGAGGTGTTTTTATTTTGCTTTTTCTCAGATAGAGACACTTGATGTTACAAGTTGCATGGAAGGACAGGAGTCCATAGTGTGTAAATGCTAGTTAATAGCTACAATTTTTTAGGTGACAACTATGTACTAAGCCCCTCACCTACCCTATCTCTCATCCGGACAATAGTCCTATAAGGTAGATGATATTAATCCATTTTGCAGAGGGGAAAACAGGGATTCAAGGAGATTCAATGGCTGGCTCAAGGTTGTATAGGTGGGAAGTGGCAGAGCTTTGATTTGAACCCAGGTCTATTTGGCCTCAAGATATGTGCTTGGGCTGGGCACGGTGGCTCATGCCTGTAATCCCAGCACCCTGGGAGGCTGAGGCGGGCAGATCACCTGAGGTCAGTAGTTCAAGACCAGCCTGGCCAACATGGTGAAACCCCGTTGCTACTAAAAACACAAAAATTGGCCAGGCGTGGTGGTGCATGCCTGTAGTCCCAGCTACCTGGGAGGCTGAGGCAGGAGAATCACTTGAACCTGAGAGCCAGAGGCTGCAGTGAGTTGAGATCATGCCACTGCCCTCCAGCCTAGGCAATGAGAGTGAAACTCTGTCTCAAAAACAAAAAACAAACAAACAAACAAACCTGTGCTTCATCCACCTCACCATACTGCCTCATTCTTACAAGTTGTTAGAAGTCTCCAGAATCTGGATCCAAGTTAGATAATAATAGAAATGAAAGAAATGCAAACAATAATAAGATCATGCCCCTTTCACTTTCTCACCTTAGAAATGTTCACGGAACTTTCCATCTCCAAAGTCAGTAACTCATAAGGGTGATGGGAAGAAACGAACTGACCCTGTGGAGAATTCAAGGAGTATACCAGAGAGGTTAGGAGGCTGGCTTTGACCTGAGTCAACTTAGGTTTCTGCCCTGGCTCTGGCTGTTATCAGCTAGCTGTGTGACCTGACTTAACCTCTTTGTACCTTATTTCTTTCTCTGTAAAATAGGAAAAATGTCCTCATAGGTTCCAATGATGCACTGTGTGCAGTGCACACAATGATACCGAGTGTGCAGAACACTCACAGTTCCTGGCCTATTGTTGCGTGCTCCATAAATGTTATCTCTTTTTTATTGGAACTTTGGCTGTGAGGTTGCTATATAAAAATAAAAGGCACATTATTGGTGAAACAAAACAAAATTCACAGTTTCTGGCTTAACTGGTTTTTGTTGGCACCTAATGGCCATACACCTCTTGATTTAAGAGAGCCTTAAAAACAAACAGTGGATATCAAACACTGGGTTTCTATTTGCAAGGGCAGATGCTCTTTTTTGGGCTCAGCTAAAACTGAAGTCTAGTCAGATAGCCCAAATCAAAATCCATTTTATTTCTCCCGCAAGTTTAAGTAGGAAATCAGTGCTGCTAAGAGTGTGAAGTGAAATCTCTAGAATTTATAATGAATGGGTCAGTCCCTGAACTGTACATTCCTCCCTTTCCTATTTTTACATATAAAATTTTAGCCATCATTTCCACCATTCCCAAACTCTTCTTTTAAAAAATTGTTCTAAATAATATTATTGAAAATAAAATAGCGGGCTATCAACATATAGAGCTGACATAGGGACCACATCCGGGTAGGTCTCCTTTAAGGAAACTCTCTACTGGACCTTCAGTCTTTCCATGTATGGCTTAATACAAGAGCAAGTGAGGATGTCCTCTTAGAAAGAAAGCATATTAAAACATTTACCTTAGGATTAATGAAGAATGGAAGACATTTGGGCAGGGAAGTGGGAAAGGAGAATGAAACCATTGGGTGCCTAACACCATAAATAACTTGGAAGTCAGGCACTTAACACAAAGTTTTGCATTAAAGGTTAAAACCCAGAGTTTCCAATAAGTAGTCTTTATGGGAGTTTTCACCAAATATCACCTATAGGTATAGGGCTGGGTCCTTATAGAATTATTTTTAGGCTTAAAACTTCCCGGAGAAGCTTTTCTTTCCTCTCCAAAAAGCTCAAGTCCTGTGTTTCATAGACTATAGCAGTACCTGCCTTTCACTAAAAGCCCCATCACTGTGATCGCAGCTGTAATTGTACATGTATCCAAATCATTCATTGTTAACTATCTTGTCTTTCCCTGAGATGTGGACTTCATACAGCCAAGGACTCTGTCTGACTTTATTCCCTGAGCCCCCAGATGCCTAACATAGTGACTCCACATAAAAAGAATCTGATAAACATTTGTAGAGTTAATAAACATATTCATTGAGTACAGAAATATTGAACCAAATTATGTCCTGGAGACTAGAGTAGTGTTTCCCCAAGAGTCCTTGGAGTGAGAAAGCCTGGGTTTGAGTCTTGGCTGTGATACTTACTAGCTGTGTGGTCTTAGTCAAATTAATTCCTCTCTCTGTGCCTTGTCTGTCAACTGGCGATAATAATAGTTCTTACTTCACTGGGTTATTACATAGAAAAAATGAATTAAAACATATACATTGCTTAGGCCACGGGCGGTGGCTCACGTCTGTAATCCTAGCACTTTGGGAGGCTGAGGCAGGTGGATCATGAGGTCAGGAGATCAAGACCATCCTGGCTAACATGGTGAAACCCTGTCTCTACTAAAAATGCAAAAAATTAGCTGGCCTTGGTGGCACACGCCTGTAGTCCCAGCTACTCAGGAGGGTAAGTCAAGAGAATAGCTTGAACCTGGGAGGCAGAGTTTGCAGTGAGCCAAGATTCCACCATCGCACTCCAGCCTGGGCAACAGAGAGAGATTCTTTCTCGAAAAATATATATACACATATATATATACACACATAGATATACACATATATATACACACACATATATACATATATACACATATATATACACATATATGCACACACACACATTGCTTAAAGCAATGACCTGTGCATAACAATCCCTGAGAAAATATAACCTACTGTTATTATGATTCTTACAAACACCTCTTTGGCTAGATGATCTGGGGATAAAAAGGCATTTTTAGTCCAACAATTTTGGAAAATACTGAATTAAATAAAGTTAAAGGGCTGCCTGTTTCAAGACTTGTCAGAACTTTCAAAATACTAATGTGCATTATGAATGTCTAAGGGGGACATCATGTACAGTGTTTCCAAAATGTATTTGATGACAGAATTCTATTTGTGAGTAAATTATACTAGCATAACTCATGCACAGTTTATGGAACACATTCTGCGAAATGCTGGATTTGATTCTTTAGTAGAAAAATAACAAGATGCCGAGTGTAGTGGCTCATGCCTGCAATTTTAGCACTTTGGGAGGCCAGGGAGGGCAGATCACTTGAGTTCAGGAGTTCCAGACCAGCCTGGGCAACATAGCAAAATCCTGTCTCTACAAAAAGTATAAAAATTATCTGTGTGTAGTGGTGCGTGCCTGTAATTCTAGCTACTCGGGAAGCTGAGGTGGAGGGATTGCTTGAGCCTGGAGGCAGAGGTTATAGTGAGCCATGATCATGCCCGTGCACTCCAGCCTTGGTGACAGACCTGTCTCAAAATAAAAAACAAAAAGAAAAATAACAAGAAACAAAATTTGGGAAGAAATATTTTTCAAAGTTATAGATTGAAGAAATACTATTTAAGAAAGTAACTTTTTATTAAAATATAATTAACGAGACATAAAATAATATGAAAGGAACATCCAGTCTTAAGTGTTTTGTTTTGTTTTGTTTTTTTGAGACAGAGTGTTGCTCTGTCACCCAGGCTTGTGTGTAGTGTGCAGTGGCGTATTCTCGGCTCACTACAACTTCCACTTCCCTGGTTCAAGCAATTCCCCTGCCTCAGCCTCCTGAGTAGCTGGGATTACAGGCGCCCGCTACCACGTCCGGCTAATTTTTTTGTATTTTTAGAAGAGACGGGGTTTCACCATGTTGGCCAGACTGGTCTTGAACTCCTGACCTCAATCAATCTGCCCACTTCGGCCTCCCAAAGTGCTGGGATTACAGGCTTGAGTCACTGTGCCTGGCCAAGTTTTTGTTTATTTATTTTTGGAGACACACTCTGTCACTCTATCACCTAGGCTGGAGTGCAGTGGCACAGTCTTGGCTCACTGCAACTTCTGTCTCCCAGGTTCAAGCGATTCTTATTCCTCAGCTTCCCGAGTACCTGGGACTACCGGCATGCACCACCATGCCCGGCTAATTTTTGTATTTTCAGTAGAGATGGGGCTTCACTGTGTTGGTCAGGCTGCTCTTGAACTCCTGGCCTCAAGTGATCACCCACCTCAGCCTCCCAAAGTGCTGGGATTACAGGCGTGAGTCACCACACTTAGCCTAACATTAAATCTTTAAAGCCCAATGTCTTACTTGGGCTGAGGTACCAGACTCTTTATAGCACCTGAGAGCAAAGTCCCAGCTTAAGCTTGGGAGCTTGCAGAAGGGTTCAGGCACAAGAGAAGGCTGAGCTCCACACCCACAGGTGCACCTGGTGATATGCTTACTTACAAATTAGAGTTTGCCTTTCTCCTTCTCCCCACAAATAATCTAACCAGGTATATTTGTTTGCTAGGACTGCCATAACAAAGTACCACAGACTAGGTGGCTTAAACAACAAATATTAAGTTTCTTACAATTCTGAAGGCCAGAAGTCTGAAGTGTCAGCAGGGCCAGTTTCTTCTGAGACTTCTCTCCTTGGCTTGTAAGTGGCCATTCTCTTGATGTCTTCACATGGTCTTTTGCTCTGTCCTTGTCCAAATTTCCTTTTCTTATAAGAACACCAGTCATATAGAATTAGGGTTTTCCTGAATGACCTCATTTTAATTTAATTACCTCTTTAAAGACCTGATCTTCAAATATAGTCACATTCTGAGGTCCTGGGGGTTAGGACTTCAGCATATGAATTTTTGGGCAAGGGATAGAAAGGGTTGGAAATGACACAATTCAGTCCATAACACCAGCTCTGACTCCTCTCACTGGCCACCTCAAAGAGTGAGGGGTTACTGTGTGTCCTTTTCAATTTCCTGTATTACAAAACAAAAAGGACATTTTATTTTTTTTATTATTATTATTTTTTTCCAGATGGAGTCTCACTCTATCACCAGGCCAGAGTGCAGTGGTGCAATCTCAGCTCACTGCAACCTCCACCTCCCAGGTTCAAGCAATTCTCCTGCCTCAGCCTCCTCAGTAGCTGGGACTACAGGCGCCCACCACCATGCCCAGGTAATTTTTGTATTTTTAGTAGAGACAGGGTTTCACCATGTTGGCCAGGATGGTCTTGATCTCTTGACCTTGTGATCCACCCACCTCAGCCTTCCAAAGTGCTGGGATTACAGGTGTGAGCCACCTAGCCCAGCCCACAAAAAGGGAAAATTTAAGCCCTCTGCTAAGTTACCCATCAGCATCATTTCTTGCCCGATTTTCCACCAACCATTTTAGCTCTTACTCTGTCTCCCACAAACCAAGAGAGCCCCCATGACTCAGGTCCTCCAGTGCCTCTACCTTCCTTTTGGGAACAGCTGAGCAGCATCGTGCTTCTCCACAGGTTCGCCGTGCCCATCCTTAAAGAGTCTTTGCACCACTCAACCCAATCATCCTTTTCAGATCCTGCCACTTCCTCTGCTGCCAAGGGTCTGCTATCCCCAAATAAGTATTTAAAACCCACAGAATCCCAAAGTTCTCCCCGAGTAGTGTTAAAATAGGGATAATCTTCTTTCACAACTGGGAAACATAGGGCACTCACAATCTGATGACAGCTTACAGGACTGTGAACAGCCTCAGTGCCTAACACAGCCATGGCTATTGTCCTAAAACAATGAGGATGGATTTCACCACCTTCCCTCAGAACCGGGACCTGGCTGGAGGGCACGGCTGTAAGAGTTAAAGAGGCAGGAAACACAAAACGTGGCTTAGCAGTCAAAGATAGGTTTATTTTAGAGAGATAAACCTGAGAGGGGCTTCTGGCCAATTGCAATCAGGAGTGCTTTCTCTTGCAGACTAAGAGTATATATTGGTTTTAGGGTGAGGGGGCTTATCACAAGCTTGGCATGTTTCTGTGTGAAGGAGAAGTTCATGGCTGGGTTAGAATGTCTCTGGGTGGAGGGGAAGTTATCATGGGGCTGACATCTTTCTGGCCGGAGTGGGGTTATCTCAAGGCTGGCATCTTCCCAGCTGGTGGGGGGTTATCTTGGGGCTAGCATGTCTCTGGTCAGGGAGGAGTTTGGAATGCTTCTGATTGGAGATGTTATTTGTGGTTTATGTTCATGCTGACCTTAGCCATTAGGCTGATGCCCTTTGGATTTAGGTGGTTTTTAATTAAGGTGAATTTTAAAATGAGGTGCTTGTCAGTGATGGTTATGCTGCTACTCAGTCAATGGCAAGGCATTTGTTTTCTGTAATGGAAAGCAGGAGAGTTTTTTTTTTTTCTTTTTAATTACCTTGTTATGTGATAGAAGTCACAGAGTGAAAGAAAAGTATGAAACATTGCCTTTTTATATACCCGACCTTCTGATAGGCTATATGTTTTAGGGACAGATAACTTCCTAATGAGACTTTTTATAATAAAGCTTTCATTGCTTCAAAAAATATTAACTTTTGTAGCTCTTCCGGGTAGATCAAACGGACCCTGCAGTTATAGTTACAATATCCTAAAGATTTAGCTTCTCAGTAATAATGGGTAAGAGCCTTAGCATTGCCATGGGCCAAAACTATATTATTTGAAATGAAAGCTCTCATAAATATCCAACTATGAAGTCACTATCTATCAACTGCTGTTATATAAACAGGACAGAGCTGAATCTCCCATCTGCCAATATCAGAGCTGCCACAAAGAATGATTTGATGTCCAGTACTCACAAATTAAACAAGCTCTTGCTCTGTCAGCCAATTCTGGAAAGCCAAGTTTGGTTTGGGCAGCCACAGTGTAGGAGGGTCCAAGTAAGGGGACCTGGTAGGGCCTGAGTTCCTCATGCATTTCGCTTTTACCAAAAGCTTAGACTTCCCTTAGCCTCAGTAGTTCTCTTCCCTGGTATAAGATGTGATCAGTTCTTTAGAAAGAACACTGGAGCAACCAGCGTCCACCTCCTACCCCCTTTTCCACAGCTTTCTCCACACTTTTGTGTCAGAGTCAAGCCCTGGACTCTGAAAACCAAAAATAAAATTCTAAGACCCCCAACTGACTAATGGACACCCTCTCAGACAAGGGCATGCCAAAGAAAACTGAAAACCTAATTCAGGCCACGAAGGGAAGCAGGAGTCAGGCATGCCTCACTACACCCTCCTCCGTTTGGGATTCAGGCTTAACTGACCAGCATTAACATTAAAACAGAGATCTTAAGACTGACACAACAGACTCTGTAGCAGTAAGATATCAGCATGACAGCTAGCAGGCCCTGAAAGAAATCAAAATATTTTAACCCCAAATTTATTTATTTTACATATTTTGAAATGGCCCTGCAAAGCTGTCTCTTGTGGGGAAAATCTACATTCTGTAGAGAATCCCCTTCATCTTCCAGGTCTTTTTCCTGATCCAGGAGAGTCTGGCATCTTTTTTTTTTTTTTTTTTCTTTTTTTTGAGACAGAGTCTTGTTCTGTCGCCCAGTTTGGAGTGCAATGGCACGATCTCGGCTCACTGCAACTTCCACCTCCTGGGTTCAAGCAATTCTCATTCCCTAGTCTCCCGAGTAGCTGGGATTACAGGCAGCTGCCACCATACCTGGTGGCTAATTTTTGTATTTTTAGTAGAAACAGGGTTTCACCATGTTGCCCAGGCTGGTCTTGAACTCCTGACCTCAGGTGATCCACCCGGTTTAGCCTCCCAGCATACTGGGATTACAGGCATGAACCACAGCGCTCAGTGAGTCTGGCATCTTTTTACATCTGATAAGAAACATTTGCAATGTATTTTCTCTGAAGCCTATTACCTGGAGGCTTCATCTGCATAATAAGAACCTTGGTCTCCACAACCCCTCAACCCAGATCCTCTGTTCTATTGATTTCAGGTCTTTAAAGATTTAACTCTTTCCACCAATTGCCAATCGGGAAATCTTTGAATTCATCTATGACCTGGAACCCGCCCCCCCCCGCCACAACCTGCTTTGAGATGTCCCACCTTTCTGGACTGAACCAATGTACATTATTTACATGTATTGACTATTGTCTTATGTCTCCCTAAAACGTGTAAAACCAAACTGTAATCTTAACACCTTGCGCACAGGTTCTCAGGACTTCATGGGACTGTCTCATGGGTCATGGTCCTCACGTTTGGCTAAGGATAAATCTCCAAATATTTTACAGAATTTGACTCTTTTCATTAACAATTTCCAGCACCAAAGAGGAACCCGATCTCCCCTGAGCAGCTTCCCTGTGTTGCTCTCACTGTACTCTAAGTGAGCTCACACCTACCTGGTCCACCATAGTTCTTTTTTGTTTTGTTTGTTGTTGTTGTTGTAGTTTTCTTTTGTTTTTGAGACAGATTATTGCTCTGTCACCCAGGCTGGAGTGCAGTGGCGCAATCTTGGCTCACTACAACCTCTGTCTCTTGGGCTCAAGCAATTCTTGTGCCTAAGCCTCCCAAGTAGGTCGGATTATGGGCACACCTCACCACACCTGGATCGTTTTTGTATTTTTAGTAGAAGTGGAGTTTTGCCATGTTGGTCAGGCTGGTCTCAAACTCCGGACCTCAGGTGATTTGCCCACCGCAGCATCCCAAAGTGCTGGGATTACAGGCGTGAGCCACTGTTCCCAGCCCAATTGTTGATCTTTTTGAGATAGGGCTCACTCTGTTGCTCAGGCTGGAGTGCAGTGGTGTAATCTCTACTCACAGCCTTGATCTCCGGGCTCAGGTGATCCTCCCACCTCAGCCTCCTGAGTGGCTAGAATTACAGGCAGGCACCACCACACCTGGCTAATTTTTGTATTTTTAGTAGAGACAGGGTTTTGTCATGTTGCCCAGGCTGGTCTCAGACTCCTGAGCTCAAGTGACCCATCCACCTCAGTGAGTCAATCCTTAGAATCCAAAGTTCTGGGATTACAGGTGTGAGTCACCCTGCCCAGCATGTCCATTGTAGTTCTAGTCCATTCCAGAAATGCGGATGGGACATCAGTGGTCACACCTTGAGAAACTGCTCTAAACAGTGTTAAATCATCAATAGAATTTACTTTTAAGGGCAGGGATTGCCTATTATTAACCTTTTCATATATCTTATTTGAGGGCCTGGAATATGATAGTCACCTAATACATGTGTGATGATCTGAGCTCAAGCCAAGATTATTGTTTCCAAGCCTAAGATTTTTAAGTAGAGAAGTATCAGAAGCGATCTGGTGCAGGGGCTCACACCTTTAATCCCAGCACTTTGGGAGGCTGAGCCAGGTGGATCACTTGAGGTCAGGTGTTCAAAACCAGCCTAGCCAACATAGTGAAACCCTGTCTCTACCAAAAATACAAAAATTAACCAGGCATGTTGGCAGGCACCTGTAATCTCAGCTACTCAGGAGACTGAGGCAGGAGAATCGCTTGAACATAAGAGGCAGAGGTTGCAGTGAGCTGAGATTGCACCACTACACTCCAGCCTAGATGACAGAGTGAGACGCCATCTCAAAAAAAAAAAAAAAAAAAAAAGTGTCAGAGGCATTCAAACCAGAGCAACTCCATCTTGAATAGGGGTTGGGTAAAATAAGACTGAGACCTACTGGGCTTCATTCCCAGGAGGTTAGGCATTCTTAGTCACAGGATGAGATGGGAGGTCAGAACAAGACACAGGTCACAAAGACCTTGCTAGTAAAACAGGATGTAGAAAAAAAAAAAAAAAGAAAAGAAAGGTCAAAACCCACCAAAAACCAAAATGGCAATGAAAGTGACCTCTGGTTGTCCTCATTGCTCATTATATACGAATTATAATACATTAGCATGCTAAAAGACACTCCCATCAGCACCATGACCATTTATAAATGCCATGGCAACGTTCAGAAATTACTCTATACAGTCTAAAAAGAGGAGGAAATTTCAGTTCCAGAAACTGCCTACCCCTTTCCCAGATAACTCATGAATAATCCACCCCTTGTTTAGGATGTAATCAAGAAGTAACTATAAGTGTGTTCAGTTGAGCAGTCCATGCCACTGCTCGGCCTATGGAGTAGCCAGAGTCTTTACTTTCCTTTTTTTTTTTTTTTTTGAGATGAAGTTTTGCTCTGTCGCCCAGGCTAGAGTGCAGTGGCGCAGTCTCGGCTCACTGCAACCCCTGCCTCCAGGATTCAAGCTATTCTGGTGTCTCAGCCTCCTCAGTAGCTGGAATTACAGGTGCGTGCCACCACATCCTGCCAATTTTTGTTTTTTTATTTTCAGTAGAGAGAGGGTTTCACCATGTTGTTCAGGCTGGTCTCAAACCCCTGACCTCAAGTGATCCAACAGCCTTGGCCTCCCAAAGTGCTGGGATTACAGACGTGAGCCACCATACCCAGCCGATTACTTTCTTAATAAACTTGCTTTCACTTTACTCTATGGACTCTCCCCAAATTCTTTCTTGCACAAGGTCCAAGAACCCTCTCCTGGGATCTGGATCAGGACCCCTTTCTGGTAATAGAAGTAACATGATCGCTTTGGTTTTAGACAGCAAATAATAGCCAGGATGTTTAAAAATAGAAAAACTTTCACTCATACTTCATTACTTCTCTGAAACAGATTAAAATACCATGTCAATTTGCTATGTCTTTCTACAGCTTTAGTTAGAAAATGGAGAAAAAAGAGTAGAGCCCATAGTCAAGGGGATCAATTTTGACTCCTTTAATAAAAGTGGAAGAACACATTAGAATAATAATTTCAGGTATAGGAATGGGTTTCTAATTGGATGAGATTGCCATAACTCTAATGATATACTGAACCCTATTGTAAGAGTATTTTTTTTTCTTTTTTGAGATGGAGTTTTGCTAGTGCAGTGGTGCAATCTTGGCTCACTGCAACCTCCACCTCCCAGGCTCAAGGAATTCTCCTGCTTCAACCTCCCAAGTAGCTGGGATTACAGGGACATACCACCATGCCCAGCTAATTTTTGTATTTTTAGTAGAGACGGAGTTTCACCATATTGGCCAGGCTGGTCTCGAACTCCTGACCTCAGGTGATCCACCTACCTCAGCCTCCCAAAGTGCTGGGATTACAGGCGTGAGCCACTGCAACTGGCCTCTTTTGTTTTGTTTTGTTTCCTTTTTGGGAGCCACCGTGTTTTTTTAATAATCTAATTTTAGAGGTGACACATGATCACTTCTGCTATATTCTGTAGTCACAGAGATCAACCCTGGTTTAGCATGGGAGGGGAATATACAATGGTTTGACTAGCAGGAGGCAGGGGTCAGTAGAGGCCACCTTAAAGGCTGCCTACTACAACCTTCAGGCTTCTGTTTCTATCTCTTGGGGCAGATATTACCCGAATTAGGGTCATCCAGAGAAACAGGCCAATAGGATGTACATATATCTCTCTAGAAAGAGGTGTATCATAAGGTATTGGCTCATATGATTAGGGGGCCTGAGAAGTCTCACAAGCTGCCATTTGCAAGCTGGAGACCTAGAAAAACTCGTGGTATAGTTCAATGGCCTGAGAGCCAGAGACCCTGTGGTTCAGTTTCCAGTCTGAATCTGAAGGTCTCAGAGCCAGGAGTCCTGAGAGCAGGAGAAGATCGATGTCCCAGCTCAAGCAATCTGGCAGAGATAATTCACCTTCTTCTTCTTCTTCTACTCAGGCCCTCAACAGAATGGATGATGCCCACCCACATTGGTGAGGGCCATCTGCTTTAATCTGTCCACCAGTTCAAAGGCTAACCTCTCCCAGAAACAACATCACAGGCACACTCAGCAATAGTGTTTAGCAATCCAACTGGGCATCCTGTGGTGCAGTGAAATTGACACACAAAATTAACCCTGACACTCCCCGACTTTTCCTTGGATTCTCACTCTTCCCCTTCTGTCCATGTGGTTTGATGGGACTGATCCTGCCCCTGGAGCTCCCACTGGGCTCCAGAGGGGGGCAACTGATCCAGGCCTGGACCATCAGCTTGCTCCATCCATTGGCTACCATGATAGCTTTACAGAAAAGCATGTTGCCAGGCTGATCGGATAAGAGCCAGTTACAGCATCCTCAAGAGGATGATGTCAGCCAGGAGTTGTGGCTGCTATCTTTGCTACTTTGTGAGAAGATCCTCACCCCATGTGGTGACCACTGGAAAACTGGCTGAAATAGCTTAACCATCAAAGAGAAGGGTTAGCTCCCTCTGAGGGAGAGAAAAGGAAACCAGCTCTACAGTTCCGCCTGCAGCAATCAGGATTTGGAGAAACAGAAGGTTACAGAGGCAATCCCTCAGCCCAACTCTGTAGTATTTCCCAGGTCTTTCAAACACATTTAATTCTGCACAGGGAAAAAAAATGGCATCATTATTTAATCCAAAATACAATAACCACAATAGATTGCCCATGTGGGCACATAAGTCCCCTGCAGAGAATTTAATGTGCATGCTGCCTTTACCCACATATACAACCAAGGCAGTGTGAATGGGGCCAGTCCCTTCTCGTGGCCTGGGAAGAGAGAACATGGATGCCTATGGTTGTTATAACAGCAAAAAGGTGGGGAAACAAAGAAAGCCCAAAGGCATAGCTGCAACTCCACTTAAGACTAATGCATATCTTCATTTTAGTCCTCAGCAATAATCCAAAGGAACATCTGATGCTACTGAAAGACTGCTGTCATCCCTGGTAGATACTCATCAATTCTTATTAAGTATTGCACAGTTCAGGTCAAGATATAATATGTCTGAGAAAAACCATGGCACCTCCTTTTAATCTTGCATAGAAAACAATTAAAGTATATAAAGCACATTATTAAAATATGTAAAATTTATAATTTAATTATAAGATTGCATGGCTTTATGATCTAATAGTTCTGCTGTATTTTGCATATTAGTGAACAATTGCTTTCTTAAAGCACACAGTAGAATCATTTACTTGATGCTGGAGAATAAGTTAATTATGGATTCCCTGTATATGACTAATGGATTTAATAATCACTTTACTGTAGAATTAACTTATACTTCCCTGTGCTTATAGCACTAATGATGATATTCATAAAAGTTATATTTTTAAAAAAATGTAAGATTGGCACAAAAAGAGAAACCAGTGTACAAGTTGGTTTTCGAGCCAGCAGTTCTAAATAGATAGTTGAGAGCCATCAAGGCCCTCCTCTTGCTCTGTAATAAATCACACATACCCTCTCCACCTCCCACCCCCGCCACCAACCCTGCCTGCATTGGCTTTATTAAGGGAATTTATTTTATTTAAGGGAAGACGAAATGCTTGCCAGATACATTTAGTGAAGCTCCTGATTTTTTTAACCTTGGTTGTGGGTTACAATGAGGATTCTTCAGTTACATCCACTTCATGAAGCTCTGGGAATCCCCATATATGCTAAGATCATGTTGGGATGCCCCAGTCTCTCTGCCTGTCCTAGTTTCAGGCTGTTGAAGCCACCCACTTTTCTCCTTCAGCCAGAACAAACACAAGTGGAAGGCCTAGCAGTACTGTTCGTTATCTAATGAGGAGAGTCTCTAGCACTGCCTTTCCTGTTTTTTACCCTTTCTTACCACCATCACCACCACCATCATCACCACCACCATCGTCACCACTACCATCACCACCACCACCACCATCATCGTGATCATCATCTGGGTTATTCTTTCCTCATGGAATTAAATGATGGAAGACCTAGATTTTATTTCCAGCTCTGTTAGTTTATAGCAAGGAGTAACCTTGGGTTATTAAACCTCTCCCAACCTGCTCCATGTCTCTAAAATGGGAAAATCGACTACTTCCCTCTGACTCTGAATGTGCTTTTGTTCACTGTTCAGTCCTAAATACAGGCAGTGAATCATTACAGTGCTCTTTCCTAACCCAACAGATGTCACCACCCCTTGATAAAACACTCTGCCGTTTTGGGCATGGAGATTTAAAAATCCTGGAAGAAAACAATTAAGGCTTGTGTTCTGGTATAAGCCTTCTTGTACAGAGCTGTTCAAGAAGTATATGTTTACTAAATATATGCTGATAAGTTGACTGAAAGAATGTAAATTCTTAATTCACTCCCTGAGGACCTGAGGAATTGTTATTTTCTTTAGGTGAGAGACCTGTAGCTCTTGCTGGAAAGCCTTGAATCACTGCCTTTCTGCCTCACGTCCCCCACCAATGGCTCCCAGCATCATGCTCTGCAGATTGCAAGGTCACAAATGGTGAGAACGGACTACCAGGAAATAGGATCCGGCTCCCAGCAGGGACTCAGGACACCTAAGGGCACCATGAACTTCCCTTCTGCTGGTTTCTTCAAGGTGTTGGATATCTCTTTTCCTCCTCCTTAGCATTACAAAATACTAAATTGCTTTGACAAGAGAGAAATCCACATTTGTTTTACTATAACTTACTTAATACATTAAAGGGAAATTTTTAAGTTAAAATTTCAAGATTTCACTCAGATCTTCTTTGGGTAATTAAATGTTGCTGGTAAACAGGAGGCAGCACTGAATGTCCTGATCTCTGTTAATACCTAAACTTTTGTCGTTGTTTAATGAGCTTCATTTATAACACACGTGCCCACCACAGCCCCCTCTTAGGCCACAGTCCAGTCACTTCCATGTTAATTGGAATGATTTGTTCACAGTCTGTTTATTCACTTAAAAAATACTCAGAATACTTCCTGAAAATCCTTATTCTCATTGAAAATATGTAACCCTAAAAAGCCCTTGCCCAAGTTCATGCTCTTTTCTCTCCTCCCACAGCCTTTGGCTTTTGGCCTAAATCAGTGCTTCAGGGACCACGATGTGCGTGTACTTCACCTGGGGATCTGTGCAGGGTCTGACTCGGGTGGGGCCCAGATTCTGCATTTCCAGCAAGCTCCCAAGAGGAGCCAAAACTTGCTCCCAGGCCACACTTTCAGTAGCAAGAACCTAAACTTTTTGTGGATCAGCCTCAAAATAATTCCCCTTTAATTTTACACCAAGAAAATCCACATTATACTTGTATCATTTTGTAATGCAAAAGCAACAAATGTTTAAGCTAAGCAATTTCTACTATAGCAAAAATAATTATATTATTATTTTTCTCTTGAAATACTAAAACCCATCATCTTTTATTTCTATCTCCACTTCATCTCCATTTCAGCCTCATATACCCTTTTCCTATTTCAACCTGCTTCACAAGCAGAAGGCAAACTAAATACATTGAGTGTTACACAAGCACAACCACACCTCAGATTTTCAGGGGTCGTTTGCCTTTCAAATGTTAAATAATACCTAAAATGTCTTGAGCTTATGCAGTACTTTATGCCTTACAAAGGGCTTACATGCACTTATTTCATAAAAATATGTTCATGTCTGGGACGAGATAGAATAATGGAGTTTAAAAAAAAGGTAGATGTACTTGGGAGTGAGATTCACAAATTCTGGCTCTGCTGAGAAGTCCATCTTGGGCAAATTACTTAACCTCTTTGTTTATATTTTCTCATCTGTCAAACAGGGTGTATAATAGCGGCATCATGAGCTAGCTATTTGGACAAAGGTTATAGCTGGAAGATTTCAGAGAAAACTGAATGGGCAATACTTGGAACCTAGAGGACCTTTGGTATGTGTCCCCTCAATACTCACATCAGCCTGTTCCTCTAATTCTACTTCCTGTGCAGGGGTCTTTCAATGCACTCTGTCCGGGGGTACCTGTCCTTCTCCAGGATAGACCTAGAGTCTAACACCATCACTTCCTTTCCTCTTTATCTGCAGACCTTTCCAATTCCTCTATAAAACCTGATGCTTTTGTGAAATGTGCAGTGGTATTTGACACCCAGGTTTCAAGTGATCAAACAAGACATGATGACAAATCTAAGAAAAATGACACCAAGCCTTTGAAGGAAACCAAAATCAATTCTCTTTCCCCCTCTTCTTTGAGCTCCCCTCTTTTCCCACTGTTATCTTACCTCATCTATCATACTTAGACAGAAATCCATATGTCTAGTTTCAATCACCGTTTCTCAGGCAACAGCCAAGCCACTTAGCAAGAGCTAAAGCAAGCCAATATAATATTCTGCCCAGAGTAATATTCGGCCAAAGGTTACTGTGCCAGAGTAGGTTAATTATCCTAAGAGGGCTTACTTTTACTATAATTATTGGTCAATCTGAACTAATTAAAAAAAAACCCTGCTGTTTATTAAGTGCCTCTGTATTCCCTAGAAGCTTTTACATATATATCTCATTTCATCCTCATTACAACTCAGTGAAAGGTTTTTCAATTTTAAGGAAATTTTAAGATTAAGTTGGTGAAATTACTCAAGGTCACAAATTAGTGATAGGCAAGTCAAGATTCAAACAAAGTCATAAGTGATTGTCTGATCGTGTTTTGTTACTATTGCTTTTAATTTAAAAATTTGGTTTAGCCAAGTAACGTGTGCACTATCTGAAGGTAACATCTCCCAGATAGATCAGTTTCCCCATGGAAGGATCCCCTGGTCTCTCACTTGGAAGATGTAGACCTGGCTGCCATCATTCTGGGAGCCCCTAGGGAAATGGCCTGAGGTCTCCCTGTTCAGTCCACTGACTTCCCCTTAATGTCCTGGTCCAGCATCTTATCCCTGGCCACAACTGAGCAAATCTTACAACAGATAAAACTCCTGGCCTTTTTTCTTTTTCTTTTTCTTATTCTCTTGAATGAGCTACCTGCAAAGGAATCTTACTTTTCTATGTAGCAATTTTCAAAACATCCTGATTTCAGGCCCAGTCCACAACCCTGCCTCCAGGGGCTCATTTTGCTTTCAAGTCTTGACATTCTGAAGTTCTGCAGTGCAATGTGACTGGCCTCTTGTCATCTTTCCCCACGATGGATCTCTAGGTCTACCCTGTCTCTGCTTTACTAAATCAGTTACCACCTATTCATTTGCTTTCCAGCTTCCAAACACTGTGTTGAGTTCCCCCATTTGCCATGGAGCCCTCTCTTGTTCTCTTTGCCTTTATTAGTTTTTGTTTTTCAAATTCCTTCAGTATCATTTAGTGGAGTTTGAGGAGAAAACCGTAATACATGTGAGAACTCTTTGACCATGTTTAACAAGAAGTCCTATCCTCTATATTGGTTAATAGTTATTTTATTTTTTTTTAATTAAAAAAATTGTAGTTACTTATTTTTTTCTTTTTGAGACAGAGGCTCACTCTGTCACCCAGGCTGGAGTGCAGTGGCATGATCTCGGCTCACTGCAACCTCCACTTCCTGGGTTCAAGCGATTCTCCTGCCTCAGCCTCCTGAGTAGCTGGGATTACAGGCACATGCCACCCATGCCTGGCTAATTTTTTTGTATTTTTAGTAGAGATGGGATTTCATAATGTTGGGCAGGCTGGTCTCAAACTCCTGACCTCAAGTGATCCACTGCCTTGGCCTCCCAAAGTGCTGGAATTATGGGCATGAGCCACCATGCCCAGTCACTCAGTAGTTATTTCAGTCATGGTGTGTTAAATAATGCCCCGAACCTCACTTGACCCCCAAATAAACAGAAGCCAATTAGGTTGGGTCATAGATATTTTCCAGTATTTCATAAAATAGCAACCTAAATGTATTGGACATGTTAGTCTTATGACTAAGAAGAAAAAAAAAGAAGGAAGAAAGCAGGAAGAAGGAGAGAGGGAAGGAGGTTTAAAAAAAAAAAAAAAAGAATGGAAAATAGCTCCCTAACAATTTTTAAATCATACATGATTATAAACTTTATACTTTACAGACTTTTTCTTTATTAATACTTCTTGAAATTCACTATAAAACGATTTTACTCTCATACAATAACTCTGTCAGGTTTGGCTTCCAGGACCAATCAGGAGGCGAAAACTACAATTCCACTGTCAACATTATAGTTTGCTTTAAACCCAAAAGCTGTCTTTTAAAAAATTGCATCCCAGAAGAGCATTTTTGGATTTTTAAATATCCTATTTATCCTCTCTAAACTTGGAATCTGATGTCAACATTGGCTTGAAATCATCTGTGGCAGATTTATAATTTTTCTGGAGGGAAAAGAGGGAAAAACAAGATGAAAAATTGGGATGTCTTTTCTTTCAGCTTAAAACCAAAGATTCAAAGCTGGTGTGAATGAATGGCTTGGAATGAAGCCTTTGGTGAGCACAGTGATGTTTGCAGCCCTACTACAACCTTTACATGGTTTGCAGAGTCTCCCCACTTTGTGTCATGAGTGCTGGCTGAGGTTATTCTGGAGAGATGATAGCTGTGGAAAATGTGATTTAGAACTCCGCTCCCACCCTGCACGCTCCTGGTCCAGGACTATGCTGAATCGGTACAGCTCTACTTGGAATGGTGGAAAATGGGGAGAAACAGCTTTTTTTTTTTTTTTTTTTTTGAGTCGGAGTCTTGCTCTGTCTCCCAGGCTGGAGAGCAGTGGTGCAATCTTGGCTCACTGCAAGCTCCGCCTCTGGGGTTCAAGTGATTCTCCTGCCTCAGCCTCCCAAGTAGCTGGGGTTGCAGGTGCCCACCACCAGGCCCAGCTAATTTTTTTTATTTTTAGTAGAGATGGAATTTCACCATTTTGGCCATGCTCGTTTTGAACTCCTGACCTCAAGTGATCCGTCCACCTCAGGCTCCCAAAGTGCTGAGATTACAGGTGTGAGTCACTGCACCCGACCAAAACAGCCATTTCTATGATCAGTGTGTTAACAATCTGGCATGGTCCTGGATGCAGCGGTGCTGACAGATGGAGAATCACTGAGCCACAATGCATCTGTGTGAACCAGGAAAAAAACTGTGAGGATGTCTGCCAGTTCAAGAAGCTAAACTCTCAGAAGACCACCAATAGTGGCGTGAAACATAAAGGACCTTGTGATTCAGGTAATACAGAATCTGCACATCACTCAATTTTTATTAAAGGGTAAAAGATACAGATCTCTGTATGTGCTTTTATATTTCTGACCTTGACTCTATGTATTGAAACGACATAAGAGCCCAGTATATGTTTTATGGTCACAATCTGTTTTAATGTCTAGATTATTTGACCTCCAGTAGATTTAAAAAAACTCAAGTGTGCAGAGTTACTTGTCCAGGGCTTGATTTGGTTCTCCATATTCAAACTACTCAAGGATCAAAAAATTAGCAAGTGTAGAGTTTAACTGTGTGACTTCAAGAGTAATAGCAAATGTTTCTGTGTTTATTCCATAATAATAGAATTTTTATTTAGTGATATCTAGGTGGAATTAAAAATAATAAGAAGCAATGAAGGGTAAATGCCTTAATAACCATGAATTATATCTTTGCTGAACTCAGCATATTTAAAAATATGATTTGATGAATTAATTGGATGAAATTGTGTTTTGGTGTGAGAGTCTAAACTTATATCCTCTGAAAGAATCACATGAAAATAGATTGTAGATCTACAACACTTGATAAGTAAGTAGAAAAGACTTCCTGTGTCAAGGATAATTTATTTGCATTCATTTGCATTTATTTTGGTATACTAAAGAACTGTAAGAAGACAAAACAGTTCTCACACGGCTACAATGTTCTTGATAGGAAAAAGAAGCCAATGTAGACATAAAACTACTATACTCATTGGGAAAGATGAAAAAAAATAAAACAATCACAACAGCAACTTTCACAAAGATAGTTTTACGACTCCATATTAATATAAATCATTCTTCACAAACAAGTTGCTCCAATTTCTTATAGATTTTCCAGTGTCCTAATGCATGCTCTCTGGAGTTCTAAATTGCTTATTAAACACTTATTAAAAACATACGTCTGGAAATAGCTATTAGTGAAACAGTGTAAGTGCAACGGTTTTCTCAGGGCCCAGAATCCACTTTATCACATGGGCTCACTCTAGACACATGTATTTCATGTGTGATTATGCATTTAGTTTTCAAAAGTCCATTGGTATAATTTTCCCTGTTACATTTGTTTCTGACAAGTAAAAAATGTGAGATCTCAAGAGGCAGATTCTCAGAATGAAATAAGGCTTAGCCAATGATGTTCCCCACTGTGACAATGTCAACCCATTCTAACACAGTGCTAGAATAACACAGTAAAAATACAAATGCACAAGGTGTGCAGAGCATTGCAGTACTGGGTGTGCTGAAATCCAGGACTCCTGAGGATTACACACATTGAGCAAAGAGAATGATTTGCCTAAGATCCAGGTGTTCAAAAGAATTTCTCCAATCTGCTTTAGCCTATTATTACGTATGTATTCTGTTTTAAATGAGAAACAAGAGTCATTTTCTTGAGAATAATAGAACTATAGTGACACTTGAAGTAAGTTCAGTGATCCTGATAAGATGATAATAATAATAATAATAATAATAATTGTTGTTATTACTTTGAGACGAGGTCTCTGTCTGTTGTCCAGGCTGGAGTGCAGTGGCGCAATCAGTGCTCACTGCAGCCTCGACTTCCTGAGCTCAAGCAATCCTCCTGCCTCAGCCTCTCAAGTAGCTGGGACTAACAGGTGTGCACCACCATGCCCAGCTAATATTTTTGTATTTTTGGTAGAAATGGGGTTTCATCATGTTGTCTTGAACTCCTGGCTCAAGTGATCCCAAAGTGCTGGGATTACAAGCGTGAGCCACTGTGCCTGGCCTATCATTATAATTATTATTAATGACTGTAAGACTAAGTTTTCCTTCCAGTGTCCACTTTTTTTTAGTTTTTAAAGAAAACTAATTTAATAGGGTACCTCTTCTAGTATCATATTTGAAGTCATCAAAGCTAGTTTTCAAATCTTCTACATCACTTCTAATTATTTATTCACAACTCCTCAGTGTCATTTGTGAGTTTCTTGAGCTGAGAATATGGGTGTAAAGGACTAATGGTATCAATTATTCTGGAGTGTGGAACCTCGATTTGGTTACCTGCTCTACACTCTAATTTCTACATGGATATTATAGCACTATTTGAAGTTAACATAGAGGAAAACGAATTCCGTGAGTAGGATTCCTTCAGAATTTTCTGACAAGCCTTTAAAAAGTCATGTTTACAGAAACATAGTTAAACATTACTCTGTTAATTTGTAATATGTTAATACCTTCCTGTAATGGTCTGAATTCACATGCTTTGCAAAATGGCCAATTTGCCAACACAATTATGATTTTCCTGCATTCATATGAAATAATTTATACTTATTGTTTGGACGAGCGGAGGCAGGATGGTGCACTTCCGGGTTCTTCTTCACCACCAACT
>NC_045437.1:119475117-119669124 GCF_002776525.5 Piliocolobus tephrosceles | reverse complement strand
CTAGATGACCAAAGAATAAATTTGCAGTTTTGCTTTTAGCCTTGCCTGCTCGCTGGTTCTTTTGTGCCCACTCTGGTGGTCTTAGAAAAACAAATCACTTATTTTAACACAACATTTTATATATGTGTGTATACATATATATACATATATATGTGTATACGTATATATGTATATATGTGTATATGTATATACACACACACTTAGCAGCAACAAGCCAAAATCTGTTAAAATACTTTCAAGGCTGCACTTTACTTAAATCTGATTCAATGTTCTTGAGCTAAATAATACAAACCTAATATGGTTTGACAGTCCATCGGGTGTGATTTTCTTTGGGGTTTTGGTATATAATATGATGGATTGAATTTGAACTTTGGTCATGCTGGGGATATGGAAAGTCTGTGAGACCTTTTGTAGACGAGACAGGTAGATTCATCATGAGTGATTTGGCACAGGCTATTGTGAGTATATTATGTGTGCAACATGCAGGGAAGTTAAAGGGCCAGCCTTCCTGATTAATATATGACATTAGCTGGAAAAATTGAGTCAGTATCAGAGTTCCCCTTAGTCAAGAATATGTAATTGATTTGTGGGCAATTCAGGATCAAAACAAATAGATTTGATTCATTTAAGCCCAAGAAAAAGCTACTATTGTTAGCAATCAAAAATACTCCCAAAAAAGAAGGGAAAAACTATTTCGAAATATTGGGAGCTTTTAGCACCAGCTGGAACAAAATTTTTGGTGGTTAAACAGGAGAGCCAAGCTATCGTCCATTCTTTATGAGTTTCTTGATATAAAACGTACTCCCTAATGTTGACAAGCAACAATTTCACACTAGTCCACTTTTTATTTCTTATCCCATTTGTTTTTGATTTGATGTGGACAAGTTAATGTGTCCAAGGGCCGTGTGCAGCAGTTTTGCCCTTCAAAGGGGGAATTTATGTGATTTCTGTATTTTTACTGTGTGCCTTTGGCACTGATATTTCTGCTTTCTCAGGACAAAAATAAAAACTAATGTTAAATTGACTGAACACATTCTTATGTCCTGAGATTGCTATAAATGAAAAAAATACTTAATATTAAGAAATAGAAGCCATGGAATATAAAATTTATAAAATCTATCAACCTTTATAGGACCCCATCGGCCATGAAATAATTATACAGTGTTAGTTAGTATCAATTGCTATGTTGACTACAATAAGTAAATAATTTAAAAAGTGGGCAAGATGATTCACATAGCTATATTAAAGATGTCTTGATTATTTTACCCTGGGTCATAACAAAGTCAATTTTCCAAGATGCTGTATCACTTAAGACAAAACTGAGCTATGTAACAATGATATTACATTATTTTTCAGAAAGAAATTTTAGTATATATATTAAAATATATGCATATTCATATACTGTTTTTTTTTCTTTGACAGAATCTCCCTCTTGTTGCCCAGGCTGGAGTGCAGTGGTGTGATCTCAGCTTACTGCAACCTCTGCCTCCCGGGTTCAAGCGATTCTCCTGCCTTGGCCTCCCAAGTAGCTGGGATTACAGGCATAAGTCACATCACCCAGTTAATTTTTGGATTTTTAGTAGAGATGGGTTCTCACCATGTTGGCCCAGCTGGTCTTGAACTTCTAACCTCAAGTGATCCACCTGCCTCGGCCTCCCAAAGTGCTGGGATTACAGGCGTGAGCCACTGCACCAGATTACATATGCATATACTTTTAATTTTTCTTCTAAATGGATAAAAAATGTGCTCCGAGTCAACTGGTAGAAGTTTAGGACATATATATATATATTTGACTCTGTCTCTGTGTGTGTGTGTGTGTGTATGTATATCTCAAATATATGTATATATTTGAGATTGAGTCTTGCTGTGTCATCTAGGCAGGGTAGAGTGCAATGATGCAATCTCAGCTCACTGTGACCTCCACCTCCCGAGTTCAAGCGATTCTCCTGTCTCAGTCTCCCCAGTAGCTGGGATTACAGGCACAAGTCACCATGCCCACCTAATTTTTGTATTTTTAGTAGAGGCAGGATTTCACCATGTTGGTCAGGCTGGTCTTGAACTCCTGACCTCAAATGATCTGCCTGCTTTGGCCTCCCAAAGTGCTGGGATTACAGGCGTGAGCTACCGAGCCTGGCCCATTTTTATATAATTTTTTAAAAATATAGAATAAAGGCTCTGTTTTAGATTTAGCTCCATTATTGAAATAAAATTATGAAATTAGCGGTAATACAGAGACCAAATGGTGTAATTGAAAAAATATTTACTTTGTAGACAGACAAACGTTGTTTAAGTCTGTGCTCTGCCACTTAAGGATACAACTGACCTGCTTCTTTGAAGTAATCTGTAAAATTAGAAAATACTTGCCTTGCCAGCTGGCAGTGTTAAATAAGAATAATATAAAGCTTGGTGCATAGGTATTAAACATATTTTTTTCTCTCTCTCATTTTCACGCCTCATGGTGAAAATAAGATCTTAGAGTAATGGCTATTTTTGTCCCATGTATTATAGTAGCAATAGTATCTTTTGTATTTTTTGATATGGTCCTTTTTCATTAACAGCTTTATTGAGACATAATCTGCATGCCATACAATTCACCCACCTAAAGCGTATGATGCAGTGACCCTAGTAGATTGACAGGCTTCAGCATCCATCACTACATTCAATTCTAGCATATTTTCATTACCCCAAAGAAACCTCACTCCTATACACCCTCACCTTCCAGTCCTCTATCCTGCCGAGCCACAGACAATCGCTAACCTATTTTCATCTCTAGAGGCTTCCTATTCTGGACATATATAATACGTTGTCCTTTGTGACTCACTTCTTGCACTTAACACAAGGGTTTCCAGATTCATCTGCATTGTAGCAATGGGTCAGTGCTTCATTCCTTTTTGTTGCTGAAGAATACTGCATTGCATGGACACACCACATTTTATTTACCCATCCATCACTTGATGACATGTGGGTTGTTTCCCCTTGTTGGTTACTAGGAATAATGCTGTTGTGAAAATTCATGGAGAAGTTTTTTCTGTGGACATGTTTTCATTTCTTTTAGGTATATACCTACAGGTAGAATTGCTGCCTCACATGACAACTCTTTGTTACTTCTGGACTATTTTCCTTCCACAATATTTACATTCCTACCAGCAACATGTGAGGGTTTTGGTTTCTCAGGTGCTCATCATCTCTTGTTATCATCTGTATTTTTGACTGTAGCCCTGCTAGTGTATGCATGAAGGGCTGTCTCATTGTGGATTTTTTTATTTTTATTTTTTATTTTTATTTTTGAGATGGAGTCTCGCTCTATCACCCAGGCTGGAGTGCAGTGGCCAGATCTCAGCTCACTGCAAGCTCCGCCTCCCGGGTTCACACCATTCTTCTGCCTCAGCCTCTGGAGTAGCTGGGACTACAGGCGCCCGCCACCTCGCCCAGCTAGTTTTTTGTATTTTTAGTAGAGACGGGGTTTCACCGTATTAGCCAGGATGGTCTCGATCTCCTGACCTCGTGATCCGCCCGTCTCGGCCTCCCAAAGTGCTGGGATTACAGGCTTGAGCCACCGCGCCCGGCTCATTGTGGTTTTGATTTGCCTTTCCCATATGGCTCAGGAAGCTGAGCATCTTTTCAGTGTTGATTGGCCATTTGTATATCATCTCCGGAGGAATGTCTACTCAGATCCTTTGTCGATTTTTAATTGGGTTGTTTGGTTTTTGTTGTTGTTGTTTTGAGATGGAGTCTTGCTCTGTCGCCAGGCTGGAGTGCAGTGGTGCAATCTCGGCTTGCTGCAACCTCTGCCTCCCAGGTTCAAGTGATTCTCCTGCCTCAACCTCCAAAGTTGCTGGGACTACAGGTGGGCGCCACCACGCCCAACTAATTTTTGTATTTTTAGTACAGACGGGGTTTCACTGTGTTGGCCAGGATGGTCTCGATCTCTTGACCTTGTGATCCACCCACTTTGGCCTCCCAAAGTGCTGGGATTACAGGCGTGAGTCACCGCACTCAGCCGTGTTTTTATTGAATTATAATAGTTATTTATATATTCTAGATAAGAGTTCCTTAACAGATACGTTGTTCCCTTTTTCCACACCATTTTTCTACTTTTTCTTCCTCTTCAGCGTCCCCAGCCAACTTAACACAACACTCTTCACAGCTTCCATTTTCACCAGGACTGTTGGAAATTTGGATAAAAGTTTTTCCCATTCTCAATAGTCCATATTTGGCTGGGCACGGTGGCTCACACCTGTAATCTCAGCACTTTGGGAGGCTGAGACAAGCAGATTACTTGAGGTCAGGAGTTCAGACCAGCCTGGCCAACATGGTGAAATCCTGTCTCTACCAAAAATACAAAAATTAGCCAGGGATAGTGGCTTGTGCCTGTAGTTCCAGCTACCCAAATGGCAGGAGAATCGCTTGAACCCAGGAGGTGGAAGTTTCAGTGAATCGAGATCATGCCACTGCACTCCAGCCTAGGCGACAGAGAGATAATCCATCTGGAAAAAAAAAAAAAAAAAAAGAAGTCTATATTCAACTAAATGAGAGGCATCTCTGAATGAGTTTCTAAGCAAAGTTTTTTTGCTGTTAGATTTCCTTTTTCATACTGCATAAATCCTATACAGATTTTTGTAAATATTTTGACTAAAAGTCTATTGACTATGTGAGTACTGAAAAAAGACCCCAATTATTTGCTCCAATTGCATTTATTTATTTTTATTTTTAATTTTTTTGAGACAGAGTCTCACTTTGCTGCCCAGGCTGGAGTGCAGTGGAACGATCTTGGCTCACTGCAGCCTCCACCTCCCAGGTTCAAACAATACTCCTACCTCAGCCTCCCAAGTAGCTGGGATTACAGGCACACATCACCACCCCGGCTAATTTTTATGCTTTTAGTAGAGACAGGGTTTCACCATGTTGGTCAGACTGGTCCCCAATTGCATTTACATATGCACAAATTATTTCCAGAAATATTTCCTTAGACACTGGAGCCACTTTTTAGGATTTTCTTATTTTTAATTTTTGTGGGTATGTAATAGGAGTACATATTTGTGGGGCACATGAGGTGTTTTTATATAGGCATGCAATATGAAATAACCACGTCATAGAGAATGGGGTATCCATCTCCTCAAGCGTTTGTTCTCTGTGTTACAAATAATCCAATTTCACTCTTTTAGTTATTTTTAAATGTACAATTAAGTTATTGTTGACTATAGTCACCCTGTTGTGCAATCAAATAGCATGTCTTACTCATTCTAATTTTATATTTTTATCTACCCATCAACCATCCTCACATCTCCCCTCTCCACCCCCCAGCTTCCTTTCCCAGACCCTGGTAACCATCCTGCTACTCTCTCTGTTCATCAGTTCAATTGTTTTGATTTTAGATCTCACAGATAAGTGAGAACATGTGATATTTGTCTTTCTGTGCCTGGCTTATTTCACTTAACACACCAGTTTCATCCATGTTATTGGAAATGACAGGATCTTATTCTTTTTATGTTTGAATAGTACTCCATTGTGTGTATGTCTTACATTTTCTTTATCCATTCATCTGTTGATGAACACTTAGGTTGCTTCCAAACGTTGGCTATTGTGAACAGCTCTGCAATAAACATGGGGGTGCAGATATCTCTTAGGTATACTGATTTTGTTTCTTTTGGGTATATACCCAGCAGTGGGATTGCTAGACCATATGGGAGCTCTATTTTTAGTTTTTTGAGGAGCCTCCAAACTGTATGGGAGCCATTTTTGACACAAATTTCTCACTTTTTTTGTAGCTTCTGTTATTTCTTTGCCTCCTGAAAATACAGAGAATTTCACTGGAAATAATGTCATTTTTGTTATTTCTTTGCCTCCTGAAAATACTTAATGTCATTTTTGCTTGTGAAAATTCAGCCTACCCCATAAAACATCTGGAGTGGAAGGCAAAGGCAGGTAAAACATTTCTTCCCAATGATGATAGGTGCATTTCAATTCAGGTACATGAATCTTTGGCACAAAACACACAGGCACTCAATATATTTGTTGATGACATTAATAAATTCTCTTTCCCAGATCGCATTTTGTAATCCAAGTTTGAAATATTAAGATGTTTCCATTGTAACCATGTCAGGCAATATAATGCCTTCCATATTCAAGGTGATAGAAGATACACAAAATCATTTCATATATATGATCTCGTTAATAGGACCTAGGGATCTGCAGGTGGTGACAGAAAGGATGAAAGGAGGTTACAGCATGCTATAGTGCAGTGCTTCTCAAAGTGCAGCTTAAAGACCACAAGTCGCAGCACCCTCTTGACACCCTGGTGAAACAATCAGCTTCAGGGCTCAAGTGCAGCTGAAAAAAGTCAAGATTAGGAGGTGCACCTCATGAACCTGCATGTGAAAATAACTGTTCCAGATGACCTCATGCCACTCTAAAATGTGACAACCACTGATACAGTTAAACAAACAAACAAACAAACAAACAAAAGGCATAGTATGCCTCAGAATGAATTGCACTATGAGCAAATTACTTCACCTCTTTGATCTGGTTTCCTCTTTTTCTCAGGTATATCTCAGGATTGTTTAAAAATGAATATTGGACGGGTATGGGGGCTTACCCCTGTAATCCCAGCACTGTGGGAGGCCAAGGTGGGCAGATCACTTGAGGCCAGGAGTTTGACACCAGCCTGGCCAACATGGTGAAACCCCGTCTCTAACAAAAAATACAAAAAAATTAACTGGGCGTGGTGGCGCATGCCTGTAGTCCCAGCTACTTGGGATGCTGAGGCACAAGAATTGCTTGAGCCTGGGAGATAGATGTTGCGGTGAGCTGAGATTGCACCACTGCACTCCAGCTTGGGTGACAGACCAAGACTCTATCTCAAAAGAAAAAAAAAAAAAAGAATATGAATCATTACCCAGTGCATTCCATTGCCAGGTGTAAACACTCAATTAATGGTAATTACTATAATCAGTGTTTTTAACCATCTCTCTGGGGGGATTCTTCTCCGAATAATGGGTGGAGAGGACCCGTAAGTAGAGGAAACAGTGTAAGCAAAGCAGCAAGGACAGTCATGTTACACAAGTCATTCACTACAGCTGTGCAGTGTGCATGAGTGACAGCATTCACAGGTAAACCTGGAAAAGTAGAACTGAATTGGATAAGAAGATCCAATAGGGTCCAGAGGTTGGATTTTTCCCACTGAGCCATGAAGTCATAGAAAGACTATTTATTTTTATTACAAGAAGTTTCTTTTTTTCAGGTTGTTCTACCCATTTTTTTTCATTATACTTTAAGTTCTAAAGTACATGTGCACAACGTGCAGGTTTGTTACATATGTATACATGTGCCATGTTGGTGTGCTGCACCCACTAACTAGTCATTTACATTAGGTATATCTCCTAATGATATCCCTCCCCACTCCCCCCACCCCAAGACAGGCCCCGGTGTGTGATGTTCCCCTTCCTGTGTCCAAGTGTTCTCATTGTTTAATTCTCACCTATGAGTGAGAAAATGTGGTGCCTGGTTTTTTGTCCTTGCAATAGTTTGCTGAGAATGATGTTTTCCAGCTTCATCCACGTCCCTACAAAGGACAGGAACTCATCCTTTTTTATGGCTGCATAGTATTCCATGGTGTATATGTGCCACATTTTCTTAATCCAGTCTGTCACTGATGGACATTTGGGTTGGTTCCAAGTCTTTGCTATTGTGAATAGTGCTGCAATAAACATATGTGTGCATGTGTCTTTGTAGCAGCATGATGTATAATCTTAGGGTATATACCCAGTAATGGGATGGCTGGGTCAAATGGTATTTCTAGTTCTAGATCCTTGAGGAATCACCACACTGTCTTCCACAATGGTTGAACTAGTTTACAGTCCCGCCAACAGTGTAAAAGTGTTCCTATTTCTCCACATCCTCTCCAGCACCTGTTGTTTCCTGATTTTTTAATGATTGCTATTCTAATTGGTGTGAGATGGTATCTCATTGTGGTTTCGATTTGCATTTCTCTGATGGCGAGTGATGATGAGCTTTTTTTCATGTATCTGTTGGCTGCATAAATGTCTTCTTTTGAGAAGTGTCTGTTCATATCCTTTGCCCACTTTTTGATGGGGTTGTTTGTTTTTTCTTGTAAATTTGTTTGAGTTCTTTGTAGATTCTGGATATTAGCCCTTTGTCAGATGAGTAGATTGCAAAAATTTTCTCCCATTCTGTAGGTTGCCTGTTCACTCTGATGGTAGTTTCTTTTGCTGTGCAAAAGCTCTTTAGTTTAATTAGATCCCATTTGTCAATTTTGGCCTTTGTTGCCATTGCTTTTGGTGTTTTGGACATGAAGTCCTTGCCCATGCCTATGTCCTGAATGGTATTGCCTAGGTTTTCTTCTAGAGTTTTTATAGTTTTACATCTAACACTTAAGTCTTTAATCCCTCTTGAATTAATTTTTGTATAAGGTGTAAGGAAGGGATCCAGTTTCTGCTTTCTACATATGACTAGCCAGTTTTCCCAGCACCATTTATTAAATAGGGAATCCTTTCCCCATTTCTTATTTTTGTCAGGTTTGTCAAAGATCAGATGGTTGCAGATGTGTGGTATTATTTCTGAAGGCTCTGTTCTGTTCCATTGGTCTATATCTCTGTTTTGGTACCAGTACCATGCTGTTTTGGTGACTGTAACCTGACTTCAAACTATACTGTAAGAAGTTTCAAGCATCCTCAAAAGTAGAAAAAGCAGTATAATGAAGCCCTCTATACCCACCACCCAGATTCAATAATTATCAATGGTTTGCCACATTTATTCATCCATCCTTTTTCGTTTTACTTTTTTCTTTGCCAAAATATCTTAAAGCAATCTCCAGATTTCCTGCTATGTCACCCTGCATGGCTCAGTATGTCTCTATGGAATGTATTGCACTTTCTTACATAAACAAAATGCCTTTATCATACCTAAAAAATTAGCAATATTTTCTCAGCATCATCTATCAGCCTGTCCGTAATCACACCCCAATTTTCTTTGAAAAGTCTTTTTACAGTTGGTTTTCTGAATTAGAGTTCAAACAGTTCACATGTCATAGTTGGTCACTAGGTTTCTCAAGTCCCTTTAATCTAGAAAAGTACTCTTCCTCATCCTTGTTTTTTATGTCATTGGCTTATGGCAGAAACCAAGTGCTTTGTTCATACAGAATACTCCACACTCCAGATTTGTCTATGGTATTCCTTAGGGACGATGTGATCATTTATCTGTTAGTAAAATTGCCAGAATTACAGTTTTGAAACAAATAAATATATATCGTACAGTAAGTCAAATAGTAATTATGTTAGTGTCATTAGAAACCAAGATAGATTTTTAGCATCAAAGAAAAGAAGTACAAATATAAGAGAAAGAATATAAGTGAAAAATCTGTAACCTTAAATTTGAATTGAAAATATCAGTTTAAATCCGGGATGTAATTTTATTTTTGAAACAAAACAAAACCATTTATTTCCCAGCTCTGAGTAATGAAAAGGCCTAGAAGTTATGGCCAGCCCTGTAGTCAAGAGCACTTGCAGCACCCAGATTATGGTTTCACAATATAATTTTCCACTAAGAGGAAAGGAGGCTCCTTAGAGAAACGGCTGATTCCAGGTCTGAAGCAGCAAATGCACAGATTGAGTCTGAACATCTTGTCATACCAAAAAGTAAGGGCATTACCATTCCACTGGCACCTCCTCAACAGGACACAGGAACCAACTCGATGGGATTCCCACTGGCCAAAGAAGCACAATGCAAACATCAGAGAACATAATGGCTAGCATGGATTGTAATACATCAAATAAGTTTAAAACTTAAGTATTCCTAAAAATACTAACACAGGGCTAGAGAAACATGTGAAATGATACCACAGGGATGTAATCAGCCAAATCCAAAATTCAGGATATTTGACAGGACAAATAAGTTGCTTTCTTCAATAAACTAATGGCAAGAGAAGTAAAAGCAGGAAGCAAACTAGTATACATTAAAAGGGACTTGAAAATTATATCACCCTGGTATGGTGGCTCTTGCCTGTAATCCTAGCACTCTGGGAGGCTGAGGCAGGAGGATCGCTTGAGCTCAGGTGTTCGAGACCAGTCCTGGGCAACATGGTGAGAACTTGTGTCTACAAAAGCTACAAAAATTAGCTAGCATGGTGGCACACATCTGCATTTCCAGCTACTCGGGAGGCTGAGTTGGGAGGATTGCTTGAGCCCAGGACGCAGAGGTTGCAGTGAGCCGAGCCATGCTTGTGCCACTGCACTTCAGCCTCGGCAACAGACCCAGACCCTGTCTCAAAATAGAAAAAAGAAAAAGAAAAAACCATACCAACCAAATGCAATGTGTGGCCCTTCTTTGGATCTGGATTCAAACAAATTATATATAAAGATATATGTGAACTAATTCAATCAATGTGAATACTGAGTGGCCTTTGGATGATATTAAGGAACTGTTAAAAAATGTTAAGCGCTATACTACAATTATGTTTATGTTTTTTTAAAAAAAGAATCTTTATCTCACAGAGACCCATCCTAAAGTATAATGTCTAGGAACTGCTTTACAATAAGCTAGTAGCGGGTAGATAGACAGATCCTAAGGAGAGAATAAGAGATGAAAAAGGTCTGGCCTATGTATATTGTGGGTGACGGTATAGGAGTATTCATTATTATGCTAATCTTTTTTATTTTGAAACAGAGTTTCACTCTTGCTGCCCAGGCTGAAGTGCCATGGCATGATCTCAGCTCACCACAACCTCTGCCTCCCAGGTTCAAATAATTCTCCTGCCTCAGCCTCCCAAGTAGCTGGGATTACAGGCATGCACCACTACGCCTGGCTAATTTTGTATTTTTAGTAGAGATGGGGTTTCTCTTTGTTAGTCAGGCTGGTTTTGAACTCCTGACCTCAGGTAATCTGCCAGCCTCAGCCTCCCAAAGTGCTGGGATTATAGGTGTGAGCCACCGCATCTGGCCCTCTCTTCTTTTATATATGTTTAAAATGTCCATTGTAGGAAGTTATGCATAAATGAATAAATAACTCCTGAAAGAAAATTTTTCTAACAGATTAGAGGTGGACCTCTGAAATATGATCTGATGTGATGACTGCGAATTTAAGGAACCAGGAAAACAGATGAATGTGTTGATGCTTGCCACACCAAAGATGAATATGGGATAACCTACGCATATGCAAGGCTGGTAAGTAGCTTTTTACTTCAAATTGAGGCAAAAACAGGAAAAATGGTGGAAAGATCTTGCTATACTTTTAAATGTAGTTACCCCTACACAGCATGAGAAGGGATAATGATAACTATTTACAGTTTTAATTCAATGCTAATTTTTAATAAATACTGCAAACTTGTATAATGAAAGTTTATTACTTTTGTCTTTTTTTATTTTATTAAATTTTTATATTTCCATAGGTTATTGGGGAACAGGTGGTGTTTGGTTACATGAGTAAGTTCTTCAGTGGTGATTTGTGAGATTTTGGTGCACTCATCACCCAAGCATTATCCACTGCACCCAATTTGTGGTCTTTTATCCCTCACTCCCTCCCCACCCTTTCCCCATGAGTCCCCAAAGTCCAACGTGTCTTTCTTATGCCTTTGCATCCTCATAGCTTAGCTCCCAAATATGAGTGAGAACATACAACGTTTGGTTTTCCATTCCTGAGTTACTTCACTTAGAATAAGCGTCTCCAATGTCATCCAGTTTGCTGTGAATGCCATTAATTCATTCGACTACCATTTGATCTGGCAATTCCACTACTGGGCATCTATCCAGAGGAAAAGAAGTCATTATATAAAAAAGATACACATGCATGTTTATAGCAGCACAATTTGCAATTGCAAAAACGTGGAACCAACACAAATGCGCATCAATCAATGAGTGGATAAAGAAACTGTGGTATATATATACCATGGGAATACTACTTTTGTCTTTTAAAAGTTAATATTTAAAGAGCAAATGGCATCCACCTTTCTGTATGATCTTCTTTTAACTTACACTCTGCTGTCTTTTGCACCTGATCCTTTCTTTCAGTTCTTACAAAAGCCCCTTAGCTGGGGTGCCTACCTTCTGGGCCTTCCCCTGCACTTTGTCCTGAATATTATAACCACAGTCATCTTTTGACTTTGTTTCCATCCTGTTCCCTCCCACTACCTGCAGAAGAACAGTCCACAGACCCCGGGCTGGTTTTGATGTTCCTCCATTACCTTGCTTTAGCCAACCTCGTCAAGCTTCTATCAACTATTTACCTTCCGAAGTCCTCTCTGCAAACCAAACTGATCCACCCCAGTCCTTTGAATGATGTGATCCATGTCTTCTCCCTTCCTTAAGAATACTGTGAAATATTTACCTTGGCATGTATTCACGCTTCCATTCAGGAATACTAATACTCCACATTTGTGACCTTTCACTTGGCATGATTGTGACTACTTTGTGATGTCTTTTTTGTTGTTGTTATTATTTTCCTCATATCTGAATGCAAAATTGAGCCTCTAACAGTTTATGATTTGTTTATTCATTGCATTAGAAGCCTCTTAAAAGCAAAGATGGTCTCAAACTTTGTGTTGCCCAAATATATAGTGGAATGACTTACAGAGAATAGAGATTCAAATATTAGCTAATGGATATTGCCATTCTAATACAAGACTGAACGGCAACTTAGAATTAACCAAGATAGTTTGTGAATAATTTGAAATGGTCTTCATAGATTCTAGAACTGAAAAGTCAGAGTAAAACTTGGTCACTTAAGAACACAAATTTCTTTGCTCTTAGGTTCTTTGTATATTAAATAAAGGTACACAATGTGATTTGTCTGGGGAATATTGAGCTCAAACACTTTAAGACACCCAGTAATAATATAAAGTAATCCAAACATGGCACTGGTCTAATTTAATCTGGGGGCTTGATAAATACCAGTACACTTATAGGGATGTGTGTACTGCGGGAGGAAAGGCCAAATAGGAGTGCTTTAGTCTGCTTGGGCTGCCATAACAAAATACCACAGATTCTGTGGCTTAAACCACAGAAATTTATTTTCTCGCAGTTCTGGATTCTGGAATATTCAAGATCAAGGTCCAGCAGTGTTTGATTTCCGGTGAGGGTGCTCTTCCTGACTTGCAGATGGCTACCGTCTCACTGTGTCCTCACATGGTGGAAAGAGAAACATCTACTATCTCTTCCTCATTTTGTAAGGGCACCAGCTGTACTAGATTAGGACCCACTTTATTTAACCCTTACCTCCTCACAAGTCCTATCTCCAAACACAGCCACTTGAGGGTTAGGGCTATGAATTCTGGAGGAACACAAACGATCAATCCACAACAAGGGGTAAGGAAATAGTGGGGTAGCACTACTTCATAACTGTTGGCCTGAGAGTAAACCTCTAAGTGTAGCACATTATGAAGTACATTGTATTTTTCACTTATGTCACCTCCAATCTATTGGATGCATAGGAACTTCATTCGCATATCAAATTCCTGCATGGAACTGAGTCACAAAGAATAATAAAGATTATGAAGACTATATTGAACAGGCCAGGTGTGGTGACTCACGCTTGTAACCCCAGCACTTTGGGAGGCCAAGGTCAGGAGTTCAAGACCAGCTTGACCAACGTGGTGAAACCCCATCTTTACTAAAAATACAAAAAATTAACTGGCCATAGTGGCAGGTGTCTGTAATCCCAGCTACTTGGGAGGCTGAGGCAGGAGAATCGCTTGAATCAGTGAGGTGGAGGTTGCAGTGAGCTGAGATTGTGCCACTGCACTCCAGCCTGGGCAGCAAAGTGAGACTCCATCTCAAAAAGCAAAAAAAAAAAAAAAAAAAAAAAGAAAAAAGAAAAAAAAGATTTCAAGACTATTTTGAAGAAGAGGGAGAATATGAACCTGTTGACTATAAGAAAGGAAACACATTTATACGAGTATAGACATTTCACATAAAATGTGTGTATTTACTTATATACTTACGATAGTTTTTCTAGAAAGTTGAGGTTGAGGTTTCCTATCAAAATGTTAAATATTATTATTCTTTCCAGACAAAATAGGATCTAGTTTTTTAATAGTATTCACCCAATTTAAGAGCCTGTCTTACTCACATGATGACTACATATCACTTTAGTTGACAAGAATAATTCAGTGGTCTTGTAAGTAGTTTTCTATGCTAAACTTTCTGATGAGCATTATGGAAGAACTAAAACAGGCTGAATGCATGATTCATGCACCAAAGATTAACATTTTAAATGAGTTTAATCCTCTATTTCACAAATAGCTTAAGAATGCAATCTTTAAATACTCTAAGAATCAATAAAATGATTTGCAATTGGATATTTGTAAAATGTTGCCCACAGCCCACCCTCAGCAAATGATTGGAAGATTAACCAGTTTGTGAAATGACTAAGGTTGCTTCATCTACAGTCAACATGGCAGCAGAGACAGATATAAAATGGCATAAGTCATCCAGTTTTTAAACAGATTGTCCACATTGTGTGTGGGGAGGGGTGTGGATCAATGGAAACAGTGGGGTGAAAATCTTGGCTAGGATAGCTCATTTAAGATATGCCTTTTCCTGGCCCATTTTCAAAATTCTGGTATTTCTTTTGTAAAACAGTCAATATCAGATCGTTTGCAGGTAAGGCAGTCCAAGAAGTCCCGCACAGGAAATGTGCAGTGCTAGGCAAATGTAAAATGGCCAATGCTGGGTCCTTGCTGAAGGTGTCAGATCAATGGTAACCCCTTGGCGACATGCCTCTGCTTTAGCCTAAATTCAAATGATCTGGTTTCAAATGGGGACTTTGGAAATGCCATACATTCTTCCCCAGTCTCAAATATGCTGGTTGTGGTAAACCATACAGAAATAAAAACCACTGTCCAGATGGATTCTATCATCACTTTGTCAGTGGATCCCTTCAGAGGAGATTTCAATATTACTATACAGAGTGGCCAGCTATACGTCACTCCACAGAGTGCTTCCATGTTGTTTTTATCATGTCATGAATTCCCTTCTTAGTCACATGGCCAACGCATTAGCCAGCCATGGTCTCCTTTAACACTCTAAAATTTGATTATACTAATACATCCATATTTGCACAGATTCTCCTGGCCCCGAGGCCAATATTTTGACTTTTCAGACAACTACCCAGTGGGACCCTATTAATTAATGATGAATGTTACTAACATGTGCCTAGAGAATATCTTCACTTTTTCCTATATTAAACAGCAATTCAAGTATATTCCTAATGATGCAGGCATGATGGGCACGACTTTAGTTCTCCTAGGTAAAGACAGTCTCTCAGAGGTTACATATTTTTTCCAAATGAATTCTGCCGTAATAAGGAACCGATCCTAGGGACCTGGCATGTTTTTGCAGATTATTGTCTATGTGTGGCAACTATTTAAGTGATGCCATTTCAAGGATAATAAAAATTACCACTGACTGATTTTCTTCAAATCTAAGGCACATATCAATTGTAATAAGCCTAATTATTTTATATACCATGAATAAAGAAAAACTCTGACAGTTGAACTATATCAACATAATTTAGAATTCTTACTAAGTACTTATTGAAAGAGATCGTTTAGACTTATTTAGACCTGGATTTTACCTTTATACATTTTTTTTTTTTCCTGAGATGGAGTCTCACTGTGTCTCCCAGGCTGGAGTGCAGTGGTGCAATCTTGGCTCACTGCAACCTCCACCTCCCAGATTCAAGCGATTCTCCTGTCTCAGCCTCCCAAGTAGCTGGCTCATGTTTGTATTTTCAGTAGAGACAGGGTTTCACCTTGTTGGTCAGGCTGGTCTCAAAATCCTGACCTCAGGTAATCCACCTGCTTCGGCCTCCCAAAGTACTGGGATTACAGGTGTGAACCACTGCGCCTGGCCACCTTTATTCATCTTGTACATACATAATTAAAAAACAGAAGTGAAATTAACTGGTTAAGAGATCCCTAAAACTTCTTTGCACATATAATTTGAATCTTCCAAATCACTTCAACTCAGAATTGTTGGTGTCCATGTGTTTTCAATTAGTAATGTCCTCCCGGGACATAGCATTTTTTGAAGAGAAGGCTCCACCACAGCCACTGACTCTCACTCTGCAAGTTCTTAGGATGGCACTTTCTTGATCTTGCCAGAAGGGGCCAAAAAAAGATTTCTATAACCAATACGAATGTTCTTTCCTCAGATGAACCTGAAAGTGTTTGTTGACTGAAACACAAAAGGGTTGTAGTTTTCCAGCCACGCTGCCAGTACTTATATTCAACTTTGCAAACATGTAGACAGTGACTAGTACTTCTGGCCTCTCTCTGGCTGTTCACAACTGTGAAAGGCCTTCCATTATAAGGTACATCTTGACCTCAGAAATCTTAAAATGTGAAAAATGATGCTGTGCATCTGGAATCAATAAAATATGACATTAACTACTGTGTGCTGTACACTTTAAACTTTTGCATAGTATCAGATGTTTAAAACAATCTTGCAGAGTGCTTGGCATTACATTCCTAAGGATCCCAGAGATTAGGTAATTTTCCTTGGGTTAGCTAGGATGAAGAGGATTCAGGATGCAAGTTCAGATGTGAAAGTAAAATTCCTCATAAAACATTCTAATAAGGTCCCCATCAGACCTAATAGTGACAGTTTCATAAATCTTTATAATGGATGATAAATCCTTTCATTCCACCAAAGCAAAGATTTACTACCACTTTGGGTAACGTATTAATACCTTGGTGTGATACTAGGTAAATATGCTTGCTCTTGAAGAAGTATTTAATTATTAAACCTACTTTTAAATTGGATGATGATAATATCCAGTCTTCTAGAACAATCTAGTTTATGCCAATTGTCCTGGAGTATTTCTTGTGTTTTAGAATTCTCTTTTTGGAAACAATCACAAACTTATACAAACTTACAGAAAAGTTCTAATTACACTGGAAAGTAATTTGCCAAGCTGATGACTATAATTTCCAAAAATATCAGTGTGTATTTCCTACAAACAAGGGCATTATCTTGCATAACTACAATACAACCATGAAGTTAGGAAATTAATATTGATGTATTACTGCTTTCTAATCCTCAGATCTCATTCAAGTATCCCCAAAACGTCCCTTATTGAAAACAATTCAGTTCAGAATTGTGCACTGCATTTATTATGTCTCTTTAGTTTCATTATTCTGAGACAATTCCTTAGTCTTTCCTTGACTTTTGTCATCTTGACACCTGTGAACACTATAGGCCAGTTATTTTGTAAAATGTTTCTCAATTTTAGTTTGATATCTCCTCATGATTAGATTCAGGAAGTGTATCTTTTGCTGGACCATCGACAAGGTGGTGCTGTGTTCTACTGCATTCTATCAGATAGTACATGATTTAGACTCGTTCCATTACTAATAGTATCCACATTAATCACTCAGTTATGGCTGTATATGCCAGACTTTTGTATCGAAAAGTTACTTTATTTTGCTTTGTAATGAACAAGTATTTTGCGAGGTGTTACTGTGAGACTATGTAAATATTCCATTCTTAACCAAATTTCAATTTTTTTTCCACCATTACAAAAGCATTTTATTCATATAAATCCCAATGCTTTTGATCAGAACCATTGGCAAAATCAGTAAGAGGATTCTGTCTGAGATAAGTTGGCAACCCGGGAGATGGAGGTTGCAGTGAGCCAAGATCGTGCTGCTGCACTCCAGACTGGGCAACAGAGCGAGGTTCTCAAAAACAAAACAAACAAACAAACAAAAAACAAAACAAAAAAATGTGGCAATACCAACACCTGGTTAAACTCACCTTTTCTGATTGGCCTTGTCCTCTACACACCTCCCATCAATGTTTCTTTAACCAGTACTTTTTTTTGTTCTGTTTTGTTTTTTGAGAACGAGTCTTGGTCTGTCACCAGCCTGGAGTGTAGTGGTGCCATCTTGGCTCACTGCAACCTCTGTCTCCCGGGTTCAAGCGAGTCTCCTGACTCAGCTTCCTGAGTGGCTGGGATTACAGGCACGCGCTACCACGCCTGGCTAATTTTTGTATTTTTGGTAGAGATGGGGTTTCACTGTGGCCAGGATGATCTCAATCTCCTGACCTCGTGATCCACCCGCCTTGGCCTCCCAAAGTGCTGGGATTACAGGTGTGAGCCACCGCGCTCAGCCAGTAAGTACTTTTTAAATGAGCATTAAGGCAATCTGTTTAGATTTGACTTTTCGTTACACCATAAGTTTTTCTCTTATTATAAAAATGAATAATGTACATTTTAGGGAATCTTGACAGTACAGAAACATTATGAAGAAGAAAAAAATCACCTGTTAATTCCACATTACCATTCACAAGAGAGCAATGTTAACATTTGTTTGTCTTCTGTTCCATTAATTTTTTTCTACACCTTTTTTCACTGGACTCAAATTTTGCATTTTGCTTTTTGCACTTAACTTTGTAATGTGGCATTTTTTTGTGTTTTTACAAAACAGTCCATAAGCATAGTTCTTTCTAAAATTTTATTATAAATTGACAATTCATAGTTGTGTATATTTATGGGGCACAAAGTGATGTTATGATTTATGAATACAATGTGGAATAATTAAATCAAGCTAATTAACATATCCATCACTTCAAATATGAATCATCTTTTGCAGTGAGAACACTTGAAAGTTACTCTCAGCAATTTTGAAATGTACAATAAACTATTATTCAGTATATTCACTACATTGTTCAACCTATTCCTCCTGTCTAACTGAGATTTTGTACCATTTGGCCATAATCTCCCCATTTTCCTTATTCTCCAGACTCTGTAACCACCATTCTCCTCTCTGCTTCTGTGAGTTTTAGATTCCACATGTGAGTGAGAACATGAGGTGTTTGTCTTTCTGTGCCTAGCTTATTTCACTTAGCACAACATAAACGTAATTCTTAGTGACTATATAAAATTCTGCCATATGCTGTATTGTCACTTAACCTTTTCAGCTTTTCTCGATTATAAGTCAGCTGTAATAAATATCTTCGCGTATTTTTTTCACAGTTTAGATTATTTCTTAGGATCACTTTCTAGAAGTTGGGTGGAAAGGATGTACTTATTATTATTATTATTATTATTGAGATGGAGTCTCACTCTGTTTTCCAGGCTGAAGTGTACAGGGTGTACATTTTTAAGGTTCTTGATATATATTGCCAAATTGCTTTTCAAAAAGATGTACTGCTTTATTTGTCCAATAGCATTGACTGTCAGGTGATATTATATCATATTGTTGCTTAGCAGTAACTTTAAGGACACTTACTAACATAATATTACTATCTTGCTTACCTAATCAATTCCTTAAACTACTTAGTATTATATGTAAGCACTAATATGCAAATAAGGCAATATACAGAATAAGAAATATTTAAGTTTCACTTGTCAAAATAGTGGCGTCATTATTATTATTATTATTTTGAGATGGAGTCTCATACTGTTGCCCAGGCTGGAGTGCAGTGGTGTGATCTCAGCTCACTGCAACTTCAGCCTCCCAGGTTCAAGCAATTCTCCTGCCTCAGCCTCCCGAGTAGCTGGGATTACAGGTGCTGCCACCATGCCTGGCTAATTTTTGTTTGCATTTTTAGTAGAGACGGGGTTTCACTATGGTTGCCAGGCTGGTCTTGAACGCCTGACCTCATGATCCACCCACCTCGGCTTCCCAAAGTTTGGGGATTACAGGCGTGAGCCACCGCGCCCAGCCAATACTGGTATTATTAATACAGAGCAGTATACTTTTACTATTGCCAGTATGTTAAAAATTTAAAACTATCTAAAGAAAAGTAGGTATAATTTTTAGTATATATGTAATAATCAAGATTATGAAATAACATATTCATATCAACAGTGGAGAAGAATTTTTTGTTATTGTACTCTGGTTTTGCACTGGATATTTAAATAAATTATGTTTAAGGTCAATGACTTGACAAAACAAAAATTAACCAGTAGGAAAGAAAACACACGGGTGAATATTTTATTAATATATAACCGTTGTGTTTTGGGAGGATTTAATGTAAATTTGAATTTTGAGGATGCATTCTCCTCCTGTTTCTCTCACCTGCCTGCCCTCTGCTGGATTCCCAAAGCTTACTGAGTTATTAAGCAATCTTTCTAAATGTACTTAATAAAATTGCAGTTATAGAATAAGCTAAGGGAATTGTACACTAATGTTTCCTGTACTTTGTTTAAAAGTGTTACTAATATGATTGATCATAGATTTTACTTTTTAAGTACTGATGGAGTTCAGTTTCAGTCTCACAATTTACAAAAATATTAACATTAACAGCCTTTCTGTTTCATCCAGAAAGGTAATGTAGGTAATGTTACAATCATTTGAAATTTTTCAGCCTAGGAAAGCTGGGTGAGGTGGGAGTAGGGCAATGAGGAAATATCCAGTTTGGTCAATTTACAAATTAAAAAAGCACAGAGTAACTTAGTCTGTTGGATTAAAATTATAATCCCATGCTATCAAAATATAATTTTAAACATTATATTCAGAGAATAAATGTACTTGATTTCTATTTATATGGCACTCATTATTTACCAAGTACCTTCTAAATACTTTACATATATCAACTCATTTAATCACCACAGCAACCTATGAGATAAGTATTATTACATGTCCATTTCTCAGATGGGGAAATGAAAGCATAGCAATGAAGTGACTTCAAGTTTGCCAGCTGGTAAGGGATGCTGCTGACATCAAAATCTAGACTCTGTTTTCCTAACCACTGTGCTCTCCTGCTTCATCTCACATTATTGTTCAGAAAATTATTTGAATTACAGACTTACTGTCATCCTGATCTTAGAAATAACAACTCATAACTCAGAGATGTTAGATGAATTTCCTGAGGTATGGGAATTACAAATGTTAATTGAATATCCTGAAAAGTGCAAAGATCAAAGATCCACCTGTCTTTTTTAGAAGGCTAGTTTCCATAAAGGAAGATAATTTTATAATTCCTATGGGTTCTAAATGTCCTTTCTTTAATTGAGTTTTGTGATAGAAATGAATTATTTGACGTCCTGGAGCATCGTCTGTGCTAATTTTCATAGTTGTAGTGACATAATTCTATCTTAAATTTTATTAACTGACATAAAAGAGATGGAGTTGTATGCATATTTTGTTGATAGACACTCATGGAAGAGAGCGTTGACTGGAAACAGAAATCTTAAGCAGCCACTCAAATTTAAAAGGGAAAAAACAGTGGTCTTCTCGTCTCCAGAATTGCTTGGTGAATCCACAGAGTAGTTGGCCTCCTCTGTTGTTGTTTTCACAACCCTACATTTCTGGTGACAATATTCTGGAGTGGGAAAAAAATTAAATGATTCAAAACTCAAATAATTGTTTCTCCCTTAAGACCTAAAATTTGAGGTGATAAAAATGCCATTTTAAAACAATAGCTTTAAAAGGTGGTTGAGTCTTAGAAGTTAGGCAAAAGCAGCAGGCAGTTAAAGTAATGGGGTACTGTGCAGCAGACATCTTATAGAGGTCAGAAATCATGATGGGTGTTTGCGATGTGGGCATCAGCTATGTTGGGATGTGGGAATCACAGTTGAGACTGGATATCGAAAGTATTGAGACATGGAAATGGAAGTTATGACTATGGGAATCAGGAACTTTGGGACACAGGAGTGAAAAATGGCAGGGGGAGGGTATTAACGATTTTAAGATTTATAGGAGTTTAGTTGTGGAAATGCAGATTTATGGACAGTGGATGAGCTATGAAAACCAAGGGTCAAGAATGGAAGCTGCAAACAGGCTTGTAATAATAAAGTATCTCATGTTGGATTAGACCTCCCACTGAAAACTATTATAAAGATAGGACACGTGTGTGTGTATGACAATTCTATCACATATTAAATATATACAAAATTATGAGTAAATATGAATTATCAGCAATCATGCACACACACACACATACACACGACAGGTAAGTATCTTTAACAACTAAAGGCAATAGAAAAAGCAGAACTTAAGTGGCCACAAATCTTGAAAGAAGGAAAGCACAAAAGGTAAGATTCAAATTTACCTTAGATTCCCCATTGCTCCTCCCCATCATCACCCCAAGGCATTTTCCAAGTGGTAGCAAGGAGTAACAGCTAAACAGAAAGCAGCAGTCTCAATCGGCTAGGAGCAAAGGCTGGAGTTTGGGAACAAGAGCAACTGAGATTTGAGGGACAAAATTCTAGAAAGAAAGAAACTTTAGAGATTTGAGTCCCCAAATTTGTGTCCGTTCCTAAGATATACATGTACATGAAGAGACTCTAAGACATCCAGCAGAACAACAGCACCTAAAAAGCTCAACGAAGATTTCAGCAGCTACACAGGGCTGGAGAGACAGAGACTAGAGTTCAAGCCACACAAGGTGGAAGGATCTTGGCAAACATTCCAGGCTTTTGTTTTTTTGAGACAGATTCTTGCTCTGTTGCCTGGCCTGGAGTACAGTGGTGCAATCACGGCTCACTGCAGCCTCTAGCTTCTGGGCTCAAGTGGTCTTCCCACCTCAGCCTCCCAAGTAGCTGGGACTACAGGCACATGCTACTATACCAAGCTAATTTTTTATATTTCTTGTAGAGATGGGTTTTTACCATGTTGCCCAGCCTCGTCTCAAACTCCTGGATTCAAGCAATCCACCCTCTCAGGCTTTCCAACGTGCTGAGATTATAGGCATGAGCCACCATGCCCAGTCACATTCTAGGCTTTTAGTTGTAAGACCTAGTAAGGACCATGGCCTAGGAGTAAGGTCAAAACTGAAGTTAACCAGAATTTAAAAAACTCAATGATCCACTGGTACTCTTGTCTGCCTACTACAACAAGAAAACTTAGCCCTCTTTGGAGAAACCTGCTATCACCCAGAGCCTCTACAAATTTTCTTCTACATCGTTTGAACTCAACAAGAAATCTAAAAAAAAAAAAAAAAAAGGGATGCTAAAAAAAAAAAAAAAGAAAAGAAAATTAAAAAAAAGGCCAAGCACCAAAAACCCAGGAAGACTCAGATGATTCAGATATTGGTGTTAACAGATAAGGGCTTTAAATAATACAGTTAAAATGTTTAAGAAAATAAAGATAAAGAATTTCATTAAAGCCTTGGAATCTATTTTTAAAATGGGAGAGGAGGAGGAAGCATGAAAGTTTCAACTTTCTAAATGAAAATTCTAGAACTGAAAATATCATCACTAAAACTAAGAATTCAATAGAGGGGATGTATAGCAGCTCAGACACAGTAGAACAGAGTTTCTATGGAATGGGCAGCAGGCAAATAAAAAATACAGAAGAGAAATAAGGAATATAGCAAAAAGTTATAACATACATGTAACTGAAGTTCCAGAATGGAGAGATAGAAAAAGAAAGAGAGAGAGAGAGAGAAGGGGACAGATGCAACATTTAAAGAAATACTGACCAAGATTTTTCAAAACTTGATGAAAAAGATCACATTCACACTTAAAGAGCTTTATGAATCCCAAGCAGGATAAGTACAACACACACACACACACACACACACACACACACAAACTTAGTGACATCAAGCACAAAGTGCTGAAGACAAAAAAAAAGAAAAAATAAAAAAGAAAAATGTTCAAGTAGCTGAGGATGGGGGTGAAAGACAGGATCAACAATTAAACTCATGGCTGATTTCTCAATAGAAACAATGACAACCAGAAGACAATGAAAAGACATTTTTAAAATGCTGAAAGATTAAAAAAAAAAGCCAATGTGAAATTCTATACCCAGCAAAACTATCCTTTAAAAAATGAAGGTGAATTAAGATGATTTTATGTTAACAAAAGTTGAGAGACTTTGTTCTTAGCAGACCTGAATACAAGAAGTGCTTAAGAGAGTTTCCCTCTTAAATACTAAAGTACAGTGCTCCCAAATGGAACTGTTGAACTTGAAGAAAAAACGAAGAACATCAGAAAGCAGTGACTTTGACCCACTTCTGTTCCAATACATTCTCATTACAATGGAATCATTTGGTGTAAAATGTAAGTTCATATTAAACAAAATGCAGACAAAGAATAAGAGGTAAAGCTTGAATGTTACAACTTAATAGCATGTAGACATGGTCAGCTTAATTTTAACCAAAATCAAGTTAAAAACGTTGTTAAGCAACAATGGAATTTGGGTCCTGGGAGTCAGGGGTCAAGGGCAACAGCTGGCATGTGGGAGTCAAAGGTTATGGCTTGTGTGTGTCTGTGGTTCGCGGCTGTTAGAAGACAAGAAAATCTCTGGAGACGCAGGGGTTGGGAGCCATGGGCAGTAGTTGTATTTTGAGGGTCAGGGGTCAAGAGAGCCTTTGGAAGACTTATGAGTCAGGGTCCACGGCTGACAGGTGGGTCGTGGTAGTTGTGTCAAAGGGCAGAGGTTGGAGGTCATGACCCACCACACGCGCCAGTTGAAACCTGAGCGCAAAGGGCGGTTGAGATTCCCGGAGGACACGCCCCTATCGGCCACGCCTCGCGCCCCGCCTCCGTCGCCCCGCCCCATCCCTCCCAGCCCCGCCCCATCCCTCCCTGCCCCGCCCCTCCAGCGCTTCGAATGCGGACGCCGAGCGCGGCTGAGGCTGTGAGGGGCAAGCGAGCGCCGGCGAGCGGCGCAGGGACCCCGCGGGCGGCTGGGGTTGCCGCGGCGCCCGCCCTCGCTCCCTCCCCTCGGGTGCTGGGTGCAGACTGGCCGGCCGGCGCCGCCTCCTGGGAAGATGGCGCTGCACTTCCAGGTCAGTTCGCTCTGCGCCGCGGGCCCGCGCTCCGCCGCCCTGGGAACCCGGCGGGACGCGGGGGTCTGGAGACCGAGGGCCGAGGACAGCGGCGGAGGCCGCAGGGCCGTGGGTCGGTGTCCCCGGAGTCCCAGCCCCTGCCTCTGCCCCTAGCCGGGGACCGGGACACTGGTCTGGGCTGCACACCCCAGGCCCTGGCCGGAGCCCGAGAAAGGGGCGGCAGAGCCTGGGTTGGAGGCGGTGGGTGGAGGGGGCGGGGGCAGGCCCAGGGCTCACCCGGGGGAAGGTGCGGACGCCGGCGGCACGCGCGCTCACCGCGGCTTCAGTGGCGCTGGGGCAGGTGGGAGTCCCAGCTGGGCCGGCTTTGGCGCGCCTCGCGCGGCTGCCGAGCGGAGGAGCAGCCTTCCCGCCTTCCCGCCGCGGCTCTGTAGTCAGCCTCCCTCCACACAGTTGAGCCCGTGCCCGAGCGGGGGCTTGGGATCCACCGAAGGAGCGGCGGCAGCAGTTGGACTTTAATTGGCGAGAGGAGACAGGGGCTACGTCTAGGGGGAGTTGCGAGGGAGGGCTCCGCGGCCGCCTCTTTGGAGGAGGAAACCCGAGCCGGGCGCGGACGCAAGGATTCGCAGAGGGTACGAAGATGGGACTCGTGCTTGTATATCCTCGGGGTGCTCTGAAATCCCCGTTCAGTTATACAGCAAACATTTATTATCTCCCTGCTGTGCCTCAAGCACTGTGGAAAGTTCTGGGGTTGAAGGATGACATCTTGCTATCCTCGCCCTCATACAGTTCACAGAGAATTACAGTACAAGTGAAAAATGTATGGTAGAAATAGTCACAGTATCATGGGAGCACAGAAGAGAGGGCAGCCAGCCAAATGTGTATGTTGAGAAAGAGTGAAGCAGAGCTACTATGCTCTCAGCTAAGAGATGCTTTAAGTTTCTTTGAGCCTCCATTCTTCCATTTATTGATTATTGAGTGCCTACTATGTTAGGCGCTGAAGATACAGCAGCTCTGAACAAAACTCTATGGTTTATACTCTTAGGGAACTTGCAGTCTACTGGTCCTTGAAAGAATCCTAGGTGTTTGCCAGGTGAAGAGGAAGGGAAGGGTATGGAGGTAGAAGGACAGTGTGAGCCAAAGCAAGGAATTGTGGAAGAACATGGTGTACTGCAGAAAGTTAAGTTTGGTTGGGACAAAGGGATGGGACCAGGGGAGGCAGTCGGTGGCAGGAGCTGACCTCGGAGAGTGAAGGGAATTTCATAATATGGTGACAGTGTATCTAAGAATCTCATTCCCCTTGTAGACTTCTTCGAACCTCCTGTGATCACACAGACTTATAATTTGGCTGATTTATTGATTCTTTTAAAGGGTCTTTTTTTAAAACTACTTACTGTCTGGTAATCGACTGTTCTAGAATGTTATGTAGTAAGCCCCACACATTACCTTTTGACTTCGTGCCATTTCTAAGGGTTCTCAGGTCAAAATAATGTATTACCACTTTAGTAAATATGCCCTCTGGGAAATTTTCACAGGAAGAATCTCACAAGGAGGATTTATGGATTGTAAATAGGTAATCAGATGTTCACAGAGCCCGTGTAAATCTTGAGAGTAAATTAAAAGGTATGGTGGAACTTTGGAATTTTTTCATACATGGAAAGATGATGTGTAGTAAATCACCAAGTCCTGGAAGACTTCTTCTTATCTAGGCACAGTGTTGGAAAAATTAGCTGCTGATGTCGAAACTACCCATATTGGTTTTGCAGGAATGTACTTCACAATACTTCACAGTACATTCCTGTAGACAGCTTAGAAGTGGAGTTGGACAAATAAAAGATCAGACAGTTTTGTTGACTAGAAAAAAACTGTAATTTCTCCGTTTGAATTATTTTTAGCATGTTGGATCATATTGTTAATCAGTTAACTCAAGGAACATTTGTTAATAGTGATAACTGGTACCTAGCATTTTGAGTTTTCGTATATCCTCTCTATAGAGTTGATCCCTGCCACTAACTTAAAAAGTGTGCATATATACATTTTATTCTGAAGACACTGAGTCTTAAAACAGTTGTGACTTCCCGAACATTACAGAGTTAGTAGGCCTAATAACTCACAAGTTCCGTGTTCCCCATTACCTCTGTCTTACTGTCACCTACCCAAAGGGGCAGCTAGGCAAAAATTATGCCATCGAGATGATGAGTAAAGAAGCAGATTTGTGAAGGGGAGGTTAGGGTACTGGTCAACATCTTTTTCACATCATGACATACATAAAAAATGTTAATTATGTGTCTCATTAACATAAACCCGCTCATTGCCAAAGGCCATCAGTGTGCACTTTCCCCAATGTCTCAAGCCCCGCCCCTGCTGCCTGGAGAGCAGAGGGATCAATATCTCAGGCATACCTGTGAATCATTCAAAGAAGTTGCATTCTGGTTAGGAAGATGGGAATTAGGATACCCTGTCCCAAAAGAATTAATAGGTCTGGATTCCCTGACAGGAGGCAATCCAGATAAGGGGGCAGAGTGAGGAAAAAGATAGAATTGAGAACAAGTAAGAGGCAGGCACTTTAGATAGAACAGAGGTACCTTGATGAGAATCGAGAGAATGTTAGGAAAAATTTAAGGGACTCAGTTGATCCAACCTTTTTGCTCAGGCCAGGTGTGGTGGCTCACGCCTGTAATCCCAGCACTTTGGGAGGCCGAGGCGGGTGGATCACGAGGTCAGGAGATCGAGACCATCCTGGCTAACACAGTGAAACCTCGTCTCTACTAAAAATACAAAAAATTAGCCAGCCGTGGTGGCAGGTGCCTGTAGTTCCAGCTGCTCTGGAGGCTGAGTCAGGAGAATGGTGTGAACCTGGGAGGTGGAGCTTACAGTGAGCCGAGATCGTGCCACTGCACTCCAGCCTGGGTGGCAGAGCGAGACTCTGTCTCAAAAAAAAAAAGATGAGACACTTAAAGTGGAAAGCATGTTCAATTCTGTTTGTGACATTTTTGGGTGATTACATCTTTCTAGATTTCCAAGAGAAAGAAATTTGCACACAAATATAAAGAGGTAAAAATATGGACTGCCAGGCATGGTGGTATGTACCTATAGTTGCAGCTACTTGGGAGGCTGAGGTGGGGGGATCACTTGAGCTTAGGGGTTCTGGGCTGTATTGTAGTGTGCTCTACCGATCAAGTGTCTCTACTAAGTTCAACATCAATAATATTGACCTCCCATCAGTATGGGAATGGGGGACCACCAGGTTGCCTAAGGAATGATGAACTGGCCTAGGTCAGAGACAGAGCTGGGCAAAACTCTAGTGGTGATCTGTAGTGAGACCGTGCCTGTGCATAGCTACTGCACACCAGCCTGGGCAACATAACAAGACCCTGTCTCTTGAAGTATGGACTAGGACATCATCTCCAGGTGGATGATGATGGAAATAAAGAGTGGCAATTTGGGCAGGTTGGGGGGAAACAACATGCATTTGGGGTCTGTAGACTTGTATTTGACTCAGAATTTGATTATCTCTGATCTTGAGGAATTTATGCATATTTGATCGCAGCTTCAGTTTTTTAAACTGCAGAGTAAATATACTGAAAATACATACTTCACAAGAGCCTATTTTTCAGGGTTGGTTTGAAAAAAGGGTGGAAATACTTTTGTAAACTATAAAGCACTAAAACAAATATTATCTATTTCATTGTAAGAAGGAAGAATTCCAAGAGATCCAGACAAAAGCCTTCAGGGACACTCAGGAAAAGGTAGTAAGAGGAAGAAAAAAAGAGTTTGTGGGAAATGAGTAACTTCAAAATGAAGGCAGTTTCTGTTTATTGTAATCAAGAAGCTTAATTCCAGAAGGTGGGAAAGATACAGGAAAGTATTTGAAAAGATCTTTAAATTCAGTTGAAGTGGATTTTTGTGGCTTATTTATGTTTTACTATTAGGGAACATTTATTTCGTGAAACAAAAGTGTTTATTCTCTTTTTTCAGCTTTACTGAAGTACAACTGATAATAAAATGTGTATATTTAAACTGTGCAATTGGATGGGTTTTGACATATGTATACATCTGTGAAGTTGTCACCAAAATTAAAAAAATGAACATATGCATCCCCCTAAAAGTTTCCTTGTGCTCTTCTGCCCCTGTGTAATCTCTCTTCGCTGTACCGTTTTTTCCCTCACTCCTCTGCTGTCTTCCCTCCCAGCCAGGAAATCACTGACCTGCTTTCTGTTTATTAAGAACCATGCAATATACACTCTCCAGCATTCACCTGTTGATAGTCACATGCATGACTTTTTACTTGCCATATAAAAAGAACTCCTCATTTAGGGGCCAATTCTGTGTCAGGCACAAAGGCCAGAAATAAGTCCAGAATGATTTGGAAGACCCTTATTTAGACTATGGTCAGGATTACATCATTGTCTCCTAGGGTATGAAAGTTGGATGCTGTCTGTTTTTTTTGTGTGTGGTTTTTTAAGACAGGGTCTTGCTCTGTCACCCAGGCTGGAGTGTAGTGGTGGGATCTCGGCTCGCTGCAACCTCTGCCTCCTGTGCTCGAGAGATCCTCCCACCTCAGCCTCCCAAGTGGCTGGGACTACAGGCATGTGCTACCACACCTGGCTGATTGCTTTTTTTAATTTTTTTATTTTTTGAAGAGATAGGGTTTCGCCACATTGGCCAGGCTGGTCTCGAACGCCTGAGCTCAAACATTTCACCCACCTTGGCCTTCCAAAGTGCTGGGATTACAGCTGTGAGCCACCATGCCTGGCCTGTTTATATGTGACAGTTACTCTGTGGGAGGTGAATGATGTCCAGTTCTCTTTGTTTTACCTGTTAGTTATTTATATGGGCTTCTAATGTTATCATTAAGACTTGTAGAAGCTTTAAAAACTCAAACCTGATTTGTCAACAAATTGAGAAGGGATCCATTTTTCTGAGACCATTTTCATATTAATCATATTCTGAGATATCAATGTATAAAACTAAAATGAAAATTTATCAGTTTACTATGAAAAATAAAGTTTCCTTAGAAAATCAAGTGCTAAACAGAAGATTGCTTGATTGGTTAGTAACCACAATATTGTGAGTTTAATTGCTTTATATGTCTAGATAATGCCTTTCTACCAGGGTAAGGGTCTTTGTATGTGTATCCCTTTTTCTAAAAAGGTTTTTTGTATACCAGGTATATGTTTGTTACCATTACAGTGAAAGAATAACTTGATTTTCCCTTTCAGTCTTTTATAAAAGAAAATTCAGACCTTTCCCTTTTTTTTTTTTTTATCTTGGATGGACTTTCATTTGTTAATAATCTGAAATATCTTTGGAAAAAAAGAGTGGTAACATTGTTGATTTAAATACTATGTAAATATACCCCAGGTCTGTTCTGTCTTGAGGTTCTTTATATCAGTAAAGCAAAACAGACAAATAATTTCCAGACTTTTCCATAATCTTTCCAAATAGGTTTATTTAGAACCTATTTGGTTGAATTGATTACTATTAATATTACTTTTCTAGGGCTCACAACGCTTTTTTTTTTTTTTTTTTTTTTTTTTTTTTGAGGCGGAGTCTTGCTCTGTTGCCCGGACTGGAGTGCAGTGGCAGGATCTCAGCTCACCGCAAGCTCCGCCTCCCGGGTTTACGCCATTCTCCTGCCTCAGCCTCCCGAGTAGCTGAGACTACAGGCGCCCGCCACCTCGCCCAGCTAGTTTTTGTATTTTTAGTAGAGACGGGGTTTCACCGTTTAGCCAGGATGGTCTCGATCTCCTGACCTCGTGATCCGCCCATCTCGGCCTCCCAAAGTGCTGGGATTACAGGCTTGAGCCACCGCGCCCGGCCTTTTTTTTTTTTTTTTTGAGTTGGGAGTCTTGCTATGTTTCCCAGGCTGGCCTTGAACTCCTGGGCTCAAGCGATCCTCCTGCCTCAGCCTAGTGAGTAGCTGGGATTACAGGCATGTGCCATTGTGCCTTAATACGAATTTGTTTTCATAGATTTGGAGGCCAGAAATCTGAAACATATACAGGTTTGGTCCCTTCTGAAATGGCCCTGAAGGAGAAACCATTTCATGCCTTTCGCCGAGCTGCTTCTGATGGCTGCTGGCAATCTTCAGTGTTCCTTGGCTTGCAGAAACATCACTCTAGTCTCTGCCTACATCTTCATATGGTGTTCCCTGCTATGTCTCTGCATCTCAGATCTACCTCCTTTCTCTTATAAGAATACCAGTCAGTGGATTTAGGGCCCACTCTCAATCCAACATGATCTCATACCAAGATTCTTAATTAGGGATTTGTGAAGACCCTCTTTCCACATAAGATCCCATTTATAGGTACTGGAATTGGGACATGGACATATATTTTAAGGGGATATAATTAAAATCATTACAATATTATTAGGTAATGTTAAAAACAACTGTGTACCAGAAGTTACATGACACTAACTCTTAATCCTCCAAAGCTATGAGGCACTGTTACTAGTCTCATTTTTGCTGCCTTTTGTTAAGCAAGTCTGTTACTATTTCTTGGCCTAATTCTTTTTGCAGTCAAAGTCTGCTTCAAAGAATCTTGGGCCTAGATGAATGCATGCCAGCAGGATCAGTTTATTAATTATATTGAGTATTACCAGTTGTAAAATTCAGTCCTCCATATTTATTAGATGAAGGAAAAGACTTCTTAGGTTGATCATGAGAGGGAAAAAGAGACTCCTTTTTATTTCGTATATAAATACATATTTAATTTTCTTTTACTTTAAGTTCTGAGATACATGTGCAGAACGTGCAGGTTTGTTACATAGGTGTACATGTGCCGTGGTGGTTTGCTGCACCTGTCAACCTGTCACCTAGGTATTAAGCTCCTCATGCATTCACTATTTGTCCTGATGCTCTCTCTCCCTCCCCTCACCCCCACAACAGGCCTCTTGTATGTGTTGTTCTCCTCCCTGTGTCCATGTGTCTTCATTGTTCAGCTTCCACTTATGGGTGAGAACATTTGGTGTTTGGTTTTCTGTTCCTGTATTAGCTTGCTGAGGATAATGGCTTCCAGCTTCATCCATTTCCCAGCAAAGGACATGATCTCATTCCTTTTCATGGCTGCATTGTATTCCATGGTGTATATGTACCACATTTTCTTTATCCAGTCTATCATCAGTGGGCATTTGGGTTATTTTCATGTCTTTGCTATTGTGAGTAGTGCTGCAGTAAACATACATGTGCATGTATCTTTACAATAGAATGATTTATATTCCTTTGAGTATATAACCCAGTAATGGGATTGCTGGATCAGATGATATTTCTGGTTCTAGGTCCTTGAGGAATCGCCACACTGTCTTCCACAGTGGTTGAACTAATTTACATTCCCACCAACAGTATAAAAGCATTTCTGTTTCTCCACAGCTTGGCCAGCATCTGTTGTTTCTTAACTTTTTAATAATCACCATTCTGACTGGTGGGAGATGGTATCTTGCTGTGGTTTTGATTTGTATTTCTCTTATGATAGTGATGCTGAACTTTTTTTCATATGTTTGTTGGCCACATAAATGTCTTCTTTCAAGAAGTGTCTGTTCATGTCCTTTGCCCACTTTTTTTTTTTTTTTAAATGAAGTCTCACACTGTCGTCTAGGCTGGAGTGCAATGGCACAATCTTGGTTCATTGCAACTGCTGCCTCCCGAGTTCAAGCGATTCTCCTGCCTCAGCCTCCCGAGTAGCTGGGATTACAGGCGCCTGCCACCACGCCCAGCGAATTTTTGTATTTTTAGTAGAGACAGGGTTTCACTATGTTGGCCAGGCTGGTCTCGAACTCCTGACCTCGTGATCCGCCTGCCACCGCCTCCCAAAGTGCTGGGATTACAGGCATGAGCCACCACGTCTGGCCACTACCTTTGCCTACTTTTTGATGGGGTTGTTTTTTTCTTGTAAATTTGTTTAAGGTTCCGTGTAAATTCTGGATATTAGACTTTGGTTGCATGGATTGATTGCAAAAATTTTCTCCCATTCTGTAGATTGCCTATTCACTCTGATGATAGTTTGTTTTGCTGTGTAGAAGCTCTTTAATTAGATCCCATTTGTCAGTTTTGGCTTTTGTTGCAGTTGCTTTTGGCAATTTAGTCATAAAATCTTTGCCCATGCCTATATCCTGAATGGTATTGTCTAGATTTTCTTCTAGAGCTTTTATGGCTTTGGGTTTTACATATAAGTCTTTAATGCAGCGTCACTTAATTTTTGTGTAAAATGGAAGAAAGGGGCCTAGTTTCAGTTTTCTGCATATAGCTAACCAGTTTTCCCAGCACCATTTATTAAATAGGGAATTCTCTCCCTATTGCTTGTTTTTGTCAGGTTTGTCGAAGATCAGATGGTTGTAGATGTGTGTTCTTATTTCTGAGGTCTCTATTCTGTTCTATTGGTCTGTGTGTCTGTTTTGGTACCAGTACCATGCTGTTTTAGTTACTGTAGCCTTGCAGTATAGTTCGAAGTCAGGTAGTGTGATGCCTCCAGCTTTGTTCTTTTTGCTTAGGATTGTCGTGACTCTACAGCCTCTTTTTTGGTTATATATGAATTTTAAGGTAGTTTTTTTTCTAATTCTGTGAAGAACGTCTATGGTAGTTTGATGGGAATAGCATTGAATCTGTAAATTACTTTGGGCAGTATGTCCATTTTCACAATATTGATTCTCCTTATCCATGAGGATGGAATGTTTTTCCATTTGTTTGTGTTCTGTCATTTCCTCGAGCAGTGGTTCATACTTCTTCTTGAAGAAGTCCTTCACATCCCTTGCTGTATTCTTCAGTATTTTATTTTCTTTGTAGCAACTGTGAATGGGAGTTCATTCATGATTTGGCTTTCTGTCTATTGTTGGTGTCTAGGAAAGCTTGTGATTTTTGCACATTGATTTTGTATTGTGAGACTTTGCTGAAATTGCTTATCAGCTTAAGGAGTTTTTGGGCTAGATGATGGTGTTTTTAGATTGTAGGATCATGTTGTCTGCAGAGACAATTTGGTTTTGTCTCTTCCTATTTGAATACCCTTTATTTCTTTCTTTTGCCTGATTGCCCTGGCCAGAACTTCCAATACTGTGTTTAATAGGAGTGGTTAGAGAGGGTATCCTTGTCTTGTGCCAGTTTTCAAAGGGAATGCTTCCAGCTTTTGCCCATTCAGTATGACATTGGCTGTGGGTTTGTCATAAATAGCTCTTATTATTTTGAGATATGTTCCATCAATACCTAATTTATTGAGAATTTTTAACATGCAGGGTTGTTGAATTTTATTGAAGGCATTTTCTGAATCATTCTATTGAGATCATCATGTGGTTTTTGTCATTGGCTCTGTGATGGATTATGTTTACTGATTTGCATATGTTGAACCAGCTTTGCATCCCAGGGATGAAGCCGACTTGATTGTAGTGGATAAGCTTTTTTTTTTTTTCTTTTCTTTTTTTGAGACGGAGTCTTAACTCTGTCAACCAGGCTGGAGTGCAGTGGCGCAATCTTGGCTCACTGCAACCTCCACCTCCCAGGTTCATGGGATTCTCCTGCCTTAGCCTCCGGAGTAGCTGGGACTACAGGCACATGAAACCATGCCCAGCTGATTTTTGTATTTTAGTACAGATGGGGTTTTGCCGCGTTGGCCAGACTGGTCTTGATGTCAGGTGATCCACCCACCTTGGCACCCCAAAGGGCTGAGATTACAGGCGTGAGCCATGGCACTGGGCCTGGATGAGCTTTTTGATGTGCTGCTGGATTTGGTTTGCCAGTATTTTATTGAGGATTTTCACATCGATGTTCATCAGGGATACTGGCCTGCAGTTTTCTTTTCTTGTTGTGTCTCTGCCAGGTTTTGGTATCAGGTTGATGCTGGCCTCATAAAATGAATTAGGGAGGAGTCCCTCCTTTTCAGTGGTATAGAATAGTTTCAGAAAGAATGGTACCAGCTCCTCTTTGTACCTCTGGTAGAATTCGGCTGTGAATCTGTCTGATCTTGGGCTTTTTTGTTTGGTAGGCTATTTTTTTACTGCTTCAATTTTAGAACTTATTGGTCTAATCAAGGATTCTACTTCTTCCTGGTGTAGTGTTGTGAGGGTATACATGTCCAGGAATTTTTCCATTTCTTCTAGATTTTCTAGTTTATTTGCGTAAAAGTGTTCATAGTGTTCTCTGATGGTAGTTTGTATTTCTGTGGGGTCAGTGGTGATATCCCTTAATCATTTTTATTGTGTCTATTTGATTCTTCTCTCTTTTCTCCTTTATTAGTCTACCTAGCAGTCTATTTTCTTAAGTTTTTATAAAAACCAGCTTCTGGGTTCATTGATTTTTTTTTTTAAAGATTTTTTGTGTCTCTATCTCTTTCAGTTCTGCTCTGATCTTAGTTATCTCTTGTCTTATGCTAGCTTTTGGATTTCTTTGCTCTTGCTTCTCTAGTACATTTAGTTGTGATGTTAGGGTGTTGATTTGAGATCTTTCTAGCTTTCTGATGTGGGCATTTAGTGCTATACATTTCCCTCTTAATGCTACTATAGCTGCAACCCAGAGATTCTGGTATGTTGGCTCTTTGTTCTCACTGGTTTCATAGAATTTCTTGATATCTGTGTTAATTTCATTATTTACCCAGGAGTCATTCAGGAGCAAGATTGTTTAATTTCTATGTAGTTGTGTGGTTTTGAGTGAGTTTCTTAATCTTGAGTTCTAATTTGATTGGATTGTGGTCTGTGAGACTGTTATGATTTCAGTTCTTTTGTATTTGCTGAGGAGTGCTTTACTTCCAATTACGTGTTTGATTTTAGAGTAAGTGCCATGTGGCATTAGAAGAATGTATGTTCTGTTGTTTTGGGGTGGAGAGTTCTGTAGATATGTATCAGGTCCCCTTGATCCAGAGCTTAGTTTAAGTCTGAATATCCTTGTTAATTTTCTGTCTTGTTGATCTACCTAATATTGGGAGTGGAGTGTTAAATTTTCCCACTATTAACTATGTGGGAGTCTAAGTCTCTTTGTAGGTCTCTAAGAACTCATTTTATGAATCTAGGTGCTCCTGCATTGGTTGCGTATATATTTAGGATAGCTCATCATGTTGAATTGTTCCCTTTATCATTATGTAATGCCCTTCTTTGTCTTTTTTGATCTTTGTTGGTTTAAAAGTCTGTTTTGTCAGAAACTAGGATTACAACCCTTGCTTTTTTTTTTCTTTCCATTTGCTTGGTAAATTTTCCTCTATCCCTTTATTTTGAGTCTATGTGTGTCTTTGCATGTGAGATGGGTCTCTTGAATATAGTACACTGATGGAACTTGACTCTCTGTCCAATTTGCCAGTCTGTGTTTTTTATTGGGGCATTTAGTCCATTTACATTAAAAGTTAATATCGTTATGTGTGAATTTGATCTTGTCATCATGATGCTAGCTGGTTGGTTATTTTGCCCGTTAGTTAATGCAGTTTCTTCATAGTGTGCTTTGTCTTTGTATTTCAGGGTGTTTTTGCAGTGGCTAGTACCAGTTTTTCCTTTCCATATTTAGTGCTTCCTTCAGGAGCTCTTGGAAGGCAGGCCTGGTCGTGGCAAATTCCCTCAGCATTTGCTTGTCTGTAAAGGATTTTATTTGTCCTTCTCTTCTCTTATGAAGCTTAGTTTGGCCGGATATGACATTCTGGTTTGAAAAATCTTGTCTTTAAGAATGTTGAATATTGGCCCCCACTCTTTTTTGGCTTGCAGGTTTTCTACAGAGAGATCTGCTATTAGTCTGATGGGCTTCCCTTTGTAGGTGACCTGGCCTTTCTTTCCTTCCTGCTGCTCTTTATATTTTTTCCTTCATTTTGACCTTGGAGGATCTTATGATTATGTGTCTTGGGGTTGATTGTCTTGTGGAGTATCTTAGTGGAGTTCTCTGTATTTTCTGAATTTGAATGTTGGCCTGTCTTGCTAGGTTGGGGAAGTTCTCCTGGATGATATCCTGAAGTGTGTTTTCCAACTTAGTTCTACTCTCTCTGTCTCTTTCAAGTACTTCAATCAGTCATAGGTTTGGTCTTTTTACATAGTCCCATAGTCTCAGAGGTTTTGTTTGTTTCTTTTCATTCTTTTTTCTCTGCCTGTCTTATTTCAGCAAGATAGTCTTCAAGCTCTGATACTCTTTCTTCTGCTGGATGGATTTGGTTATTGATACTTGTTTAGGCTTCACGAAGTTCTCGTGCTGTGTTTTTCAGCACCATCAGATTAGTTATGTTCCTCTCTCAAATGAATAGTTAGCAGCTCCTGTAACCTTTTATTTTGGTTCTTAGTGTCTTTTCATTGGGTTAGAACATGCTTCTTTACCTCAGTGAAGTTTGTTATTACCCGCCTTCTGAAGCCTACTTCTAAAAATTTGTGCATCTCATCCCCTATCCAGTTCTGTGCCCTTCCTGGAGAGGTGTTGCGATCATTTGGAGAAGAGGCACTCTGGCCTTTTGGGTTTTCAGCATTCTTTCATTGATTCTTTCTCATCTTCATGAGTTTGTCTAGTTTCGATCTTTGGGGCTGCTCACCCTCGGATGAAGTTTTTGTGGGGACTCTTTGTTGATGCTGTTGTTGTTGTTTCTGTTTGTTTTTTTCCCCAATAGCCAGGTCCCTCTTCTGTGGGGCTGCTGCAGTTTGCTGGGAGTTCACTTCAGGCCCTGTTAATCTGGGTCGCTCCTACACCTGGAGATGTCACCTGAGGAGGCTGGAGAATGGCAGAGATGGGTGCCTGTTCCTTTCTCTGAGATCTCTGTCCTCGAGGGGCACCGACCACTTCCCTTGGCTGGGAGTAGGGGCTCCCCTGCCCTGTGTGGCTCTCAGGTGGGCCAGTGCACCACCTTGCTCTTCCCTCCTCCCTGTGGGTTACCCCAACTGCCTAGTCAGTCCTGATGTCAGAACCTGGATACCTTGGTTATCAGTGCAGGATTCGCATGCTGTTTTGGTTCGGAGCCTCCAATCGCCACTGCTTCTAGTTGGCCATCTTGGCCCCCTGTTTTTGTATTTCTTACCCTGGAGAAAACAAGATAATTTTTATGTATTCATGAACCATAAATATTGTATGCATTTTACTGTTGTGAACAGTATGTAGTAGTAATCTGGGTTTTTTGGGCTAATCTAGGTGGGGGAAATGTTTAAAATGTGGTTCATTTGAGGTTCTTTATCTTAATCAGCCTATTTGAAATCTTACTTTTGGACTTCTGTGTTTACTCTAGCAGGAAATTTCCAAGTCTGGGATGCTGGGCTCTGATGTAGATAGGGAAATGGAAAATGCTATAAAACAGCTAAGAAGGAGAGAGGAAGAGAGAAGTAAAAAGAATAATGGGAGCTGGAGTAGGTCTCATTTTGATGTTTATTGTGTATTCCCTTTTCTGAGAAGGTATATGCACGTGAGGGAATGTGTGGGCTAGTGTAGCTATAAGGTTGCCGCGTAAAATTCAGGCTAGAAAGGACAAAAAACATGGCATTTTTTACAGTGAATATCCCATTATTTTCATATGCCTACCTGACTTTGAAATCTGTGCCAGTATTTTTTCTTTCAGAGAATAATTCTCTAATTCAAGTTTAAAGTGAGGTAATTTGTTTTCAGAAGACCTCTTTAACAAAAAAATTTTTAAGCTGGAGAGGAGTGATGAACTCATTTTCTAATTCTTTTTTTAGATGGTTTCCATGTGTCACATGCCATCATATGAGATTAGATTTGTATCATCAAGATAGGATTATAAACATAACGCTTTAATCTTTATGCTTGTAAAATAGGAGCCTTTAATATAACTGGTTATTACATTGCTAGAAATACCCTGGGATCAAGTCACAGTTCCTGAAAATCATGCAGCACTTTGAGTTGTTGGTTCAGAAGCTCCAAATCAACTTATAACAAAAATAATATATATATATTTTGAGACAAGGTCTTGCTCTGTCACCCAGGCTGAAGTACAGTGATGGTATCATGGCTCACTGCAGTCTCGACCTCCCAGGCTCAAGTAGTTCTCCCTCTTCAGCCCTCCAGTAGCTGGGACTACAGGTATACCCTACTGTACCCGGCTACTTTTGTTGTATTTGTAGAGGGGATTTTGCCATATTGCCTGCAGTGGTCTTGAACTCCTGGGCTCAAGCGATCCTTCCGCCTTGGCCTCTCACAATGCTGGGATTATAGGCATAAGTCACCATGCCCAGCCTTAAATTCTTAAAATTTGAGAAAGAATATAAATTTGGTTATCTGCAACTTGTGCGTGATCATTTCCCCCCATCCATCTCCCTAGCCTCATCTGGGGTCTCCTTGCTGTGTTTATCAGCCGCACTAACCTTTAATGCTTTGAAATGACTGAACTCCATTCTACTGAAGGACCCTGGTAAATGTTCTTTCTTTGCCTGGACTGCCTTCTAGTCTTTTTAAAATCTGATTCAACATTGTAGGTCTCAGCATAAATATTATTTCTTCAGGCATACTTTTCCAAATCCTTGTTGTAGACAAGTTCTCCCTTTCTTGTACTTTTCCATTGCAGAACTATCAATTTGTAAGTAAATAATTTGGGGAGTAAGAGATGGGCCTGTTTTGTTTGCAACTGTATCCCCTAGTAAGTAGTTGTATTTCAATAAACATGTATTGAATTAATGAATACACATGTGATATTTGTATCCCTTGTTTTTTTGTGATTAAATATTTACCTTATTTTTTTCATTGAAGTAAAATATTAATTTTTTTTCTTTGAAGAGTTTGGCTGAATTGGAAGTGTTATGTACTCATCTCTACATAGGGACTGATCTTACACAAAGAATAGAGGCTGAGAAAGCACTCTTGGAACTTATTGACAGCCCAGAATGTCTCAGCAAGTGTCAACTTTTATTAGAACGAGGAACAGTAAGTATTTGGTAACAATGATTAACCATGAAAGATCAGTAGATGTGTGTCATTGTTAATGAACACCTGTGTTAGCAGTGGTAACTGATAGATACTGCCACATGGTTTTTTTGTTTTTGTGAAACGGTAGTTTCACTGTTAAAGGGATTAATCAGGAAAAGAATTGGAAAACCTGGAAAGCAAACTTAGGGAGGAGCCAGGAAATGAAGTAGAAATGAATTGGGATAGTTTCTTGATTACTGTTGGTCTCTTTTTATGTCTCATATTAGTGGGCAAAAATTACATTTTAGGAAGTTGAGTAACAACTTTAAAAAATCTAGATAGGGGAGGCAGATTGTAATTACCTCAGAAACATGAAAGGATGATTCGAAAGCATGCTGATTACCTCTTGCCTACCTCCCATCTAGATATTCGTAGTCCAGACATTCATATTCATTTAGTAAAATATTTAAATGTCAAACCAGGCGCTGTACTGCTTACTTGATTTATGCTTACATGAATTAAAGTAGCTTTGTTTAGTTGGAGAGGCAGATATATAAATAGCTATGAAACAATTGCAGTAAGAGACTGTGTGGTCTAGAGCAGAGTTGGCAAACTTTTTCTGTGAAGGGTCAGATAGCAAATATTGTAGACTTTGTGGGCCAGAAGACAAAATGGAAGATATTTTGTAAGAACATCTATAGAAAGATAAAAAACAAATTTCTACAAAGTTTTATTGATGAGATTCAAAATATAATAATCTGATACAGATTTTTTAATAATACAGGTCTGTTACTGAAGAGAATAGAACTGTTTTTTTGGGAGATAACATTTTGCTATTAATAATTGGAGTTTAGAGTTGTTTTCTATCATCAACATTGATTGCAAATGTTCATATGTTAATGCTGATCTATAATGAGATTTTACATATTTTATATTTGAAAATATCTTTTCACATAGATAGGTACTGCCAAATACTAATATCAGTCTGTGAGCATATGATTATAATTAAGCACATTCATCGTTTAGAAGGCATTTAAAAAATTCTGTTACATCATGATATTTGCCTTTTAGCATGTCATTATACTGCAGATTGACCACTTCCAATTGAAGATTAGGTGGGAGCTCTTAATTGCACAGTTAAATGGATTTTATAATATGGAAATTGCCTTTACACTTGCATCACGATCTGAAGCTGGACCTGTAGTTGAAGTTCAGAAAATATATCTCTGAATAGAGATCTCACTACTTGTTTTAACTTTTGACAATGTGGGAAGTATATAAAGCTACCTGACATTACTTGCAATTCAAATGACATTATCAAAATGGCTTTACTGCAGTATAAGTTCTGCATATAGGTTCTAAGCACTTTTTAGGCAATTTTGTAATTTTAAGTTGAATTTATTAAGGAACGTTATCAATTTTGCAGCAAAAAGTAAGTTCCAAAGCCATTTAGTGTTGAACAATAGTGACTTGGTTGTCTCATTCAGAAAATTTAGCCTTATTCCTAAGCTAAAAAAATAGCAGTAAAACTTTTATCACTGATAAGCTATTAAACTATTGTGTAATGAGACAAGAGAGGATATTATTTCCAATACAGAATATTCAGATACTGCTTCTGTATCTTATAGAAATGAACAGAACTGAAGTTCACAAAAGTGAATGAAGTCCACTGTTAATACTACTGATTCATTAACTTAAAATAGATTCATGGCCGGGCGCGGTGGCTCAAGTCTGTAATCCCAGCACTTTGGGAGGCCGAGACGGGTGGATCACGAGGTCAGGAGATCGAGACCATCCTGGCTAACCTGGTGAAACCCTGTCTCTACTAAAAAAATACAAAATACTAGCTGAGCGAGGTGGCGGGCACCTGTAGTCCCAGCTACTTGGGAGGCTGAGGCAGGAGAATGGCGTAAACCCGGGAGGCGGAGCTTGCAGTGAGCTGAGATCACGCCACTGCACTCCAGCCCGGGCGACAGAGCGAGACTCCATCTCAAAAAAAAAAATAGATTCATGTATTTACCACACAGTATCTGCTGGTGAACAATATGGTGAATAACCATAGGCTTTAAACATGTTACATTTTTCACAAGCTTTGTAAATTTATTCAGCTAAGCCCTTTTCTGCTCCATATGTTTTTACCACTAGGGTGACATATCATAGCAGATTCTACTTCAGTTTATATTGAATTAATGTGTCCTCAACTTCTTTGAAAATATTCTGGCCTGTAGTTCTCCCACAGCTTTCGTAGAGGCCAATTCTTTAGTTGCTTCACACTCAGCATTGACTTCTAGAATAAACAGATAGTAAGTATTGGTAATTAAGAGTATGAGCGTTATGAGAAACATCTGTCTACTCATCAAGACTTAAGGAGAACCTTTCCAAATCATTTGTCTTGTTTTCAAATTGACTTTTGATGTTGTTCCAATGTCTTCAACTCTTTGAGAATTTGTTCCCACCAGAAAATAGTAATCTTATTTTCTCTGTACACATAACTTTGGCCGCTATAATAAAACAATGGTGATTTAATTAACTCATCATTGGTAAATGGCTGTGTGATTGGCTAACAAATGAGCCACTTGGAAACTTTGGTTGCAGTCTCATTTTTTATATTTGTAAAGACAGTCTACTGTGATGAGATAATCAAATTTTCTATTTTTTCTGACTTTTGATTTCCTGAGTTGGGAATATTGTGATGGGAATATTGGGGATATTACTTGGTCTGATATTGTCAGTGTGTATTATATTCTTTTAGGACAACCATAGTACCATTGCATAAAAAGCACATTGTTTTGCCATGTAATCAATAAAAGAATAGTCCACACTCCTTTGTGCCTTAAAAATTAGATATTTGAAGTCCACTTTTATCTTTTCTTATTTTGATATGATAGACATGTGCTGGTAATAATAAAAGGTATGTGTCATGTCATGACAACACCCATGGCTCTCTAGGCACTGTAGAGTTGTGCCCACCTCACTGTGGTTTATGATACGCTGAGCAGCAGTAGGAAGCACTGAGCGCCACATGTGGTCTCTGCCTTAACTATTCAATTCTGCCATCGTGGCGTGAAAGCAGCCATAGGCAGTGTGTAAATGAATGAGCGTGGCTGTGTTTTAATAAACTTTATGGACACCAAAATATGGATTTCACATGTTTTTCTGTCACAAAATATTGTTATTGTTTGATTTTTTTTGAACAATTGAAAAGCTGTTTAAAATTGTAAAAAACATTCTTAGATCACAACCTATGTAAAAACAGGCAGGATTTGGTCAAGGGCCGTAGTTTGCCAGCCTCTGGTCTAGAGAAAAAAAGAGGGAGTATCTTTGCAAGAATTTCTAGGAGGTGGAGTGAATACGTGAACCAAATTTTAAAGAGTGAGCATGCATTTAGAGAGTTTGAGTATAGTATTAAGATAATTGGGGGCCAGAGAGAATATAGTCAGACATGGGTTTCAGGGAACATGGAAGTCAGGGTGGGGAAGATATGGAAAGGAACCTGAAGGCTATCATGGTCAGAGCAAAGTCAAGAATGGAATCAGATGAATTTGAAGAGATAATCAGAGACCAGATGATGTAGGGCTGTAGACCATGGTAAGAGTACTGTATTTTATTTGAACTTACTGAGTAATTTATTTCTCCTGTTTGCTTATTGTTATTCGAGATGACTGTCTATACCTCCCTCAACTAATGATTTCTTATGAGAGATTGTGTGCCTGTGTATGTGTATCCTTTTCTGTATATATGTATCTCAAATTGATGTATTTTATCTATTGTAAATTTGCCTGTTTGGAAAACCAGAAGAATTTTTGTTATTGCTCAGAAGAACATTTCTATCACAATGCTTTATTTTAATTTCATTTATGGTAGTAATAAATAAAATTATTCTTTACAGACATCCTATGCTCAGCTCCTTGCAGCAACATGTCTTTCAAAACTTGTCAGCCGTGTCAGTCCTTTACCTGTTGAGCAGAGGATGGACATCAGTAAGTGGCTTCTTATGCTTTTTCACTAACTGTACTTTAAAAAAACTTCTTCTTTTAAATATACTAAGCTATTACTAGGATTGCAAATTTTTTGAGTCTGTCATTTTTTAAAACATGAGTATCAAGTCTCATTTACTCATCTATTGATGAACAATGTTGTGTTACATAAAGCAATCTCTAATCAAAAAAGCTTTTTTTTTTTTTGAGACAGAGTCTCGCTCTGTCGCCAGGCTGGAGTGCAGTGGCGTGATCTCAGCTCACTGCAAGCTCCGCCTCCTGGGTTCAAGCAATTCTCCTTCCTCAGCCTCCCAAGTAGCTGGGACTACAGGTGTGCGATACCATGCCCAGCTAATTTTTGTATTTTTAGTAGGGACAGGGTTTCACCATGTTGACCAGGATGGTCTTGATCTCTTGACCTCGTGATCCACCCTCCTTGGCCTCCCAAAGTGCTAGGATTGCAGGTGTGAGCCACCGCGCCCAGCCAAAAAAGCATTTATTTAATAGTAAACAATAACTAGCATTTTGTGTACTATTAAGATTTGTGCCATCTCATTTTATCCACCAAATAAGATTTTTGAGTTATCCTCATTTCACAAATGAGGAAATTAGATTTGCAGACAGGCTCTGTCATGTGCCCAAGATCACACAACTAGAAAGTAGTAGAGTTATGATTCAAAACTCCTCTACCTGTTTAGAGTCCAGGCTCTTAGTCATTATCTTAACTTGATATGCAACTGAATGACAGGACAGAATTCAGCTCTCTAGTATTTTTCAGGATGCTGTATCAAAATCATTTGGGGTATATGTAAAATAAAAGCAGGTTCTTATTAGGAAGATAATTTATGTATGGATAAACTGTGCTTGGAATTTTACTTGAAAAAATGATTCAATAAAGTAGCAGTATGTTTTTCAGAGTTAATGTATTTTAAGTTTTTGTGTGTATGTAAGTAGTTTGCATTTCATATGGACAAAATTGTAATAATTGAGGTATGGGGTGTTTTTGGTCATCTTTGTTCATATTAGAAATAGATTGTTGACTCATTTCTGTTCAGCCTCAAGGTTAACGTAATTTATATTTATCAGAAAAGTTAAAATGTGTGTGATGGATCTTTAGGTTTAAATTTGAATGGTCGAAGTCTCAGAATGATACATTGTTTTCCTCTATAGTGACTGTTATTTCTGTAAGCACTCTGAGTCTTAGGTACTACAGAAAGCCTTGAGAAGGATTTATCTACTGTTGAACTTTACTTAAGAAAGCAAAGGAAAGGAGTTTACAGTTTTAAAAATAAGGGTTCAAATAATATAAAGCTAAGTCATAAAACTTGTGATTTTGTTTCTTATACTTTTCCACACATACCTTTTAAATATATTTAATTTTTTTAGAGCAGTTTTGGGTTCACAGCGAAATTGAGCACAAAGTACAGATAATTTCCATATACCCCCTGCTGCCACACATGCACAGCTTCCCAACTATTAACATCCTGCACCATAGTAGTACATTTGTTACAATTGATGGACCTACGTCCACACATCCTCATTAACCAAAGTCGATAATTTACATTAGGGTTCACTCTTGATGTTGTATTTCTGTGGATTTTGACAAATGTCTTAATACAATGACATGTATCCACCAATATAGTATTATACAGAATAGTTTTACTGCACTAAAAATTTGCTGTGTTCTCTGCCTATTCATCCCATCCTCCCCCAACCCTGATCTTTTTACTGTCTCCATAGCTTTGCCTTTTCCAGAATATGATATAGTTGGAATCATACAGCCTGAGGTATCAGATACACGTAGGCTTTTCAGATTGGCTGCTTTCACTTAGTAATATGCATTTAAGGTTCCTCCATGTTTTTTTCATGGCTTGATATCTCATTTCTTTTTAGCACTGAATAATTCTTCATTGTCTGGGTGTACCGCAGTTTACCCATTCACTTACTGAAGAGCATCTTGGCTGCTTCCAAGTTTTGATAATTATGAATAAAGCTGCTATAAACATATATATGTGGGTTTTTATGTGCCCAAACATTTTCAGCTCCTTTGGATAAATACCTTAGAGCACAATTGCTGGATCGTATGTTAAGAGTATGTTCAGTTTTATAAGAAACCACCACACTGTCTTCCAATGTGGCTGTACCATTTTGCATTCCCACCAGCCATGAGTGAGAGTTCCTGTTGCACCACATCCTTGCCAGCAGGTGACATTTTCTGCATTTTGGCTATTTTGATAGATGTGTAGTAGTATCCCCTTGTTTTAATGTGTGTTTCCCTGAGAACATATGATATACAGCACCTTTTTATGTGCTTATTTGACATCTGTACAGTTGACCCTTGAACAGTGCAGATATTAGGGGCTTTGACCCCCTGTGCAGTCTAAAATTCACTTACAACTTTTGACTTCCCCAAAACTTAACCACTCATAGTCTACTGTTGACTGGAAGCTTTACCAGTAACATAAAAACAGGCTGACCAATCCATATTTTGTATGTTATATGTGTTATATACTATATTCTTTGAATAAAGTAAGCTAGAGAAAAGAATATTATTTGAAAAATTATAAGAAAGTTAAAATGTATTTACTATTCATTAAGTGGAAGTGGATCATCATAAAGATCTTTATCCTTACAATTTCACACTGAGTAGGCTGGGAAAGAGAAAGATGAGAGATTGGTCTTACGGTCTTGGGGTGGCAGAACTAGAGAAGGCAGAAAAGGCAGGAGCACTGGGTATAACTTTATGGAAATGCATTGTAATTTCTGTCTGACTCTTGCTTTTTCATTTCTTTAAAAATGTTTCTATAAAGTACCAGTCCTTCTATGTTCACTTTAAATTCAGCCTGTATCATAGAAAGGTCCATGTCATAAAAGAAGTTGGAATAATGGAAACGTTTCTGCCAGGTTGTCTAATGTTAATTTTTTTTTTTCCCGGCACTGCTGTTTCTACTACATCTTCTACCTAATCATGTGGCACTGGTTCAGATGCACTCATCTCCATGAAATCATCTTCTGTAAATTCTGGTGTTTCTTTTGTTAGATTCCCTAGTAGGTGTAGGTTTCTCCCTTGTGTAAAACTTAGCAATTTGTAGGAAACTTTGATCTTTTCTTTCAAATGAGGGATGTCTGACAGGCTTAGACTTTTGTTCCCTTTACTTAGAGTTGAAGTTAGTAAATCCTTAATGGCTTTTTAGTAGCAGACTTCCAAAAGATTCTGGATTTTTAGCATACTTTTAATTTTAGGTTTTCAGCTGACTTTAGTTATAGTATACAGTAGGTTAAGACTCATGTCTATGACTTTTACTTGAAGAACAGCAGTAAAGTACAGAAGTCTTCTATATTTAGCCAAGATTTATTTCAGTAGAAGATAATCTTCTCTGACTACTTTTTGAGATTGGAATAAACCTTTAAAGATAAATCTCAAAATTCTCATTTTATGGTAATATCGTCCATTTCAGTTCCCTAGGTTTGGCATAGGAGATAGTGACTGTACTGGTGTGTGACTCTTTTCCTGGAGATTTCTTCCTGAAAAATGTAAGAGCTGTTGGTAAGAGCAGACTTGCAGTGGTGATAGTTGATCTCTGGTCTACAAAGATTTTGTAACGCCTTGGAAAGCCTCTTAATAATCATTCTTGACCTCTTTGTAGCTAAAAATTTAGAGTAGTTGAAATCTGTAGGAATGCACTTCTGGGGGCCAAAAATGTGACTGACTTGGGAACAATTCTTAAACTGATTAGCTGTAATATAGTTTTGTGAATTTATTGCACTGATCCTGCACTTTGTGGTGTATTTGTCCCTATTAATAAGTGTTGTTTTATCTTCTTTAATATTGCTTGTAAACAGTAGTGTCCATTGAAACATATTTGATTTTTTAAAAATGGTTCATATGAAAACTACCTATTAGCTTTATTAGATCTTGAATTTCTCCAAGATCCGTATCTTGAAACCTTCACTCTCCTCCTTTTTTTTTTTTTTTTTTTTTTTTTTTGCCATATCCAGTCTCTCTCACGATTTCCTCGATTGGCTCTGTTGTAAATCCTGTGAAGTCGTGTACAACATCTGGACAGAGCTTCCTCCAGCAGGAATTTATTGTTTCAGGCTTGATGGATTTCATGGCTTTTTCTGTAACAACAGTGGCATCCTCAGTGGTAAAATCCTTCCAGACTTTCATGAATGTTCTCTCTGTGGGAGTTCTCTTCCATAGTGTTGACAGTCCTTTTTATACAGTACCGTGTGTCATGAGCTTTGAATAAAGGTCCTTATGACCCCCTAATTTAGAGGCTAAATTAGAGATGTGTTTGGGAGCACATAGACCACTTTAATGTCCTCATTGAACTCATGGGGTTCTGAGTGGCCAGGGACATTGTCCAATATGAAAAGAACTTTAAAACGTATTTCCTTACCGGCAAGGTACTTAGTAACTTCAGGGACAAAGCATCTATGCCTGGCTAATTTTTTGTGTATTTTTTGTAGAGATGGGGTTTCACCATGTTGCTCAGGCTGGTCTCGAACTGCTGAGCTCAAGCGATCTACCTGCCTCAACCTCCCAAAGTACTGGGATCATAGGTGTGAGCCACTATGCCCGGCTACATCTGAGTTTTTAAAAAATGTCATAAGTCTCCAAAAAATTTTCTGATATATTTATTGAAAAAAATCCACGTGTAAGTGGTTCTGTACAGTTCAAACTCATGTTGTTCAAGAGTGAACTGTTACCTTCTTTGGAGAGGTATCTGTTAAGGTCATCGGCCCATTTTTTTCAGGTTGTATTCTTATTTTTGAGTTTTAAGAGTTCTTTGTGTAGTTTGGAAAATGGTTCCTTTGGTATGTCTTGTGAAAATATTTTCTCCTGATCTGTGGCTTTTTATTCTCTTGACAGTGTCTTTTGCAGAGCAGAAATTTTTCATTTTCATTACAAAGTTTACCTTATTCATTCTTTCTTTCGTGGATCATGCCTTTGGTGTTGCATCTAAAAAGTCATCACTGAACCAAGGTCACTTAGATTTTCTCTTATTTTATCTTCTAGGAGTTTTATAGCTTTATGTTTTACACTCAGGTCTGTGAACCATTTTAATTTTTGTGAAGGGCATATAATCTGTGTCAAGATTCAATTTTTCCATGTGAATGTCCAGTTGTTCCAGCACTATTTGCTGAAAAGACTTTTTTCATATTTAAAAGACTCATAACATACTTTGTTATTCCCTTTGCTCCTTTGTCAGAGATCAATTGACTATATTTATATGGGTCTATTTCTGGGTTTTTTATTCTGTTCTGTTGATTGACATCTTAGTTGGTTTTGTGCTGCTGCCACAGAATACCTGAGACTGGGTAATTTATCAAGAAAGAAATGTATTTCTTTCTCTTTTTTTTTTTTTTTTTTTTTTGAGACAGAGTCTCGTTCTGTCACCCAGCCTGGAGTGCAATGGTGCTATCTTGGCTCACCGCAAGCTCTGCCTCCCATGTTCAAGCGATTCTCCTGCCTCAGTCTCCAAAGTAGCTGGGACTACAGGTGCGTGCCACCATGCTTGGCCAATTTTTTTTGTATTTTTAGTAGAGATGGGGTTTCACCGTGAGTTAGCCAGGATGGTCTTGATCTCCTGACCTCGTGATCCACCCGCCTCGGCCTCCCAAAGTGCTGGGATTACAGGTGTGAGCCACTGCGCCTGGCTGAAAGAAATGTATTTCTTACAGTTCTGGAGGATGGAAAGTTAAAGATGAAGGGGCTGACATCTGGTGAGGGCCATCTTGGTGCATTATCCCATGGTGGGAGGGCAAAAAGAAGGCAAAAGAGAGTGATAAAAGGGGGCTGAAATCCTTTTTAAAGGAACCTACTACTGAAATAATGACATTAAACCATTCATATGGGCAAAGCATTCTTGGTGTAATCATCTCTTAAAGATTCTGCCTCTTAAGATGTTACAGTGGTAATTAAGTTTCAGCATGGGTATGGGAGGGGACAGACATTCAAACTGTAGCCGTTGATATGTCATTTCTTTCCCCGATACCACACTCTCTTGATTACCGTAGCTTTATGGTATGCCTTGAACTGGGGTAGTGTCAGTCTTCCAACTTTTTTCTTCTTTAGTATTGTGTTGGCTATTTTGGGTCTTTTGCCTCTCAATATAACCTTTAGAATCAGTTCATTGATACATACAAAATACAGCGATTTTGACTGGGATTGCATTGAATCTTTGGATCAAGTTGGAAAGTACTGATATCTTGACAGTATTGAGTTTCCTGTCTATGAACATGTACTATGTATTCATTTATTTAGATCTTCTTTGGTTTGTTTTATTATAGTTTTGTAATTTTCCTCATATGGGTCTTGTACATACTTTGTTAGATTTAAACCTAAGTATTAATATTTCATTTTTGAGGGTATAATGTAAATTATTCTGTGTTTTATTTCAAGTTCCACTTGGTGGTAAAGCAGAGTAATTGACTTTGGTAAACATTAACCTGTGTTCTGTAACCTTGCTGTAATCATTTATTAGTTCATAATTTTTTTGTCAGTTCTTTCAGATTTTCTACATAGATTATCATACCATCTGTGAGCACAGACACTTTTATTTCTTCTTTCCTAATCTATATGCATTCTATTTCTTCTTCTTACCTTATTGTGTTAGCTAGGACTGACAGTATTATGTTGCAAAGCAGTGGTGAGAGGGGACATCTTGCCTTTTTCCCAGTCTTAGTGAGAAAGCTTCAGGTTTCTCACCATTAAATATGATTTTACTGTAGGTTTTTTGTAGATGTACTTTATCAGATTGAGAAAGGTGTCCTCTATTCCTAGTTTGCTGAGAGTTTTTTTTACCATCAGTGCATGTTGAATTTTGTCAAATACTTTTCCTGCATCTATTTATGTTATCATGTGATTTTTCTTTAGCTTTTTTTTTTTTTTTGGTGATTTCTTTTGGTTCCATGTTCTCTCTCTCTCCCCTTGTTTTCTTTTGCTGCCCTCTCTTTCTCTCACACTCTCTCTCCAAATAGTTCATAAGCTAACTCTCTACACATAGATTATAGCTTATACTTCTCACTGTTCTTAGAATTTAAGGTTGTTTCCATCAAGGGATTTTTAGTTAAATTTTGAGGTGTGTATCGTCTCTCTCCTTTCCTAAATGACATACTGGCTTTTGGGACCAAGGTAGAAATTGAATGTTTCTCCTTTCTTTTATATTATTTTTATATTTAGATAGCATACTCTAAAAGACTATCTACAAGTTTGGATTTAGAGTTTTGATTATTTTTATATTTAGGTAGCATACTCTGAAAGACTATCTACAAGTTTGGATTTAGAGTTTTGAATTATGAATTATTATTAAAATATATGGTTTGTCCAATATTTGGAAACAGGAAACAAACAAAAAATCGGAATGGACCAGAATAACCTGACTCAGAGTCCCAGTCATCTCACCTTTTTGACCTTCATAATTTTGGCCTATAAGACAGAGTAATGGTAATACATAATAGCAGTATCTTCACATTGCTATGACAGCCACATCAAGTATTCGATGGGAAGCACTTCACAATTTCTGACATGCTTCATAAACATGAAATATTGTTGTTACTGTGATATAGGCCTTTGACACGCAAAGGACCTCTAGTGTGTAGCTTTCCAATTTTATACTGACTTTTATCTGGGGTTTTTCCCAGCTGTTTGTTGTGGTGGTTGTTCTCCCATTCTCCCATGTATCTTCCTGAACATTTCCATTTCTTCTTAGTATGGCTTTTCTCTATTGTGCCAGTGAGGAGAAGATTGCTGATGTTTTAAATGATTGTAATTATTGGTGCTTACTGAATTGGAACAATCTTATAGTTTGTATAAAAAGCATAACATGAGAATATTTTGTCTAAAACATTCAGCTAAAGTAACAGAAACATATTCTAGTGAATTTTTTTTTCTGCTTTAGATAATGAATTTGTTGGCCCCGGGTACCTTTGTTTGGGCAGTCTGGGAGCGTGTCCTTGTTGGTATCTAGCTGTCAATGTGAAGCTTGGGTTGTCTCCCATTTGTTTGTTTTATTATTATTTTGAGTTTGTCCTCCTCCTAGTGGTTACCACTACCCATATATGGTTTGCCTGTACCCACTCCAAGATGAGCATTTTCAAGATATTAAAAATAAAAGTGTAATTGAAGTAAATACACTGGATTTTCTTTTATATTCAGGAAGCAATGTCATCTTCTTAAGTTTTTTTATTGAAACAAAAGATTACATGCAACAAAGCTTAGAACCATATTACTGTGATTCATAGGAGAAACCTCTCTGAAATCTGTCCTAATGCTAAGGAAATTATGCTTTTTTTCAAAATATATTTTATCTTTTTAATTGTATAACAATATTTTAATATTAATAAAAATTAAGGTTGAAGTATAATAGTTACAAGAACTTTTTTAAATTTCAAGAATCTTACTACAATTATCAAGAATGCTTGGTGAATACATCTTGGATTTTGGAGTTGTTTCCATCAAGGCTGTTTTTAATTAAATATTGAGGTATTTACCTTTTCTTTACTCTTTTCCCAAATGGCATGCTGGCCTTTCAGGCCACAGTGGAAATGGAGTTTTTTCTCTTTTAAAAATTCTTCTTGTAATTTTCTGAAAGACTTCTTGGTGTATTTGTTATCTGACTTCATTAGTCAACTAGAAAGCTCATAACTGGATTTACTACCCACTTTTAACAGTTGTGGTGTATTACCTTTATTACAAGCTTGACTTTCCTATTCTACTCATGCTTTCTTGAATTAATATATTTATTTTATCATATTGTACTATTTGTGTTTGTTTTTTTTGGGACAGCATCTCAGTCTGTCACCCAGGCTGAAGTGCAGTGGCACCGTCCTTCTCAGCATCCCGAGTAGCTAGGACTGTAGGCGCATGTCACAATACCCAGCTAGTGTTTTAACAATTTTTTGTAGAGACAGGGTTTATTTGTATTTTTAATGCTACCTCAAGAAGACAGTGTATAGTCACTTTTGCTGTCATATGACATGTTCCTAAAAGTGACTGTGCTATGCAGTGCTGCATAGTAAAAAGCACAGGGCTTATGAGAGAAATTAGATTATGAAAATAAAATGTAAAAGTCTTGTCAGTGACATATTTTAAAAAAGGTAGAAATCAAATCAAAGGTTAGTAGAGTTTTACACATGTTAAATGGTTAAGAAAAACATAGTACAATAAATATGACACTCTATCTTGGGGAAGACGTGAAGTTTGTTCATAGAAGTGGGCCTCAGAAGGGATGCAGCTTGTGAGTTATTGTAAAGTGGTGAAAGAAAGATGATCTGAAATAGTATGGAAAAATATAGTACCAGATAAGGATGGGTGGGGTTGATGATACATAGTAGATGTTTGAGGTGTATGCATTTTGTTGGTAGCTTAGTTCAATTTGGCCTCTATATTAGTCGGTTCTCACAATGCTATAAAGAAATATCTGAGACTGGGTGATTTATAAAGAAAAGAAGTTTAATTGGCTCATGGTTCTACAGGTTGTACAGGTAGCCTGGCTGGGGAGGCCTCAGGAAAATTCCAATCATGGCAGTAGGTAAAGGGGAAGCTGGCATGTTTTACATGGCTGGAGCAGGAGGAAGAGAGAAGGGGGAGGTGCTACACACTTTTAACAAGAAGATCTAGTGAAAATTACTATCATGAGAACATCAAGATGGTAATCTTCCCCCATAATCCAATCATCTCCCAACAATAGGTCCCTCCTCCAACACTGGGGACATGAGACTTGGGCAGGGACACAAACCCAAACCATATCAGCCTGGTTTCAGTTTTCTGCATTCTCCTAGCATTTTTTGATAGATAAAATCATGCAGAAGCAAAAGTGACGTATACAACAGAAATGTTCTATTCAAGTTTTTCCCTAATATATCAAATGCATTGGAACAAATTTGCTTTTCCAAAACAAGCCTAATAAAATAACTATATAAATAAATATATATCTTGAGTAGAGCTATTAACTTTTTGTCACAGTGTCACAGCATGTCATTGCCACCTCTTTTTCTGTTTTTTTTTTTCCCCCACACAAATACTGCAACTTTTTTGTTTAAAGTTGACAAAAATCTTTTTTTTTTTTTTTTTAACTTTAAGTTCTGGGATACATTTGCTGAACATGGAGGTTTGTTACATAGGTATATATGTGCCATGGTGTTTTGCTGTACCTATCAACCTGTCATCTAGGTTTTAAGCCCTGCATGTATTAGGTATTTGTCTTAATGCTCTCCCTCCCCTTCCCCTCACCCCCACCTCTCTTTCTTCATATGATTCACACTGTGTTGTTTCTGAAAAGTCCAAATGATCATGGAGTGTTTTCTTTGTAGGAAACTACATTCTGAATTATGTGGCATCACAACCCAAGCTGGCCCCCTTTGTCATCCAAGCTCTTATTCAAGTCATTGCTAAAATCACTAAGTTGGGGTGGTTTGAGGTTCAGAAAGAGCAGTTTGTCTTCAGAGAAATTATTGCTGATGTGAAGAAGTTTCTCCAGGTAAGAAGTCGTTGCTACATTGTTAGAACATCACTACTTGCTTTTTTGGTTTAGAATACTGCTCTTCTTAACGCCATATGGTTTGTTTTGTGACTACTAGTACCATGTTAATTAAGATGTATTATTTATCCTCTGGATCCTTTATCATTTATTGTCAGTAAATGAGGGTCTTGCTGTTACACAATTTCCAAACCAGAAGAATGTAAATAATCGTGTTTTCTAATTTCAAAATGTATATTCGTTTATGACATATATGTCTATGTACTGTATATATATAAAATATGTATATAATGCTTTTCATAGATTATGTAATTAAATGTTTGTCACAACCTAAAATGAAATGGATTTTATTTTGTAAATAAGAAAACAGGCTTAGAGGGGTTAAATTTCTGTAAGATTGCATTGTGGTGACTGATTAAACCATACAACTAGCACTTTTAACAAGCCTCCAACTTATGATACATTTTAAAATTTTTACGCTATACCACATTGACTATATTAGTTTCTCAAGAATATTTTCAATTTGATCATTACACGTTGTGTATAGGTATCAAATAGGTACAGCTATTATTTGTCAATAAATGGTTATTTTAAAAACAGTATTTTTAACCTAAGTGATTAAAATAAAGTCATAGCATATGCACATTTAACTTACATAAATTCAGATATATGGACTGCCAAAAAAGAAAAAGAAATAAAGGTAGGAAAGCAATAAACTAAATTATGCCAGTGATTCCATGTCCTGAGATGATTTAGGGAAACCTGAATCTGCTCTTGTTTCCTGTTAACTCTTACTTAGGAGGAGTGTCATGCCTTGCTCAGTATGATTCAGATATTTGAAGACATATGTATATATTTTTTCATACAAACGTAATTCCCAAGTAGCAGAAAACTATTTTATCTGATGTCCAGCTAAAGAAACGACCTGGGCTGGGCACGGTGGCTCACATCTATAATCCCAGCACTTTGGGAGGCCGAGGCAGGTGGATCATGAGGTCAGGAGATCGAGACCATCCTGGCTAACATGGTGAAATCCCGTCTCTACTAAAAACACAAAAAATTAGCTGGGCGTGGTGGCGGGCGCCTGTAGTCCCAGCTACTTGGGAGGCTGAGGCAGGAGAACAGCGTGAACCCGGTAGGTGGAGCTTGCAGTGAGTGGAGATCACACCACTGCACTCCAGCCTGGGTGACAAAGCGAGATTCCGTCTCAAAAAAAAAAAAAAAAAACCAAAAAACAAGGAACATGATCTGTTAGTATTCTTGAGGAAAAATTGACAGTTTTGATTAATAGAGAGATGGTTCAATTTTGGTTCATGGTTGAGTATGGGCAATTTTGACTTTTGGAGATTTTACTTTTATGCAGTAACTTTAAAATTCAACCTCTGTGTAAGAAATCACTTCATCATATAGTGCAGGGCTGGAAACCTCAGAATATGAAATGCTAGGTTGTGCTGCTTCTGTCTTATCCATGTTGTTAAAACCTGGTTAACAAATATTTGATTGTTTAGAACTTTACAGGAATAAGTGTTCCTAGCTCTGAGGAGGTCAGTTTATACTAGGGCAGAAGGGTAGTTTATTCAGAACAAGTATGAACTTCACACTTCAGAGTTGCATTTGTAATTTTGGCAAGCACAGTAGCATCATCCCCCTTTTGTCTTTTACTAAGGTTGTTCATCAAAACTTATTTGAGTAGACAAGAAGCAACCATGCAATTCTTTTAAAATAAAATCAAGACTGAAACTGAATGAAATTCTTGTTGGCTAACATATCTCAAGCTCCCTCTTTAGTGGCCAGTAAGCTCAACTTAAGTTGGGATTCAATGTACTTTTACCAGTTCTAGAAGACCAAAAGAAGCAAAATGTTTTAGCTTGAAAGTTTATTATATAATAGTATCATCACAGAATAGTTAGTACTTGTTTTCTAGATATATATATATATATATCTTTCTTGACCTAACCCTGACCCTGCATCATGAGAAAGTCAATTTTGGCTTTAGTGTTTTAGTATTCTAGAATATTACCGTATGGTTCCTTTGGGTATTAGTAGCTTTTGTGAATTTTGTCCTAAAAATTATTTTAAGTTTGTCACGTCTTTAACAGCCTGAACTTCTGTGCGTTCTCTTTTTTCTATTATTACAGCCCTCTTGCTGCCACACTCCAAACATACTTATGTGTCTCCTTTCTACTTATATACTCAGGAGATCCTACTGTCATCTAGGGCAGTGCTATTCAAATTACTGGTCTTCAGCACGATAAGGAGCTTATGTAAGACTGTAAATGAACATAGTACCTTCTTCATTGAGAAAGACTTGCTATGAAAAAAAAAGCCAGCTAACCTAAACAGTGTACTTTGTGACTTAGCTGTTTTGTAATCTGTTACATGCTCTTTATTGTGTCACAGACCACTAACTATTTTCAGATTAGAATTGAGTTTGTAGATCATCAGTCAGCTGGTTCTAGCAATTGGTCAGGTTGCCACACTTTGGGGAACACGAACCTGGTATACATATAGGATGGATGTTTCAGTGTGTAGGAAATCTGGAGCTTAGTTCAGACACTCAGACTATCCTGAAAGACCATAAATAATTAAAATGCAAAAATTGTGGGACTTTTTTTGTTCTGAGATAATTTGAATTTAATTACATCTAGTGATAATGGAATTCTGTGATAGTTAAAAGGGATGACCAACTATAAAATTAAGATTTGAAAAGTGTATCTATCATCTATGTCAGTTTTTAAAAATGATTGCAATGTAATAGGATGCCACATTTATGATTTTCATAATTCCAGTATGATTTCACACAAGGGTAGTTTGTTAGTAATGTGCATATAAAGTCTGAATTTTAATGATGGAAAATTTGAGGTTAAATTGGAAGCTGATTAAATTAAAAACATTGTATAGTCATGTATTTATCCCATTGCATTGTACTTTACATGCCATCATTATAGGTATGTAACAATTGCATATACATGAACAATTAATGTTAAAAGAGCCTAAGTGATCCTATCTGATGTTAGAACAAGAGATTTGAATTAGTTCCTGAGCTATTTATTATTTATTTATTGAGTGCCTCTATCTCAGTAGGCTTTTAGCAAATTATACAGCTAAAAGCATTTCTTGCTTATTTTTAATCTTGGTCTTATAAAAAGTATTAAGCTAAATTCTTGTATTTTGAAACTTAGTTTATTATTTGTCCTAAGTGCTGGAACCATTTTGTTGAGTATCTTGCATTTATAAGGTAGGAGCTTTTTCCCATTTAGCTCTGTGTACCTAAATTTATCCTTCAAAAAATAGGTTTGAAATTATTTTGTTTATAGAAATCATAGTGATTTTTCTTTGTATTTTAAAATTTTATTTCAATTTTTTGATTAAGTAAATGTGGTGTTTTAGTCTTTAATTGTTTGTAAATATTACTTGGTGCACACATTAAGAACCAATCATTTGTCTCCACTTAGACTAAACTTTGCTATTTTCTCCAAAGGGTACTGTGGAACACTGCGTAATAGGAGTAATAATCCTTTCTGAATTGACTCAGGAAATGAACCTGGTAAGCAAGCCTTTCCATCTAACAGGAGCCTGAGTTTGTTTAAGTAATGCTGTTTCTTTTCTGCATTTATTTGTGGCAAAATAGACAGCCTTCTTTTTGTGGCATAAAACTCTGAATAATCAAGTTTTTTTGTGTCTGTCTGTTTTATTGATGGGGTAATTAAGTGGTGGAATATTTGCATTGTTATTGAAAATATCTGCAACAGTACAGAGTATTACAAAGAACAGAGAATTAGACATGGTTCTTGCTACATGGGCACTTGGAGAATTGTCCTTTTACCTCGTATATATTATAATACGCTAACCATAAGAAATATATGCAAAAGAGAAACAAACCTTTATTCACTTACAAATAAAATAGAGGTGGTTTGAGGAATTGGTTCTCAACAGTGGATATGCAGCAGTACTCATAAAAAAAACAGGCCTTTTTTTGGCTGGGTGCGGTGGCTGACGCCTATAATCCCAGCACTTTGGGAGGCTGAGGCAGGTGGATCACCTGAGGTGAGGAGTTCGAGACCACCCTGGCCAACATGGAGAAACTCCCATCTCTACTAAAAATAAAAAAATTAGCCAGGCATGGTGATGGGCGCCTGTAATCTCAGCTACTGGGGAGACTGAGGCAGGAGAATTGCTTGAACCCGGGAGGCGGAGGTTGCAGTGAGCTGAGATCATGCCACTGCACTCCACCCTGGGTGACAGAGCAAGACTCAGTCTCAAACAACAACAGCAACAACAACAATGAACACAGGCCTTTTGGGTTGCAGGTAGAATGCAGAGGCACAAGCGCCCCCAGCTGGCTGTGCACCAGCATGACCCAGTTGGTGGTCATATTGGTTGGCCAATGCGAAAACCAGATCAGCTGCTGCTTCTGGGACCTGGTGCTAAGGGAGCATGCTGCGGTCAGCCAGAAAGGAATTTATTATGAGGCAATAAGCAGCTTTTTTAGAAATGTGGATACCAGCCGTCTTGATTGGCATGGAAGAAGGGATAGTGAGTGAAATTCTTCAGGGACCAGTGAGAGATGTATTTGATACCAAACAGCTCATCACTGATATTTCTGGCTCAGGAAATAATTGGGCTGTGGATCACAAAGTTTTTGGCAGTCTTTTTCAAGACCAGGTTTTAGAGAAACTCAGAAAGTTGGCAGAGCACTGTGATTGCTTACAGTGTTTCTTTATAATACATTCCGTGGGAGGAGAATCAGGATCTGGACTCGGCACATTTCTTCTTCTTTTTTATTATTTTTTAAAATATTCCATTGCGTGTGTATGTACAACCATATTTTCTTTATTATTGTACTTTAAGTTCTGGGATACATGTGCAGAATGTGCAGGTTTGTTGCATAGGTATACATGTGCCACGGTGGTTTGCTGCACCCATCAACCAGCCATCTACATTAGTTATTTCTCGTAATGCTATCCTTCCCCTATCCCCCTAACCCCCAGTAGGCCCCAGTGTGTGATGTTTCCCTCCCTGTGTCCATGTGTTCTCATTGTTCAACTCTCACTTAGGAGTGAGAACATGCGGTGTTCGGTTTTCTGTTCCTGTGTTAGTTTGCTGAGAATGATAGTTTCCAGCTTCATCCGTGTCCCTGCAAAGGATATGAACTCATCCTTTTTTATGGCTGCATAGTATTCCATGGTGTATATGTGCCACATTTTCTTTATCCAATCTATCATTGATGGACATTTGGGTTGGTTCCAAATCTTTGCTATTGTGAATAGTGCTGTAATAAACATACGTGTGCATGTGTCTTTATAGTAGAATGATTTATAATCCTTTGGGTGTATACCCAGTAATGGCATTACTGGGTCAAATGGTATTTCTGGTTCTAGATCCTTGAGGAATCGCCACACTGTCTTCCACAATGGTTGAACTAATTTACACTCCCATCAATAATGTAAAAGTATTCCTATTTCTCCATATCCTCTCCAGCATCTATTGTTTCATGACTTTTTAATGATTACAAATCTAGCTGGCATGAGATGAGATCTTGCTTTATGAATCTGAGTGCTCCTGTATTGGGTGCATATATATTTAGGATAGTTAGCTCTTCTTGTTGCATTGATCCCTTTAACATTATGTAATGCCCTTCTTTGTCTCCTTTGACAGATTTGCATTTCTCTAATGACCGTTGATGAGCTTTTTTTCATACGGTTGTTGGCCACATAAATGTCTTCTTTTGAGAAATGTCTGTTCATACATATCCTTTGCCCACTTTTTGATGGTTTTTTTATTGTTGTTGTTGTTGTAAATTTGTTTAAGTTCCTTGTGGATTCTGGATATTAGCCCTTTGTCAGACGGATAGATTGTAAAAATTTTCTCCCATTCTGTAGGTTGCCTGTTCACTCTGATGATAGTGTCTTTTGCTGTGCAGAAGCGCTTTAGTTTAATTAGATCCCATTTGTCAATTTTGGCTTTTGTTGTCATTGCTTTTGGTGTTTTAGTCATGAAGTGTTTGCCCAGGCCTATGTCCTTAAGGGTATTGCCTAGGTTAGGGTTTTTATGGTATTAGGTCTTATGTTTAAGTCTTTAATCCATCTTGATTTAATTTTTGTATAAGGTGTCAGGTAGGGGCCCAGTTTCAGTTTTCTGTATATGGCTAGCCAGTTTTCCCAATACCATTTATTAAATAGGGGATCATTTCTTGTTTTTGTCAGGTTTGTCAAAAATCAGATGGTTGCAGATGTGGGGCATTATTTCTGAGGCCTCTGTTCTGTTCCGTTAGTCTACATATCTGTATTGGTACCAGTACCATGCTGTTTTGGTTACTGTAGCCTTGTAATATAGTTTGAAGTCAGGTAGCGTGATGCCTCCAGCTTTGTTCTTTTTGCTTAGGATTGTATTGGCTATATGGGCTCTTTTTTGGTTCCATATGAAATTTAAAATAGCTTTATCTAATTCTTTGAAGAAAGTCAGTGGTAGCTTGATGGGGATAGCATTGAATCTATAAATTACTCTGGGCAGTATGGCCATTTTCACAATATTGATTCTTCCTATCCATGAGCATGGACTGTTTTTGCATTTGTTTGTGTCCTTTCTTACTTACTTGAGCAGTGGTTTGTAGTTCTCCTTGAAGAGGTCCTTCACATCCCTTGTAAGTTGGATTCCTAGGTATTTCATTCTCTTTGTATCAGTTGTGAATGGGAGTTCACTCATGATTTGGCTCTCTGTTATTGGTGTATGGGAGCGCTTGTGATTTTTGCACATTGATTTTGTATCCTGAGATTTTGCTGAAGTTGCTTATCAGCTTAAGGAGTTTTGGGGCTGAGACGATGGGGTTTTCTAAATATACAATCATGTCATCTGCAAACAGACAATTTGACTTCCTATCTTCCTATTTGAATACCCTTTATTTCTTTCTCTTACCTGATTGCCCTGGCCAGAACTTCCAATACTACGTTGAATAGGAGTGGTAAGAGAGGGAATCCTTGTCTTGTGCCGGTTTTCAAAGGGAATGCTTCCAGCTTTTACCCATTCTGTATGATATTGGCTATGGGTCTGTCATAAATAGCTCTTATTATTTTGAGATATGTTCCATCAATACCTAGTATATTGAGAGTGTTTAGCATGAAGTGTTATTGAATTTTATCAAAGGCCTTTTCTGCCTCTATTGAGAAAATCATGTGGTTTTTGTCATTGATTCTGTTTATGTGATGGATTATGTTTATTGATTTACATGTGTTGAACCAGCTTTGCATCCCAGAGATGAAGCCGACTTGATTGTGGTAGATAAGCTCTTTGATGTGCTGCTGAATTTGGCTTGCCAGTGTTTTATTGAGGATTTTTGAGTTGATGTTCATCACGTTTAGTGGCCTGAAATTTTCTTTTTTTGTTGTGTCTCTGCCCAACTCATCAGGATGATGCTGGCCTCATAAAATGAATTAGGGAGGAGTCCTTCTTTTTCTATTGATTGAAATAGTTTCAGAAGGAATGGTACCAGCTCCTCTTTGTAACTCTGGTAGAATTAGGTTGTGAATTTGTCTGATCCCAGGCTTTTTTTGGTTGGTAAGCTGTTAATTATTGCCTCAATTTCAGAGCCTATTATTGGTCTATTCAGGGATTCAACTTCTTCCTGATTTAGCCTTGGGAAGTCTATGTGTCCAGGAATTTATCCATTTCTTCTAGATTTTCTAGTTTATTTGTGTAGAGGTGTTTATAATGTTCTCTGATGGTAGTTTGTGTTTCTGTGGGATCAGTGGTGATCTCCCCTTTATCATTTTTTATTGTGTCCGTTTGATTTTTCCCTCTCTTTCTTTTTTATTTTTTATTAGTCTGACTAGTGATCTATCTATTATTCTGTTAATCTTTTCAAAGAACCAGCTCCTGGATTCATTGATTTTTTGAAGGTTTATTTGTGTCTCTTGTCTCCTTCAGTTCTGCTCTGATCTTAGTTATTTCTTGCCTTCTGCTAGCTTTTGAATTTTTTTGCTCCAGCTTTTCTAGATCTTTTAATTGTGATGTTAGGTTGTCAATTTGATGTCTTTCCAGCTTTCTGGTTGTGGGCATTCAGTGCTATAAATTTCCTTCTAAACACTGCTTTAGCTGTGTCCCAGAGATTCTGATACATTGTGTCTTTGTTCTCATTGGATTTAAATAGCTTATTTATTTCTGCCTTAGTTTTGTTATTTACCCCAGTAGTCATTCAGGAGCAGGTTGTTCAGTTTCCATGTAGTTGTGCAGTTTTGAGTGAGTTTCTTAATCCTGAGTTGTAATTTGCTTACACTGTGGTCTGAGAGACTGTTACGATTTTGGTTCTTTGCATTTCCCGAGGATTGCTTTACTTCCAATTATGTGGTCAATTTTAGAATAAGTATGATGTGGCGGTGAGAAGAATGTATATTCTGTTGATTTGAGGTGCAGAGTTCTGTAGATGTCTATTGGGTCCATTTGGTCCAGAGCTGAGTTCAAGTCCTGAATATCCTTGTTAATTTTCTTTCTTGTTGATCTCTCTAATATTGACAGTGGGGTGTTAACATCTCCCACTATTATGTGAGAGTCTGAGTCTCTTTGTAGGTCTCTAAGGACTTGCTTTATGAATCTGGGTGCTCCTGTATTGGATGCATATATATTTAGGATAGTTAGCTCTTCTTGTTGCGTTGATCCCTTTAACATTATGCCTTTCTGTGTCTCCTTTGATCTTTGTTCGTTTAAATTCTGTTTTATTGGAGACTAGGATTGCAACCCCTGCTTTTTTTTGCTTTCCATTTGCTTGGTTAATGTTCCTCCATCCCTTTATTTTGAGCCTGTGTGTGTAGGCTATGTACAAAGGCACATGAGATGGGTCTCTTGAATACAGCGTACTGATGGGTCTTGACTGTTTCCAATTTGTCAGTCTGTGTCTTTTAATTGGGGCATTTAGCCCATTTACATTTAAGGTTAGTATTGTTGTATGTGAGTTTGATCCTGTCATTGAGTCTACCTGGTTATTTTGCCTGTTAGTTGATGCAGTTTCTTCATAGTGTGGATGGTCTTTACAATTTGGTATGATTTTGCAGTGGCTGGTACCAGTTTTTCCCTTCCATATTTAGTGCTTCCTTCGGTAGCTCTGGTAAGGCAGGCCTGATGGTGACAAAACTCTGTAAAGGATTTTATTTCTCCTTTGCTTATGAAGCTTAGTTTGGGTGGATATGAAATTCTGGGTTGAAAATTCTTTTCTTTAAGAATGTTGAATGTTGGCCTCCACTCTCTTCTGGCTTGTAGGGTTTCTGCAGAGAGATCTGCTGTTAGTCTGATGGGCTTCCCTTTGTGGGTAACCCAACCTTTCTCTCTGTCTGCTCTTAACATTTTTTCCTTCATTTCAACCTTGGTGAAACTGACGATTATGTGTGTTGGGGTTGCGCTTCCCTAGGAGTGTCTTTGTGGTGTTCTCCGTATTTCCTCAATTTGAACGTTGGCCTGTCTTGCTAGTTTGGGGAAGTTCTCCTGAATAATATCCTGAAGAGTATTTTCCAACTTGGTTACATTCTCCCTGTCACTTTCAGGTACAACAAACAAGCGTCGGTTTGGTCTTTTCACATGGTCCCATATTTCTTGGAGGCTTTGTTGATTCCTTTTCATTTCTTTTTCTCTAACCTTGTCTTCACATTTTATTTCATTAAGTTGTTCTTCAATCTCTGATCTCCTTTCTTCCGCTTGATCAATTCGGCTATTGATACTTGTGTATGCTTCACAAAATTCTTGTGCTGTGTTTTTCAGCTCCATCAGGTCATTTATGTTCTTCTCTAAACTAGTTATTCCAGTTAGCAATTTCTCTAACCTTATTTCAAGGTTCTTAGCTTCCTTGCATTGGGTTAGAACATGCTCCTTTAGCTCAGAGGAGTTTGTTATTACCCATCTTCTGAAGCCTCCTTCTGTCAATTCGTCAAACTCATTCTCCGTCCTGTTTTGTTCCCTTGCTGGCGAGGAGTCGTGATCCTTTGGAGGAGAATAGATGTTCCAGTTTTTGGAATTTTCAGCCTTTTTGCACTGGTTTTTCCTCATCTTCGTGGATTAATTTACTTTTGGTCTTTGATATTGGTGACCTTCGGGTGGAGTTTTTGTGTGGACATCCATTTCGTTGATGCTGATGCTATTGCTTTCTGTTTGTTAGTTTTCCATCTAACAGGCCCCTCTGCTGTAGGTCTGCTAGAGTTTGCTGGAGGTCCACTCCAGACACTGTTTGCCTGGGTATCACCAGCAGAGGCTATCACCAGTGGAGGCTGCAGAACAGCAAAGATTGCTGTCTGTTTCTTCCTTTGGAAGCTTTGTTCCAGAGGGGCACCCGCCAGATGCCAGCCGGTGCTCTCTTGTATGAGGTGTCTGTTGACTTCTGCTGGGAGATGTCTCCCAGTCGGGAGGCATGGGGGTCTGTCCCTTAGCAGAGCTTGGGAGATCCCCTGCTCTCTTCAGAGCTGGCAAGGAGGAACATTTACCTCTGCTGAAGCTGTGCCCACAGCTGCCCCTTCCCCCAGGTGCTCTGTTCCAGGGAGATGGGAGTTTTAACTGTAAGCCCCTGACTAGGGTTGCTGCCTTTCTTTCAGAAATGCCCTGCCCAGAGAGGAGGAATCTGCAGAAGCAGTCTGGCTGCTGTGGTGGGCTCTGCCCATTTTGAACTTCCTAGTGGCTTTGTTTATACTGTGAGGGCAAAACCGCCTACTCAAGCCTCAGTAATGGTGGATGCCCCTCACCCCCACCAAGCTGGAGCATCCCAGGTTGACTTCAGACTGTTGTGCTGGCTGCAAGAATTTCAAGCCAGTTAATCTTAGCTTGCTGAGCTCCGTGGAGGTGGGATCCTCTGCTCTAGACCACTTTTCACAAACTTCTGTTTTGCTAGTGTTCCAGGTGCCACTTGGCACATTTCTTTTAAAGATGCTTGAAGGTGAATTCCCAGAAGTTTGTAGATTTATGACCTCCATTTATCCTTCCGGTGAGGAGGATATCATAACTTTACCTCATAATGGCATCTTGGCGATGAAGGAATTTAATGAGCGTGCAGACTGTGTGTTGCCCATTGACAATCTTTATTTGACATCATTAGCAAAAAATTGACCTCATAGTGAATTCTGAAAAGTTGGGTACAACTGTAGATGCACTTCAAGTGCTGTGACTTTAAAAAGCGGCATAATAAGCCCTTTGTTGCAGTCAGCAACATTGTGGCAAATTTGCTCAACCTAACAAGCTCTGCAAGATTTGAAGGGTCCCTTAATAAGGACTATAATGAAATCAGCATGAATTTGGTTCCTTTTCCTTAGCTTCATTATCTTGTATCAATCCTAACACCTCTATGTACGCTGGCGGATGTTAGCATTCCTACTAAAAGATTGGATCAGATGTTTTCAGATGCCTTCAGTAAAGATCACCAGCTGCTTCAGGCAGACCCCAAACATAGTCTTTACCTCACCTGCGTGCTCATGGTTAGAGGAAATGTACAGATTTTACATCTTCGCAGAGATATTGAAAGATTAAAATCATCTCTACAATTTGTCTCCTGGAATCAAGGAGGCTAGAAGACCAGCTTGTCCCTCCTCTGGGCCATTTTTATTCATTATTAGCTTTAGCAAATAACACACGTGTGAAGCCGACATTCATGGAACTGAAAGAGAGATTCATGAGGCTCTGCAAGAAAAGAGCTCACCTTCATCACTGTCTACAAGTTGAAGGGATGGAAGAAAGCTATTTCACAGAAGCTGTGTTATTTTTATCAGCACTCATATGGGAGTGGCCACAACTGTGTGAGTGGACGCCACAAAAAACATAACCTGTGCAAGGTTTACCCAGCCTAAGCATAGCCGTGTAAAAAAGAAACCCTCCAAAATACTTTCTTAATTTCACATTGTTTTTTCTCACCTTTCTGTTTCAGCATTTCTTTGAGATTCAGAAAGTCCAGTTTGTTTTTAATGGTAGGAAATATTTTTGTCTAAAAGAGTGATTTCTGTTTAATCACAATTTGTTGATAATACCAATGTGTGAAATTAGTGAAATCGTAGTACCTGAACTTCAGACATTTGTCCTCAGAAAAGTCCCCCTTTCTAAAATTGAGAGAATGGAGTTCTTCAGTATTATGTCATATTTGTAACCTCTTATTTAGACATTTATGCACTGATAGTCATGTCTTCGATAAAAATATTGTACAGATATTTATTTATCATTTATATTTTGATACTCTATTTAAATTCTCCTGATTCTGTAAAAATAGGTACTGGGAGTAGAGGAACATAATATAAATATTTCTGTGTACTATCCATTAACTATTCAGGGATAGATTTTATTCCAACTGTTAAAAGAGGTTTTGTTTCTTCTTTAGATAAGAACTTGTTTGTTCAAAAGAATTCTAATTTGTATACTTAACATGTATTGGTATTACGTTTTTTAAATAATTACTTTCTTATCAAATCAGTTGATTTTATAATAATAAATGTTCATATTAAAAAACAAAACAGGCCTTTTTTCACTTTATGGCTCCTAGCTTGGATTTTTACCCTGTACAGGGGGAGTTTTCAGAAGCTGTACTTCTCCCCAACAGTGCTTTTGTGATCTGAACATGTTATCACCTGTTCGTTTGCACATAACATGGTTTTAAACAGAATGAAAGCAGAAGTTGGGTTCTATGTGGAATAATTTTATAATAAAGAGGAATGTAGTGTTTAAAAACTGTCATCTTCAGTGGTACGTGTTTGCATGTGTGCATGCATGTCCATGCACACATAGAGATGTATATATGTAGAAGAGCTTGCATACCCAGGATCACTTGCCAACTCCCTTTGGAGTAACAATATAGCCATGTGCATAAAAAAATACAAAAGAACCATTTTCTACTTGTGTTCAATCAGAAATTAGAAAATATTTTTAGATTTATAGGATGGATTTCTAAAATTTAAAGTGATCTCTTAACTTATCATGGCTGTCACCTTCCTGACTCCTCCACCCCAGAGTATGTGCTGTGTGTTTGTGTGTACATAGGTATGTATTAATAATACTGTGTTGGCAGGGATGTTATGACAGGGATAATCTTATTGAACTCTAAATATGTCTAAAGAACTGTAGCTTCCTTCCAAAAAAATTACATTTAAATATTTTCATAAAAGTGAGGAGAATAGTATGATAATCTCATGTACTTGTCATCTTCATTTTACAACTTTTTGCTAATTTTGAAACTAGCAGTTTGATTCATTTCCTGCTTCTCAGCATAATAGGAAAATAGTCTCCTCTGGAAATGAGAGTTTGCTGTGTTTAGAGTATCACTGAGATAAGAGTGATAGAGTACAACTGAGATAGAGTATCACTAGTTAATGTGAAGTTCTGGTAAATGTGTAGTTTAGAGAGCAACAGGTTAGCTTCTTTTTTTAAATTAGCAAACTTACAGAAAAGTTGTAAGTATAGTCTAGAGAAGTTTTTTCTCAACTATGGGACACTAAGTTGCTGACATGATTCTCCACCGCCAGGGAATTTAGTGTATTTCCTACACACAAGGACGTTCTTCTCCATAACCACAATACAATGTTAAAATCAGAAAATGAACACTGGAATTATTCCCACTATATAATCTTCATACCCCATTCAAGTTTTACCGGTTATCCTCAAAACACTCTTTCTAGCAAAAGAACCAGTTTAAGATTGTGTATCACATTTAGTTCTTCTGTTTTATTAGTCTCCTTCAAACTGGAGAAAAATTTCTCAATCTTTTTCACTTTCATGGCCTTGACATTTATGAAGATTATAGGCCAGTTGTTTTGTAAAACGTCCCTCAATTTGGGATTGTCTGATATTTTCTCATTATTAGATTCAGCTTATGTGAATTTGTCAGGAATATCACAGAAATGATACTGTGGCCGTCTCACTGCCGCCTATCAGGAAGCACGTGATGATTTGTCACATTACTGATGATGTTCACTTTGATCTCTTAATTAAGATGAACTCCTCTGGGCTCCCCCATTGTAGACTTATTCTTTTCTCGGTTGTAATTAATACATATTTTGTGAAAAGGTACTGAAGTCTCTGAAAATATTTTGTTCCTTATCAGACTTTCAACTTACTGATTTGTTAATTTGTATTAGTATGGATTCCTTGTTTCATTTTATTTAATAGGTTATAATTCATTGCTAACATTATTTGTTTTGTTGCTCAGATTTTCCAAGATTTGACCAGTAGGACCTTTTTCAAGGTGATCTTTGTGTCCATTGACATTTCTTTTTTTTTCTTTCTTTTTCTTTTTTTTTTTAGGTGGAGTCTCGCTCTGTCGCCCGGGCTGGAGTGCAGTGGCCGGATCTCAGCTCACTGCAAGCTCCGCCTCCCGGGTTCAGGCCATTCTCCTGCCTCAGCCTCCCGAGTAGCTGGGACTATAGGCGCCCGCCATCTCGCCCGGCTAGTTTTTTTGTATTTTTTAGTAGAGACGGGGTTTCACTGTGTGAGCCAGGATGGTCTCGATTTGCTGACCTCGTGATCCGCCCGTCTCAGCCTCCCAAAGTGCTGGGATTACAGGCTTGAGCCACCGCGCCCGGCCCATTGACATTTCTTCACCATTCTTTGGGTTCTTTCTTACCTTCTGGCACAAGATAGTCCAAGCTTTTCTTGCGTTGAACTAGGCACCTTTTAAGAAAAGCTTTAAGGTCTGAAGTGTGATTTTGGCTTTATATGGTGAAAAATATATATGGCTTCTGTGGAGACATTTCATTCAGCCTAATTTTATGACATTTACAATTTCAGCTAGCATTTATTAAGCATTTCTGAACCAGGAAGTAGGGAGATCTGTAATGCATGAGGATAATTAAATATTCTGGTTATCAGATATAAGCCAGATAAATTCATGTAGTATCCATAACAGGATGTGTCTTTTAATAATAGGATCTATACTTGAGTTTTCCTAAAAGTTAGGAGGATTATATAAGATATCCTGCTGTTTTAGAAGCTAGAGTTCCCATTCCTGGAGTATATTCACTATCTAGTCGTTAAGAAGTAAGATAATCCTGTGCCTCTGAGGTAGAGGCATATATATGCAATAGAAAATGGATGTGCAATCCTTCTTCTCAAAAGATTGGATATCTAAATGAGTAACCCAAGTGAAATAAGCATGCAGTCCTTTAGTATAACTCTGGGATAAGACATGGAGTGGTATTTTTGCTCTATTTTTACCTTTTACAAACTTCTTAGCTTCTTTAAAACTTACATATTGTTACCTGTAAAGTGAGAATGACAACTACTTACATGGATCTTACTAAGATTATATTAACTTGCACAGGACTTAGTGTGTAGAAAGTGCTCAGTACACGTAAGTTTCTTTCCATATTATGGATATGATGAGAGTGAGAAGTTAGTCTAAGATAATGTGCCTGTAAATTTGAATTTCTCATCTTTTAAAATCATCCTTTATTTTAAAACTCGTGTTTTAAAAAGATAAAATGTGTCTCACAGATTAGTTTTAAAGAATAAGCGAAATAATATATGAAGAATACTTTATAAATTGCAATTATAATGCTCTTTGCTTTTAATTTATATTAAGGAAAAATATTTTTATATATTGGGGAAAGTGTTGTAGGAAAGACAGACTTTGAGACTTGATTTAAATTAATCAAGAGAGGCATTAAAAATAGGCACAAAACGTGAACAGACACTTCTCAAAAGAAGACAAGTGGCCAAAAACCATGGAGAAATGTTCCACGTTACTAGTCATCATAGAAATGCAAATCAAAACCACAATGAAGTACCATCTCACACCAGTCAGAATGGCCATTATTAAATAGTCAAAAAGCCACAGATGCTAGCAAGACTGTGGAGAAAAGGGAACTCTTACGTTGGTGGGAATGTAAATTAGTTCGGCCACTGTGGAAAGTAGTTTGGAGATTTCTCAGAGAACTTAAAATAGAACTACTATTCAACCCAGCAATCCTATTACTGAGTATATATCCCTCAAAACCCAAATCTGTCAAAAAGAAACATGCACTTACATGTTCATTGCAGTACTATCCAGAACAGCAAAGACATGGAATCAACCTTAGTACCCATTGACGGTTGATTGGATAAAGAAAATACACGTATACCAAAGAATGTTATGCAGCCATAAAAAATAATGAAATCATGTCCTTTGCAGCAACATGGATGCAGCTGGAGGCCCTTATCCTAAGCAAATTAATGCAGGAGCAGGAAACCAAATACCACATGTTCTCACTTACCAGTGGGAGCTAAACACTAGATACTCATGGACATAAAGATGGCAACAGTAGAAACTGGGGACTACTAGACAGGGGAGAGAGAGAAAGGGGTAAAGGTTGAAAAACTAACTTTTGGGTGACGGGATCATTCATACCCCAAACCTCAGCAACATGCAGTATACCCAGGCAGCAAACCTACACATGTACCCCCACAAGCTAAAATGAAAGTTGAAAAAAAAAATTAGGAACACTGAAAATGCTAATTTAAATCTTACACATTGGGTATAGTTTCCATAACTACTTTGTGTAATCATTTGGCCTTCTGTCATGTTTCATGTTTTATAAGTAAATATGGTAATTGAGTATAATCTAAATTATATGTTGGAGCTTAGGAAGTATCACATAATCAGTTTTGAGCCCGTTGCTTCTTTCCTATCTATAAACACTGGCAAGGAAAATGGTTTGTTTTCTTCTTCCAAATAGCAATAAGAATAAATAGTAATGCTATAGCAACTGTAGACTATAGTGTTAATGTTAGTATGAGTGCCAGACTTCAGCTTTGCCTGTTTCCTATTGATAATGGAAATATTAATGGTATTAATAGTATAATTTTGAATATACTACATTTTAGGTTAGAGGCCTAATAGCTAGTCTTAGTTTATTCTTAAAAATTATTTGTCATTAGCTAATAAAGTATTCAGAGGGAATATACTATTCCTTATATAATAAATCAGATTTCTGATTATTTATAATTTCTGCCTTGTTTTCATAGTATCAAAGATATATGAACCAATGACATATATGGTATATATAGGAATAAAACTTTCAACTAGAAGAATTTTTCTGTGGCTAATTCAGTTTGCTTATTCATAGACAAAGTTAGAATTTGGAGATTGTCTTGGAGATTTCTCATTTTACAGGTGGAATGTGAGGAACAGGGAAGTTGTTACTGCATGGTGTAAAATATGGTACATGGTTCAGGAGTTAATAGTCTTAGTATCTATTTTTATTTTGTAATCTATATACTGCCTCTGAAAGTGTGATTCACTTTGCTTTTTAGAATTGGGATCAGTATGGGTTGTAGGAAGAACATTAAATTAAAACAGTCTAGAAACTTGGGTTCTACTCAAGTTTATTTCCTTTTTTTTTTTTTTAAATAAATTTTGCTTTGCTTTTTCATAGGTCTGGTTAAACTAATTTCATCTTTATCTTTTTAGGTTGATTATTCTAGACCTTCAGCAAAACACAGGAAAATAGCTACCTCATTTCGTGATACTTCTCTCAAAGACATTTTAGTGCTAGCATGCTCTCTTTTAAAAGAGGTAAGTTATTTAATAATTCAACTTCCTAGTTAGAATATTTGGGAAATTTTAAGAGTTTCAAAATAATTTCAGTTGGATTTTCCCCCCAATTCTGCCTTTTAAAGAATTATTGTGGACAGATTTAAGTATAGTAAATTTGCGTAAATCTGTAAGCAGTTCCAAAAAATTCACTTTTACTTACTGGGCTTATGAGAAGGTGAAACCTAAAGGGAATCTAATAACTTATCTTTAGGTAGCAGTTTCATTGCCTTCCCAGTGTAGATTCTTTAATTACAGAAGCAAATTGAGTATTAATTTCTTTATCTGCTTGCTTATATTTTGATAGGATACAGATGAAAAATGAAATGACAGTATTTTCCTGATTCATCAACTATCAAAATTTATTCATAGTTTAGCCAAGATCATTGACTTTAACAACTTCTTTGGGAAATAGTATTTCACCATTTGCTACTTAGAACCCTATTGAATATTGGTGATACCATGATTCATAATGATTCTGTCTTCTCTTGTGTGATATAGAGACTCCATCATGCTGTTCAAGCCTGATAATTGATGTAATATAGCATTTCTGCAAGTATGCTCCAATAAGCACTAGTTTCCAATTATTTCAATTCTTTGGTATAGTAACATGACAACTGCCACACTATGTCAGACCCAAAGACCTTCTGTTATCTTAAAATTTTTCGTTTAGCATAGAAAATTTTAACATACACAAAAGTAGATAGAATAACCGGTTAAGCTATCAGCCAGTTAAACAGTAGCAACTCATGGCCAATCTTGTTTTCCCTCTATTCCTACCTACCCACTTCTTTATTCTTCAAGCAGAATCCCAAATTTCATATAATTTCCTCTATAAATATTTCACAATATATCTCTAAAAGGTATAATTGTTTTCGGTTTGTATGAGAATGGGCATTATTTTGGAAATAGGATTGTTCTCCAGAGGCTTTGTGAGTTTCCTGCAACATTCAGAGTTCTGATTGCTTTTATTAGCTGAATATGATTGTTTATGCATGAAGTTAACCCAATTTTTCTTGAAGAAAGTAACATTACTTCCTCATATATGGAACAGTATAACTTTGTAAACTCTTTTACTAGTTTTCGTTTGACATTGAAAAATTATTTTAATTCATGAAGTGTAAATTTATTGATGTATTTCACAGTGTTTTGATTTTATACTTTTTTCAGGTGTTGGCCAAACCTTTAAATCTTCAGGATCAATGTCAGCAAAATCTGGTAATGCAGGTCTTGAAACTGGTCCTTAACTGCCTTAACTTTGACTTCATTGGCAGTTCAGCAGATGAATCTGCAGATGATCTTTGCACGGTGCAGATTCCAACAACTTGGAGAACAAGTAAGAAAAAAGTTTGGTATGAAGGGTCATCAACATAAAGGCACAGTATTAAGCAATATAGTTTCCCTGTGTATAGTTATCTTTTTGCTAGGAATTAAAAAAAGAGCTCAAATGAATTTGTAACCTGAAGTAGCTGCTGATGGCTAATATTGAAATGTTTTCTCTAATTTGTATTATAGTAACCTCCATATTTTGATTTTGGAAAAAAGAAAAAAACAAGGACCACACTAGAGCTAAATGGACAGGATTCCACTCTGTTTATGATCATTTTCAGGTGTTGGCCAAACCTTTAAATCTTCAGGATCAATGTTAGCAAAATCTGGTAATGAAGGTCTTGAAACTGGTCCTTAACTGCCTTTACTTTGACTTCATTGGCAGTTCAGTAGATGATTCTGCAAATAATCTTTGCACAGTACAGATTTCAACAACTTGGAGATCCAGAGATATGATAAGATAATGCATCCCTGAAACAAGGACAGGATATTGTTCAGAGAATGTTCCAAATTTACAGGACAGCTGCCAAAATAAAACATCCAGTAGAAAAGTCGTAAGACAAAGTTAACACAATCTAGAATGTAGAACAAGAAAGCAAGGAGATGTTTGATAGGAAAAACATAAGAAAACTAGAAGATGAAATTAAGGAGGTGTGGTGGTTAGGAGTTCTAGAAAGAGAGGATGGAGAAAGAAAGAAAGTTGCCAACAGACAGTACCCCAAAAGGTTCTCAGCACTGAAGGGTGGTGCATTTTTTGAACGGAAAGATCCCACCAAGTTCCCAGCATAATGAATGAAAAAAGATATTCACTAAGTTTTATAATCATGACATTTTAGAATAGTAAGGATAAAGAAAAAATTCTAAAACTTATCAGAAAGAAAAGAGTAAGTCTGAGTCTCCTCCTACAAAGGATTGGTTCAACAAGGTATTAGACTTCTCAACAGCAGCACTGAAAACTAGAAGACAACAGAGTAGTGTCTTCAGGCTTCTGAGGGAAAATTGTTTCCAAACTAGACCAAACTTGTCAAATGTAAGATAGAATAAAGACATTTTCAGATATGCAGGTCCTTCCAAAATTTATCCCTTATGTACTTGCTCTCAGGAAGCTACTTGATGTACAAACAAAGAAAGTGGAAGATAATGGAATTTGGGAAATGGGCACTTCAACACAAGATAACAGTGAAAGACATAAAAAGGCTACAGTTGTATAATAAAGTTAAGGAACAACCAGTTCATGTTGAAGGCTCTGGGAGGTAGGGGTGGGTGAATGCAAATGATGGGTTATTTGATGCTATTGATGTTGTGGAACATGTCATGAAGAACATTGTGCCAGTCCGTCAGAGCATTTGGAGAGAATTAGTGACAGATACACAACTAAGCACAGAAAAGATGCAATGATTAAGTCCAGTGAGTATTAGAAATGTGATGTAATTACAGCTCAGCCGTTAATATTATTTACATAGTCATAATACATGTAAACACATAGAATTGATTTAATCACAAATTGTGATGATAGTGGATGGGTTTTTGAGAGGATTGGTTGTGGAGAGAGTGGTAGGGATGTGGCGTTAGTGATTAGACAGCTAAAGTGTTACACACTGTAATAGGAATGCAGTTGATATCTAAAGTAAAACAATCAAATGAAGAAATAATATAGGCTATTATGAATGTAACTATAGCAAAAGAGTTGAAAAGCAGTTGGAATGGAATAGGGTACAGTTTTTTTTTTATTATAAGCTTTTTAGTACTGTTTACTTTTTGATATTGTTTGAATTCTCAATGTTTATATTACTTTATTACAAATGGAAATAGTAAGAAGATTCTTCCAGTTCAAACTGTAGTGCTGCATAGAAATGAGGAAGAGCCTCAGTAGTTAATTTCTTTCTGTATTATTTCATCTTTCAAAGGAGAATAGCTAGGAATTAAAAATAGGCCTAACTGGAAGGAATGGCCACATGCAGAGGGCTTGGATTTCTCAGTTTGTGTGATATTGTCTTACTTTGTTAAGATCTCTGAATTGAAAGTAATGGTGTTAGAAAATATTTTTTTTCCCCAGTTTTCCTGGAACCAGAAACACTGGATCTTTTCTTCAATTTGTATCATTCACTTCCACCGCAGCTGTCTCAGTTAGTAAGTAAAAGTCATTCATTACTTCATTAAAAAAATACCTGTGATTTTTATCTGATTTAAATAAGGAGTGGTATATATTTACTTCAAAAATTTTGTCTGTATATTCAATTGAGTTTACATTTCACAATAAGTTCTTATATTTTCTGGGATGTATACTGCTTAAACTATTTGTCAAATTTTTGTTGTGTCAACATTACATAAATTTATTTCATGGGTGAGCCTAGAACCAGTAACTGTTGATTTAGCTCTTGCCCAGAGCCAGGACAACCTCCCAATCTCTAAATATATATTTTTTTTCCTACTCAATTCCCACAGGGCCTAAGTCCAGCAGCTGACCACCACACAAGAACTTTCCCTTCTACTACTCTTTAACTCTTCCTTAACCTTGCCTGGGTCCATGTCTTAGGTTTGACAGAAGGCTGCCCCCTTCAGATCTCTGAATAAGAAAGGAAGGGAATCTACTCACTTGAATTGTGTGCTTCAAGCCAGTTATTTATTTGTGTTTTGAATCAGTGTAAATTCTATTGCATGCTTAAAAAGTTCTTGATACTCCATAGTTATATAGAACTTTGAGACTCTGAGCTCCATCTTTGTGGAGCCTAAAGCAAATATGTCAAGGTTATTAAGAAATTGTAAGTTTAATGTTGAAACTTGCAGAAGTAAAGCTGGGGAGTTCTAATATTGCCATTTTCTGAAAAAACATATTCCAGATTTAAAGTATATATCAGCGATATATATGTTTAGGTATCTTGTTGCCTGAAAGGGAGAAAAGCATTCACAGAAATGTCCTTTAAAAAAAAACATGTCTTCTCTTGAATCTAGAGTTTAAGGTAGTGCTTTTTAAACTGGGTTTCTTAGGATACCTTATGTTTCCAGTTGGGGCCACAGCCTTCTGTCTTTCAGTCACAACAGTCTTGCTTTTAGTTGTTTAAAAACCATGGTTTCATGTAATTATGTTTTGGGATAAAACAAAAAAGGTACCAGTGCTTAAAAAACAAAGTAGAAAACATCTGCTTTGAGAGATAGTAACGAACATTTATTGGACATGTCCTATTTATTATATGATACTTACCTCACTTAATCCTCAAAGTGGCCCTGAAAGGTAAATAATAAAATCCCCACTATGTAGACCCAGAAAAACAGAAAACAGACCCAGATTGACTAAGTGACTTCCCCCAGGGCAACAAAGAAGATATTGGCATTGAGATTCAAACACAGGTCTTTTTTGCCCCCAAGCCCCAGGTGTTTTTAATACACCAGTGGTTCCCGTGCTTGTACTTCTGAGTTTTCTAAGGAGTTTTTTGTTTTTGTTTTTGTTTTTAATTTGGGTTTTAGGTTCTAATGGTAGGGGCTGTGGCAAACTGGAGCACATCTAAAAACGGCATCATTTGATTTTTGTCTCTTTTCTCACCATAAAGTACCTACCTTTTCCAGCACCATTTTCAGACTGTTTTTTAAGATGCTAATGGATGGTGTAAAATATTCCTTGACCAACTAAATTTGGAATATGCTGGATTAAATTACAGATTCCCCCACCCCCTCCCACTGGATACCACAGTACATAATGTGCACTGTTTTCCAAACATGCTGTACCACAAAACCATGTTTTGTTTTTGGTAGAAAACCTGATTCATTAGAAAATGGAACTGGGCATCATAAACAATTGAGAGCCTATTAAATGTATAGCATGTCCAGGCCTTGAACTGGCAGATTTTGTTAATGAAAGAACATTGGAGGGAAATACATACAAATAGGAATTTTAATGATGGGGTAGAAGGATTGTGGGTGGTGGGAGTGGTTGATGATATTTAGCTTTTATTATTTTTATATTCTATAATGCTTTTTATATTGCATTATAATGCATTATATTCTATATTGCATTATAATGCATTATATTCTATAATCATTTTGATTAAATTCATTTTAAATGTAAAGACTAGTATTCCTTACGTGTGGCCACAATTACTTTGAAAATTGAAATGAAATTTTTTTGGTGTTTTTTAGGCACTTTCATGTTTAGTTCAGTTTGCTTCGACGAGAAGGTCCTTATTTAACAGTCCTGAACGTGCCAAGTACCTTGGTAATTTAATTAAGGGAGTAAAAAGGATACTTGAAAACCCTCAGGTATTTATGAAGTAATTTAATACTTAGCATATACAGATACAGTTTTTCAGCTAAAGGCACATAATAAACTCATCATGAATTTATTATGATTCTGGAAGAAAATATTTAGTATTTATCTTCCTTAGAGCTCTTTTTTTTTTTTTTTTTTTCTTGATATCAAGTCTTGCTCTGTTGCCCAGGCTGGAATGCAGTGGCGCGATCTTGGCCCACTGCAACCTCTGCCTCCTGGATTCGAGCGATTCTCCTGCCTCAGCCTCTTGAGCAGCTGGGATTACAGGTGTGCACCACCACCCCTGCTGTTTTTGTATTTTTATTAGAGACGGAGTTTCAACATGTTGGCCAGACTGGTCTCGAACTCCTGACCTCTAGTGATCCACCTGCCTTGGCCTCCCAAAGTGCTGGGATTACAGGCATGAGCCACCATGCTCAGCTCTTAGATCTCATTTGTAGTAGAGATGGGTAGTTTTTAAAAATGGTTGTGTTTCCATGGCTGACTTCTGTGTTTCTCCTATTTTTTTCTTTTAGGCAAATATGACTAGAGATTATCTATCTCACTATGCTTCTGTCTTTTACTGTTCTATTACATTTCTTTGTTTGCACTTCTTAAACTACTGAAATGATTAATTCAGTATGTCCACCTTCTGAACTGGAAGACATAATATAAATGTGAATGTTAATATTGGAGCAAGTGGCCTTAAATTATGAAATAATGTTTTCTTGCCCTCTTGTGGACAAGTAAGAGTTTGTAGATTTTATAATCTTTTCTGCATTAACTTTAGAGCTTCATTGCCAATATTCATTTCAGAGAATTGCAAAGCAGCTGTTGAGTGATTTTGGGTGCTTAGATAAACTATTTTGTTTTACTTTTTATTTTGTTTTTGGTTTAAAATATCTGTAAAATACAGATTTTTGAAGATTAAATGATTTAAGGAGATTTATCTAATTCTCTTGGTTATTAATTTTGGGGGGGTTGATATGTAATATCTTTGTTCAATAAGAATGTTCTACAAAAAGCAATTGCTTTTGTGTATCTCAGAAGTACTTTATGGGTTATGCATTTATTTTATCTTTTCAATGTTAGGATAGTTGTGGAATTTTCTGTTTAGCTGATAAAGAGGATTTTACCAATATAAAGTTTTTAGTTTAACTCACTATCATCAGCCAATAGGTGGAAGATAATATGCTAATGCCTGATAATTTATCTTAAATGATTTTCCAACATCCTTATGTTGATGTTTCATGGCTGTAAAAGTTGGTATGAATATTAGATTGTTTTAGAATTACAAACATGTTTTAAAGATCTGTGATTACAAAATATTTTTGGTTATTTGTCCTTAATAATTAGATACTATTTTCTGTATATTTCATGGAGCTCGTATGAATGAAATTGCTTAGAGACTTTCAGTTTTACAAAGATATGAATTCTGTTTCATGCCAGCTACAGTGCATACTAAAACTCTTTTCAAGTAGCTTACAGATAACTGGGTAAGACCTTTTTTGTTCTTTTTTTAATCTATTCTCCTCCAAAATTTACCAGGTAAATTTTGGTTTTGCTCAACTTTAGTTATTTGTTTAGTGTTATTCCTTACATTGCAGTAATTTGTTCGAATGACTATCTAGAGACATGGAGATACACAGAGTTGCTTGCAGGTACAGTGCCTGTAGATACTCAATAAATATTAGTTTAATTCAGAAAATTCCTGTTATTTGTGTGCTAGTATACACCGTTTAAGTTTGGTGAGTATTGTTCTTTCCTAGAGTTTACTTCTAATTGTAAATATTTTCCAGGTCCTTTGCTGACTTCTGTTTAAACCACAGTACACACATACACACATACACGCTTTTGTGTACTATAATAGCTTCTCAAAAATTATAATTTAGTCATTGTGATGCAGATCTTCTTCCAAGACCTCTACTTTGGATTCCTTATTATTAATCGTTGATGACAAAACTAAACCTAGCAGAAATTCCTCTCTTTTTTTACATTATTAACTATCCAATTGAAACAGAGTATTTTAAGTAAGTACCCATGAGAATTGGGAGACTTAAGATGCTTTGGGGTTTTACTGATTTTATTGTCAGTAGGTTGACTTGTTTTTAAGGCTTTCTTTTTGTCTCATAATTTAGGGTTTGTCTGATCCAGGTAATTATCATGAATTTTGTCGATTTTTGGCTCGCTTAAAGACAAATTATCAGCTGGGAGAATTAGTTATGGTGAAAGAATATCCTGAAGTTATTAGATTGATTGCTAATTTTACCATTACTAGCCTACAGGTAGGTAAAAATATGTAATTATATTAAACTGTAGCCAGTTTTAAAACAACTTCCTGGCAAGGGTTGGTGAGGGTATTTTAAAAATATCTATTAATTTGATTACTTTGCTGGAAATGTTAATTGCAGAGTTTTAGGTAAAAAAGTTCATTGCAATGTATATAATAAAAATTGAGAAGCTACTTAAATATCTAATAATTGAAGAATGGCTTGAGAAACTATAATAAAATCTATGTGAAGAAATAAAATTTTTGCAGATTATACTATAGAAAAGTTTTTTTTATAAGTTTAAGGGAGAGGTTATGAAACCATATTTTTCACATGATATCAACTCTGAAAAATATTCATGGAATGATTAGAGGGAAGTAGAGTCATATTTTAATGTTACTCTGGGTGGTAAAATAATAGAGTTGTTGGTTTCTTTATACTTTTCTGCATTTACAAATTTGCTATATTAAGTGTTCATTAGTTATATAATAAGAATAAAAGTTAATTTGAAAATATATGTTTAGTAACTTTGTTCTGTAATTCTTGTAGGAAGATGTAATATTTTAAATAACTTCTGCTTTGTTTCTCTGTAGCATTGGGAATTTGCGCCTAACAGTGTTCATTATTTATTAACTCTGTGGCAAAGGATGGTAGCATCTGTTCCTTTTGTGAAATCAACTGAACCCCATCTATTAGACACTTATGCACCAGAAATCACGAAGGCCTTTATCACTTCTCGGTTGGAATCTGTTGCCATAGTTGTGAGGTATTCAAAAACTAAATGTTTTTGTTGTGTTTCCTTTTGATACTTGGAATTTTTTAAGATAAAGGTATAAATTTAAAATTCACCCTTTTTAGTGTACAGTTGTATGATTTCTGACAAGTGCACACAGTTGTATAACTACCATCACAATCAAGATATAGAATAGTTCCATCAACCCAGAAAGTTCTTTTGGCTCCCTTTTCAGTCAGCCCCTCTCCTCACCCTCATCTCTGGCAGTTACTAATCTGTTTTGTGTCCCTGTGATTTTATTTTATTTTTTTGCCTTTTCCGGAATGTTTTATAAATGAAATTATACAGTATGCAGCTTTTTAGTCTGATTTTTTTCCACTTAGCGTAATGCATTTGAGATTCCTCTGTGTTGTGTTAGTGCTTTCCTTTCATTGCTGAGCAGTATTCCATTTTGTGGATATATCAGTTTGTTTACCAATTCACCTGTTGCTGGACATTTGAGTTGTTTATGTTTTTGGCAATTGTAAATAAAACTGTGTAAATACTCCTGCACAGATTTTGTACGAACATAAGTTTTTGTTTCTCCTGGGTAAATACCTAGGTGTGGGATTCCTGGGATGCATGTTAAGCATGTATTTTACTTTATAAGAAGCTGCCAAACTATTTTCCAAAGTGGCTGTACTATTTTGCATTCCTGCTCGCAGTGTATGAAAGACTCAGTTGTTCTGTGTTCTCACTAGCAGTTGATATTGTTAGTTTGAAAAAATTTTACTTATTCTAATGGGTGTGTAGTGGTACCTCATTGTGGTTTTCCCTTAATGACTAATAATATTGAGCATATTTTCATGCACTTATTTACCATCTGTATGTATTCATTGGTAATGTGCTAGTCAAACCCTTTTCCCATTTTTTAATTGGGTTGTGTATTTTCTTATATTAAGATTTGAACATTCCGTATATTTTCTTCACAAGTCTTTCTGTTGTGTGTTTGCAAATATTTTCTCTGTTGTTTACCTTTTCATTTTCTTTTTTTTTATTATTATTATACTTTTAAGTCTAGGGTACATGTGCACAATGTCTTGCCACACTGTCTTCCACAATGGTTGAAGTAATTTACACTCCCACCAACAGTGTAAAAGTGTTCCTATTTCTCCACATCCTCTCCAGCATCTGTTGTTTCCTGACTTTTTAATGATCACCATTCTAACTGGCATGAGATGGTATCTCATTGTGGTTTTGATTTGCATTTCTCTGATGACCAGTGATGATGAGCATTTTTTCATATGTCTGTTGGCTGCATAAATGTCTTCTTTTGAGAAGTGTCTGTTCATATCCTTTGGCCACTTTTTGATGGGGTTGTTTGTTTTTTTCTTGTAAATTTGTTTGAGTTCTTTGTAGATTCTGGATATTAGCCCTTTGTCAGATGGGTAGATTGCAAAGATTTTCTCCCATTCTGTAGGTTGCTTGTTCACTCTGATGATAGTTTCTTTTTCTGTGCCGAAGCTCTTTAATCAGATCCCATTTGTCTATTTTGGCTTTTGTTGCCATTACTTTTGGTATTTTAGTCATGAAGTCTTTGCTCATGCCTATGTCCTGAGTGGTATTGCCTAGGTTTTCTTCTAGGGTTTTTATTGTTTTAGGTCTTACATTTAAGTCTTTAATGCATCTTGAGTTAATTTTTGTGTAAGGTATAAGGAAGGGATCCAGTTTCAGCTTTCTATGTATGACTAGCCAGTTTTTCCAGCACCATTTATTAAATAGGTAATCCTTTCCTCATTGCTTGTTTTTGTCAGGTTTGTCAAAGATCAGGTGGTTGTAGATGTGTGGTGTTATTTCTGAGGCCTCTGTTCTGTTCCATTGGTCTATATCTCTGTTTTGGTACCAGTACCATGCTGTTTTGGTTACTGTAGCCTTGTAGTATAGTTTGAAGTCAGGTAGCATGATGCCTCCAGCTTTGTTCTTTTTGCTTAGGATTGTCTTGGCTATTCAGGCTCTTTTTTGGTTCCGTATGAACTTTAAAGTAGTTTTTTCCAATTTTGTGAAGAAAGTCAATGGTAGCTTGATGGTGATAGCATTGAATCTATAAATTACCTTGGGTGGTATGGCCATTTTCACAATATTGATTCTTCCTATTCATGAGCATGGAATGTTTTATCAAGGTTCATAGCTTCCTTGCATTGGTTTAGAACATGCTCTTTTAGCTCGAGAAGTTGGTTATTACTGACCTTCTGAAACCTACTTCTGTCAACATGTCAAACTCAGTCTCCATCCACTTTTGTTCCCTTGCTCATGAGGAGCTGTGATCCTTTGGAGGAGAAGAAGCGCTCTGTTTTTTGGAATTTTCAGCTTTTCTGCTCTGGTTTCGCCCCATCTTTATGGTTTTATCTACCTTTGGTCTTTGATGTTGGTGACCTACCGATGGGGTTTCTGTATGGATGTCCTTTTTGTTGATGTTGATGCTATTCCTTTCTGTTTGTTAGTTTTCCCTCTAACAGACCCCTCAGCTGCAGGTCTGTTGGTGTTTGCTGGAGTTCCATTCCAGACCCTGTTTGCCTGGGTATCACCAGTGGAGGCTGCAGAACAGCAAATATGGCTGCCTGATCCTTCCTCTGGAAGCTTTGTCCTAGAGGGTCACCTGCCTGTTTGAGGTGTCTGTCGGCCCCTACTGGGAGGGGTTTCCCAGTCAGGCTACACGGGGGTCAGGGACCCGCTTAAGGAGGCAGTGTGTTCGTTCTCAAAGCTCCAACGCTGTGCTGAGAGAACCACTGCTCTCTTCAGAGCTGTCAGATAGGGATGTTTAAGTTTGCAGAAGCTGTCTGCTGCCTTTTGTTCTGCAATGCCCTGCCCCCAGAGGTGAAATCTAGAGAGACAGTAAGCCTTGCTGAGTTGCAGTGGGCTCCGCCCAGTCCATGCTTTGTTTACACTTGTGAGCTACTCAAGCTTCAGCAATGGCGAATGCCCCTCCCCCCATCAAGCTGCAGTGTCGCAATTCGATCTCAGACTGTCGCACTAGCAGTGAGCAAGGCTCTATGGGCATGGGACCTGCCTAGCCAGGTATGGGAGGATATCCCCTGGTCTGCGGATTGCTAAGACCGTGAGAAAAGCACAGCATTTGGTCAGAAGTGTACTGTTTCTGCAGATACAGTCTGTCATGGCTTCCCTTTGCTAGGAAAGGGAAATCCCCCTACCCCTTGCGTTTCCTGGGTGAGGCGACGCCTCGCCCTGCTTCAGCTTGCCCTCCGTGGGCTGCACCCACTGTTCAGCCAGTCCCAGTGAGATGAACCAGGTACCTCCGTTGGAAATGCAGAAATCACCCATCTTCTGCGTCAGTCTCCCTGGGAGCTGCAGACCGGAGCTGTTCCTATTTGGCCATCTTGGAAGCCCTCTCCCTTTTCATTTTCTTAACAGAGTCTTTAGAAGAGCAGAATTTTTAAGTTTTGACGAAGTCCAGTGCTTTACTTTTTCTTTTAAGTGTTATGTTTTAATTGTTATACCCATGGAAACTAACCCAATGTCACAGAGATTTTCTTTTATTTTCTCTTAGAATTTACATTTTAGTCTGTGATCTCTTTCAGGCTAATTTTTGTGTATTAGCTGGTATAAGGCTAGAGTTCTTTCTTTTTTTTTTGGCATATAGCTGACCAGTTATTTCAACATCGTTTGTGTAACAAACTATCCTTTCTTCATTGAATTGTTTTTATGCTTTTGTCGGAAATTAATATACCACATACATGTAGTTCTATTTCTGGACTCTGTCTTCATTAATCTGTGTGTCTGTTTTTTTCACCAGTACCCTGTCTTGATTAGGTTTATAATAAGCTTTGAAACCAGATAGTATGAGTTCTCTAAGTGGCTTTTCTCTTTCAAAATTGTTTTCACAATTCTCCTTTCTTTGCTTTTCCATATATATGTTTGAATCAGCTTCTCAGTTTCTACAAAGAAGTTCTTCTGGGATTTTGACTGGGATTGCATTGAAACTATAGATTAACTTGGGGAAAGAATTGACATCTCAACAATATTGAGTCTCTTAGTCTCTGAGCATGTCTGTCTTTTATTTAGCTCTTCTCTGATTTCTTTCATCAAACGTTTTATGGTTTGTAGCCTAAAGATCTTGCATACGTTTAGGCAGATTTAATTGATAGTTTATGTTTCCTACTGCCTACCGTTTTTTAAATTTCAATTTCTGGTTGTTCACTGCCAATATATACTAATACCCATCATTTTGTATGTTGACCTTGCATGCTATGACCTTAGTAAACTTACTTATTAGTTTGAGTAGCATTTTTGTGTTTCTAAAAATATTTTCTATTTACATAGTCATGCCATCTTGAGATACAGACAGTGTTATTTTTTACCTACTAATACATTTCATTTTTTATTTCTTTTTTGTTTTTTTTAGAGATAGAGTCTCACTCTGTCACCCCAGCTGGAGTGCAGTGGCACAATCTTAGCTTACTGCAACCTCCGCCTCCCAAGTTCAAGCAGTTCTCATGCCCCAGCCTGCTGCGTAGCTGGGATTACAGGTGTGTGCCACCATGCCCAGCTAATTTTTGTATTTTTAGAGTCGGGATTTCACTATGTTGGCCTGGCTGTTCTCAAACTCCTGGCCCCAGGTGATCCTCCTGCCTCTGTCTTTTATTCCTTTATTATAGAATTTTTATTTAACATAAAGTTTACTTGTGGTGAATAATAGTCCTTCACATTCTAATGCTGTCTGCAAACTTACTCTGTGTTTGCAGAGATCACTTAGATGATCCACTGGATGATACTGCCACTGTGTTTCAGCAGTTGGAGCAGTTGTGCACTGTCAGCAGATGTGAATATGAAAAAACATGTGCTCTTCTTGTGCAGTTATTCGACCAAAATGCACAGAATTACCAAAAACTTCTGCATCCATCTTCTGGTGTAACTGTGGACATCACCATTCAGGAAGGTCAGTAAACTTTATATGATTACTGAGTATTATGTTGAATGTTAAGTAACATCAATAATCACTTTAATAGTTTTACTGCAAATTATTTTTATGTATTTTCCTCAATTCCTGGTCCCCTAATAAACCGTTCATTTTATTAACCTTCTGTGTATATTGGTAATTTGTTGGTTGATTTTTTTTTTCTTTCAGTTTTCCTCTATAAGATTCATAGGATATACTTCTCTCTGGAATCAGTATCAAGAAAAATTGATAATGGCCCTTGAGCAGATAGTTTATGAACATAACTATCGTAACTGGTTGTGTTTTCTTCTTTGTGGTACTTGATTGCAAACTCAGAACCCAATTTCAGCCAAAAAAAGTATATAATATATCATTATGATTTTGCTTTTATGTATTAGCCTTCATTATGGCTTTACTATTATTTTTATTCCTCAATTTCTTCTTTGTTTTGTTTTTAATCCTTTATTGTTGGAGGAGGTATTTATTTCTGTATATCCTTTTAGGTCCTTTTAGGAACATAAGGAGTAAAAATAAATACGTTTTTCCAATTTTCTTAATAAGATACACTATGGGAATGGAAATTTCTAGGAGAAAGCACTTTATAGTTCTGAAGTTTTTCGTATTTGTTATCTTGTATTGGAAAGGGAGTTTAGTAAGGGATCATAATCAGATTTACTTCCAGTGATTTCCCATTTTAACTTTAAAAAAATTTTTTAGAAGATTATCCTTTACATTTGAATAATGTTTTTTAAAAATGCTTTTTGTTTCTTGTCTGTCCATCTTGCATTAAGTCACATAGTACTGCTGAGGGGCTAGTGGGAGATAATCTTTACTTCAGTGTTCTTTTCCTTTTATTGGGATCTTATTTGTAAATTAAATGGGGAGAACTAACACTTTTGCAGCATTTAGTCTCTTCATTATTGACTTATTCTTCTAGAAGAGTTTTGAAAGTTGCTAAATATCAAATTCATATTAAAGGATATTTATATATATTGAGACATACAGAATATCAGTAACTACAAACACCATTACCTCACTTAAAGATTAGATCATTGCCAATACCTTTGCAGCATTTTTTGTTTCTCTTTCCAAATCTGTCCTCTTTCCTATCAGCAGAAAATACTTAACAATCTTGAATTTTGTGTTTATCAATTCATGCCTTTACTTCAGTTTTACCACGTGTATGCATTCTGAAAATAATACATGATACTGCATATTTCTCAACTTTATACAAATGGAATCATACTATATTTTTTCTTTGACAGCTTTATTCTTATCATTTCTCCATATTGTATTTATGACAGCTCATATTGATGCATATAGCTATAGTTCCTTCATTTTCAGTGCCATGCACTGTTACGTTGTTTGAATGTACCTCAGTTTATTTGTGCATTCTCTTGTTAATAGGTATTTGTTTTCTGGTTTTTGCTAATAAAATCAGTGCTCCTGTAACAATTGTTGTGTATATCCATTATATATTCAGCTTTAGTAGATACTGTTAAGCTGTTTTACAAAGTGATTGTACTACTTGACCTCCTACCAGTAGTGTTCAGGTGTTCCCATCAATCTCTATCAGGAAGTGGCAACCTTTTTCTTAAAGTGCCAAATTGTAAATGTTTTAGGTCTCCGTCACAACTACTCAAGTCTGCCTTTGTAGCTAGGAAGCAGCCATAGACCATACTCATGTCTGTGTTTCAGTAAAGTTTTATTTACAAAACCAGGAGGCTGTCTTATAGACTGTAGTTTTGCTGACCTGGACCTAGATTCTTGCCAGCAGCTCATATTATTATACCTACATTTTTGATGATCTAGTTGAGAATAATATACCTCATGGGTTTACTTTTCACTCTGCTGATTATTAAGTTCAGTATTGTTTCATGTTTATTGATTGTTGTGTCATCATCAGTGACGTGTATGTCCATCTCTTTTGTTCATTTCCACCTCACCACTGGATTGCTTTCTTTCACTGATTCTTAGGCGTCTTTTATGTATTTTGACATTAATCAGTTAGGTTTTTGAATTGTAAATATCACTCCCAAGTTTGTGACTGTCTGCTGCATATCATTTTAGTGTGATATTTTTATTTTCGTATCAAACTTGATTTTGATTAATTCACAAAATTTTTTTTGAAGAGGTAGTGTATTTCATTGTGCAAAAATTTAAAAAAAAAAAAGTGTTCTGTTCCAGTACTCTGCCCTCCCTTTCTTCACTCTAGCAAGTAGTTATTCTTATAATTTCACGTGTCTTTCCAAAGTTTCTATGTGCGTATGCAAACAGTTATGAATATGTAAATTCTTACCTCCCTTATTTGCATAGAATACAGCATACCATACTCACTACTCTACTTCTTGCTTTTTTCATTTAAAGTGTTTTATGACTATTTTCGTAATATAGAGAAAACTCCTATTTTTTATAGATACATACATAATATTTTACATTTTGAATATATCATAATTTATTTAACCATTCCATCCACTGTTGACGATGATTTGAGTGATTTACAATCTTTTCCTATTAAAAGCATTCCTATACAGATAAACCTTGTACATGTCATTTCATGTATATATGAATTTATAAATTTCTCCTAGTGGAATTGCTGTTGGGTGGAAGTTTAATGTATTTGTAATTTTGCAAATGTTGCCCAGTTGTTTTCTGTAAGGAGTATACCATTTACTTGTCCACTAGAAATGTATGAGATTATTTCCATGTATCCTTCATAGGACAATATTTTTTTATTATACTTTAAGTTCTGGGATACATGTGCAGAACGTGCAGGTTTGTTACATAGGTATACACGTGCCATGGTGGTTTGCTACACCCATCAACCTGTCATCTACATTAGGTATTTCTTTGAATTCTTGGCAGTCCTGTGTGTGACAAATGATTTCTCAGTATAATTTAACTTTTGCATTTCTCTTGTCAGTGTGGTTGTGCATTGTTTAAATTTAGATAAGAGCCATTTGGTCTTGTTTTTTGGTAAATGAACTGTTCATTTCCTTTGCCATTTTTCTATTGGGTCGTTGGTCCTTTGTTTCTCCTTGATTTCTAAGAGCTTTTTACAGTTTGAAAGTGAGCCCCTTGTCTATGATCAGAGTTGCAAATATCTTTTTTCCTTTTTTGCTTAGCATATGTTTTAGAGATTCAAATATGTTGTACATATTTTCTTTTTATTGTTACATAGTATTCCATAGTATGGCCTTACCATTATCCATTCACCAGCTGATGGACTTTGAATTACACTTCCAGTTTTTGGCTTTTGCAAATAATGATGTTATTAACATTTTTAGACAAGTCTTTGTAGAAGAAATTTTCATTTCTTTTGGATAGGTACCTAAGATGAGTGCTAGGTCATGTGGTAAATGCATGTTTAATGTTGTAAGATACTACTAAACAGTTCTATGAAGTGGATGTATCATTTTTCATTCCCATTAACACTGTATGAGAGTTTCACTTACTCTGCATCCTTGCCATCGTTTGCTATCTGTTTTCTTTAGGCACTCTACTTGGTGTCTAGTGTTATCTCGTTGTGGTTATAATTTGCATTTCCCTAATGACTAATGATGTTAAACATTTTTCTATTCTTTTTTGCAACCCGTATTTCTTATTTTGTGAGAAGTCTGTTGCCCATTTTTAAATTAAATTGTTGGCTCTTTTGTTATGGAATTGTAAGAGTGCTTTATATGCTCTATATTCTGTATACAATCTCTTTTTCACATATATATTTTACAAATATTTTCTCCCAGTCTATGGTTTGTCTTCTTAACTGTTTTTCAAAGCTGAAAAGTTTTTAATTTTGATGGTCTACTTTTTCACTTTTCTCTTTATGGCTTGAGGTTTTTGTGTTTATGAAATCTTTTCTAACCTAATGCTATGAAGACTTCTATGATTTCTATAAGTTTAATAGTTTTGGCTATTGTGTTGAGGCCTGTGATCCATTTGGTGTTCATTTTTGTGAATGTTGTGAGTTAAGGGTCAAGGCTTACAGTTATCCAGTTGTTCTAACACCATTTGTAGAAAAGACTGTCTTTCTCCCCCATTGAATTACCATGACACCTTGGTCAAAAATCAATTGACTATAAAGTGCTAGGGTCTATTATTGGAGTTTTTGTTCTATACCACTGATCTATATATGTTTATCCTTATGCTAATACTATATTGGCTTGATTACTGTAGCTTTAATAATTCTTGAAATCAGGTAATATAAATTCTTTAACTTTTTTTTTTTCAATACAGTTTTGGCCATGCTAGGTCTTTTCCTTTACTAATTAATTTTAGCATCAGCTTCTCAGTTTCTTCAAAGTAGGTGCTAGAATTTTGGTAGGGTTTACCTCAATCTATACATCAGTTTGGGCCAGCTTAACAACATTGAGGCTTGCAGTTCATAAACATTTGGTTTTCTTTGCACTGTTTTATTTTTTTCAGTGTACAATTATTGAAATTGTTCACTGAGTTTATTCCTGTGCATTTTGATGCTGTTGTAAATTTCCTGATTATGCTCTGCTACTCTGTTAAACCAGAATTGAATTTTGTCTTTGTGCCTTATAACTTTGCTAAATTTATTAGTTCTAATAACGATTTCATACATTCTTAGGATTGTCTATGTGATCATGTTGTGTGCAAGTAAAGATAGTTTTATGTCATCTTTCCAGTCTCGATGCCTTTTATTTATTTTCCTTGCCTTATTCTACTGGTAGGACTTTCAGTAACAGTGTTGAATAAAAGTGCTAAGACAGGAACATTCTTGCCTTGTTCTGGTTTGTACATAGAAAGCAATGAGCATTTTATCGTTGAGTATGATGTTATCTGTACACTATTTGAAGACATTCGTAAGTTTGAGGAAGTTCTCTTCAATTCTTTAGGGTGTTTATAATGATAGCGTATTATTTTGGGGTTTTAAAATAGACCTTTTATGCATCTATTCAAATGACTTTTTTCCTTTATTTTACGAATGTAGTGAATTATATTATTGATTTTTCGATGTGAAACCAGCTTTGCATTCTCTGGATAAATCCTACTTGGTCATAATATAATGTTTCTTTAGAAATTGTTAAATTCAATTTGCAACACTTTTGTTATTTTATATCAGTGTTTACGAAGAATATTGGTTTGTAGTTTTCTTGTGGTGATTTTGCCTGGTTTGGGTAACATGGTAATACTGGCTTCATAAAATGAGTCAGGTACTGTTCTCTCTTCCTCCTGTATCTTCTGAAAGAATTTGTGTAGTAATGCTATTATTTCTTCTTTTAGAGTGATAGAATTCATCTGTAAAGCCAGTGGGCCAAGAGGGTTTATAATTGTGAATTCATTTTCTTTAATCAGCATAGAAATATTCAAATTTTCTGTTTCCCTTGGAGTCAAATTTAGTCATTTGTGTCTTTCAAGGATTTTGCTCAATGTTTCTATGTATTGGAATAAAATTATTCTTAATATTCCATTGTTATTAATATCTCCAGAAATTGAAGTTGAGATTGATAATTTTGTCATTTTTTTTTTTTTTTGCTCTGAGTGATCCAGCTAGATTTTCATCACTTTTGTTGATATTTTCAGAGAACCATTTTTAGTTTCATTGATCTTCTTTATTCTTTCTTCATTTTCTATTTCATTGATTTTTTTCAGCTTTATTTATTTATTTTTTTGCCTTATACTTGCTTTGGATGTTATTTGATATTCCTTGTCTAATTCTGGGTGTAGACTCCAGATCTTTGAGTTTGAGATTTTTGGTCTTTTCTAATAAAAACATTTAAAGCTATAAATTTTTTTTTAAACATTAGTTGGATCCCACAAGTTTTGTTGTTTTATTTTTATTTTCATTTAAAGATAATTCCTAATTTAATTGTTATTTCTTTGTTCTTTGTGAATTTTTGGATTGTTTAGAAGTGTGCTTTTAAGTTACAAATATTTAGGGTTTTCCTAGTTATCGTTACTGATTTTTAAATTTTACCTTGGTCAAATGTCATTTTGTGTGATTTCAGTCTTTCTGAATTTATTAAGACTTGTCATATGACCCAGAATATGGTCTGTCCTGGCAAACATAGCATATACACTTGAAAAGAATATGTATTTTGTTATTGTTGAGTGTAATATTATGTCAATATAAATTAAGGTAATGTTCATATATTCTTTGTCTTTATTGATTTTTTTTTTTTGTCTATTTCTTTTGTTTGCAGAGAGAGGGGTGTTAAAATATCCAAATATGATTGTGGAATTATTTATATTCTAATTCCTTAAATTTTTGCATCACATAAACATTTGTAATCGTTATGTCTTCCTTATTAATTGACCTTTTCTCTTGAAATCTATCTTACCTGATACTACTGTAACCACTGTCTTCTTATGCTTACTGTTTATGTAGTATATCTTTCTCCATCCATTTACTTCCTGTCTGTCTGTGTCTTTATATTTAAATTGTGTCTCTTGTAGGTGGTATATAGTTGTTACCTTTTAAAAAATCCATTCTGACCATCTCTTTTCATTGGAGTGTTTAGTTCATTTGCTAGATGGAGGTGGGGACACCAACTTAATTCCATTTAAATTATTTCCTTAGAATGAGATTTTTGTATCACACTGGTAGTCTGTATTTAGTCCACAAACCATTTGACGTTTGACTTAGAGGTTTTTTCCTCCTGTTCACTTAGCAGTGAGGTCAAGTCAGACAGGTTTCTGTGTTGTCTTTCTCTGTTTAGGACAGATTTTTTCCCCCAGTTTGTATTTTCATTTAGGGTGTAACTCGTTGCATCAGCTTTTTTGGACTTCTCACATTGGGCTTGTCCTAGGCTTTTTCCTTTGGCCATTAGAGGAGAAGCTCAAACTTTCTAGTTGTTTCTGTGCCTATGTATCTAAATTTCAGCCTTCATATTATTTTTGGACATTGAGGATTATTTTACTCTTATCCCAGCTCAATAGTACATTTGGTACCTTTGTGCAAATTAGAAAAATGTTCCATTTCATCCAGGCCAGGGCAACAGCATGCTAGAGTAAATAGATTGGTGAGTAGAATATAGGCTGGATTTCAGTCCCAACTTGTCCTTTTAGTTGAGTATCTTTACAAATATCTGTAAGCTTGTCTTGTAGTATTACTGTTTTTGTTTTGACTGATGACACAATGACAATCTTTTGTCATTTCAGACTTGTATTCTGTGTACAGACATTAATTTGGATTATGTTATTTTATAATTTGGATTGTGTTTAGCCAGCTACCTATAAAATTACATTTTTTAAAAAATATATAACACAGACAATTAGTGTTTGGTTCTTCAGAAGTAGAGTTAGTAATAACTTCGGTGTGGTCAGCTAGATCCTCTGAAAGGCCTTTTAGCTGCAAAACAGTCAGATCCTGGGCTTACAGTAAGTACATGAAATTTCTTAGTTTTTTTTTTTTTTTCTTCCCACTCCTCTGCTCTCTGATTCACTGTCTGTCCTTTCTCTAACCTCTTCCCTCCCAACCTCTCCCATCACCCAGATCAAAAAGTGAACTTTAATCAGAGTGAAACGGGTCAAACAGCAAACAAGGGCAAAAAACAGGGTTGTTCTCAAATACAGATTATCAATATCAATGCTAAAATTGGTGACAAAGCCTTAGGCCGGTAGCAAGATAGGTGTGCCAACCTGAGACTCTTGTATTAAGTTGAACCCTCAAAAGGGTATAACATGGTTCTAAATTTGTAGATACCCTGGCTTCCAGCAGAAGGGAATTAAAGCCTTCTCCAAAGGATAGCAACCATAATATAGGACCTTGGAAATCCTGCAGATTAAGATAAACAAGTGTTCATAATAAACAAAAACAATAAAAGCCAGCACATAAACAACGAAATAAGCTGCCATGAATGAGCACTAACAAAAATAAGTTATTTATTTGATTTAGAACCCCTGTCTTCTAGAGACTCTTAAGATGTTGGAATTGGATAGCAATATAAAGCAATTATGTGTGAAATATTTAAAAAAATAAAAAAATAGAATCACAAGTGAGCAAATAACAGGAGTGAAAAACAAGAAGGAAGATGTGAAAAGGACCTGAAAAAACTTTTTTTATTGAAAACTTTGTGATCTAAAATGTTATGGATGTGTTAAATAGTAAATTGGACCCAAATGAGGAAAGAATTAGCAAATTGGCAGTTAGAACTGAAGACATTTTCAAGACTTCAGGAAAGAAGGAAAATGAAAATATTAGATGTTAAATGATAGAATGAGAAGGTCAGGTATGTCAGAATGAGTCCCAGAAAGACAGAATACAGGAAAGAGGAGAGGTGATAACTGAAGAAATTCTGAGAATTTTTTTTGACTTAATAGAAGACATGAATTCATCAATACAGCAAGCCCAACATATACCCATCAAAAACCAAAAACAACACTTAGTCAAACTATATAACGCCAAAGACAAAATGTTAAAAGCAGCTGGAGAAGAAAGATCACTTACAAAGTAGTATAAACTGGATTGATAACTCACTTCACAACAGTAGAAATGGAAGCCAGAAGATGTTAGAATATTATTCTCAAATAACTGAGCAAAAATAATTGCCATCCTATTATTGTATATCAGCAAAAATATCTTTCAAGAAAAAGGATGAACGATAGAGATTTCAGACAAATGAAAGCAGAAAGTTGCTACTAGAAGATCTTTCATTAAAGGTTTTTAATAAACATTTTAAAGATTATTTTTGAGGAAGAAGGAGCATGGTCCCAGAAGGAAAAAAAGGAGTACATGGAAATTGGTAAACTCATAAATTTTATTTTATTTATTTATTTAAGATGCAGTCTTGCCCTGTCACACAGGCTGGAGTGCAGTGTCATGATCTCGGTTCACTGCAACATCTGCCTCCCAAATTCAAGCCATTCTCTTGTGGCAGCCTCCTGAGTAGCTGGGACTATAGTCATGTGCCATGCCGGGCTAATTTTTTTGTATTTTTTTAGTAGAGATGGAGTTTTGCCATGTTTTCCAGGTTGGTCTCGAACTTCTGATCTCAAGTGATCTGCCCACCTCGGCCTCCTAAAATGCTTGGATTACAGGCATGAGCTACCGCACCCAGCTGTAAACACGTAACATTTTAACATTCATAGTCTGTACAAAAAAAGGATTATGTTTAGTTTGTGGAATTAAGAACAGAATAAAAACAGGAAAAACAGAAGCATGTCAGAGAGAGAATTGGGGAAGTGGTGAGAATTAAAATTATTTTAAGTTCTTGTCTTATTTAGGAAGGGAATTAAAATGGCAGCACTTGAAGGGTGGCAACTAAAAGAGTAGAAACTGTATGATTGTCTCCCATAACCCAGCAAAGAGAAAATAATGCAATAGAAAAATAAGCAAATTCAACTTTTTTCAAAGCCAAGAAAGGAGGAAAATAACCAGAGACAATAGGACAATAGACAACAATAAAAAAAAGTAGGTGTGTCCCAGAGATGTTATTAATCCAATAAACATAAATGAGTTCAATTTACAGTTAAACCAGGTTGTAAATTTGAATATTTTTAAAATAGCCAATTAATTATAAGTTACATACTCAAAACATTAAAACATGGAAAGTTGAAAGTAAAAGGATTTTTTAAAATGTGCTGTGCAAATACGAACCTAGAGGAGGCTAGGGTCATTGTTAATATCAAACAAAAATGACTTTAAGAGAAAAAGCATTATTACAACTAGAGCTATTAGTTTTTGTACCAGGGAGTTACAGGTTGAATACATGAAATGCAAAAATCTCAAATCTGAAAAGCTCCAAAATTTAAAACTTTTTGAGCACTGACATGATGCTCAAAGGAAATGCTCATTCAAGCGTTAAGAATTTCGGATTTTTGGAATTGGCATTCTCACCCAGGCGTGCAAGTATTCCAAAATCTGAAAAAATTCAGAACTGAGAGCACTTCTGGTCCCAAGTATTTCAGATCAGGGGTACGCAACCTGTATAACAATTTTAGATATCTAGTACTTAGTGAAGTAGTCTCAAAACGTATCAAGCAAAAATTGGTAGTCCTGCAGGGAGAAATGGACAGAAATGGACAGTCCTGCAGGGAGAAATTTGCCATCATAATGGAAGGCTGCAGTGCACTTCTTAATTGTTGACGTATCAAATAAGTAGCAAGTTAGTAAATTTAGAAAGGATTTGAACAATGTGATTAATAGACTTTAATGAATTGATATATATAAAACACTGGAACCAACAGTTTGAAAATACCAGTTTTCTCCAGGACACATGGCATGTTTTAAAAAAATTGTCCAAGCATTAGTATATAAAGTGAGTCTCAACAAATGTCAGTGACTCAGTATCATAGAGACCACTATTTTTTTTTTTTTTTTTGCAATGTAGTTTTAATTGACAATTGGTTAAAAAAAAAAAACTAAATTGTGAAACAAAACAAAAACCCCGCAAAACCCCATACACTTGGGAATTTAAAACATATACTTGTAAATGTGCGGTAAAAGAAATCTGGAGGAAAATTTTAAAATAGAGTTAACCCAATAATACAGAAGTACAACATTTTTGGAATTTAGTGAAAGACTTAATTCAAAGGAAATTTATTGACCAAAAAGCTTACTTGGAAAAGAAAAAAGGCCAGAATGTTGGGACCTAAGCGTCTAACTTGAGAAGTTAGAATGAGAGGAACAGATTAAACCCTGAGAATGGAGAAAGAAGGAAACTAAGCAGAAATTAATGTAGTAAAAAATAAAGATTCAGTAGAATTTAAAAATCAGAAGTTAGATCTTTAAAAAGACAGACTAACAAATCTCTCGTGATTAGGAAGAAAGAATTCACAAATATATACTATTAGGAACAAATGGAGGAAATGTAATAATGGATACAGCAAAGATTTAAAAAGTAAAATCATTCTTGCTATTTTCAGAGGTCAGTAAATGAGGAAATGAATAAATTTCTAGAAAAAATAATAAAATTGACTTAAAAAAGAGACAAGAATTTAGAAGATATTTGCAACACACACAATAAGCAAGAATCACCATCTAGAAGAATATGGGAAGAATTCTTACGAATCAGTAAAATAAACAGTTCTTTAGGAAAATGATCAATAGCCATCAGGCAGAAAAACATAAATGGTGCATATGTTTTTTAAAAATGCCCAACTTCATTACTAATAAAATAAATAGACCACATGAAATATATTTTCCAGTCTACTGGGAATAAAATCATAAGAAATCTTACAGAAAAATGTGAGTCAAAAGGAATTCTTATATACTTCTGGTGGGAGTATAAAGTGGAATCAGTTGGAAATGGAATAGAAATGAATTTGGTATAGTCTTGTAAAGTAAAACTTTTGAATACCCATTGACCTGACACTTGCACCCTTACATGTGTGCTGTAGAACAGGGGTCCCCAAACCCCAGGCCATGAAGCGGTACTGGTCCATGGTTTGCCAGGAACTGGGCTGCACAACAGGAGGTAAGTGGCAGGTGAACAAGCATTACTGCGTGAGCTCTGCCTCCTGTCAGATCAGCAGCGGCACTAGATTCTCTCACAGGAGCATGAACCCTATTGTGAACTGTGCATGCGAGGGATCTAAGTTGCACGCTCCTTATGAGAATCTAATGTGTATAATGCCTGATGACCCAAGGCGGAACAGTTTCATCCCAAAACCATCACCTCCCCTTCCTCCCCAGTCCATGGAAGAATTGTATTCCACGAAACCTGTCCCTGGTACCAAAAAGGTAGGGGACTGCTGCTCTAGAAAATCTGTACACAAGATGTACAGTAATGTTCATAGCATTATTGTTTATAATGGCAAAAAGTGGAAACTGCTCAGATGCCCATCAATATGAAGATGAATAAATAGATCATAATGTAATTATACAATATTATATAACAATAAAAATGAATGAACTATACCTAATAAGGATGAGTGTCAGAGATAAGATGTTTAATGAAAAGCAACTCTCAGGCAGCTACATACAGCATGAAACTTTAAATAAAGTCTCCAAACAAATGAGACTTGAAGCGTATTGTTTAGGAAAATATGTGTATGTGAGGAAACTTTAAAAAATCAAAAGAACAATAAGCATTAAATATTGAATCATGGTTACTTCTAGGGTGGAAGGTAAGGGGACAAGCTCGGGGAACGGTATGGAGGTAGGTGTGATAGTATTGGTAATGCATTGATTGTTCAATTGGGTAGATGTTAGTTTTGTTACACTTCATATGCATTACATATATGTTTTCATATATGTGAATTATTACATTAAAATGTAAAAAGATTCACTTGGAAAAGACCTATTTTCCTTCAAAAGGATATTGAATGAAGGTATGAATGTTTAAAATATATGAATCAGTTAGTTGAAGTGTAATAATTTAGTGGTATTAAATAGGACTGTCTCTTGAATAAAATGCCAGACCTCATTCTTTGTTAATACAAACTGAAGGAGTTTTTATGGTTGAATACACTATGCAGTTTTAGTAAAAAAATGTTTCAGAGTTTGTAATATAATGCCTAGTACTTAGAAAAATTTTTAATAGTATTAGTCAAAAGGTCAGTGGGAAGGAATCTGTCTGCCCTTTTAGAGATATTTGTGGTCTGCTCAAAAATGATCGTTTTATATTATGAAAAATGCCTAACATGGCCCTAGTTTGTATACAGTGTGTGTAGTAGTATTCAATTTTTTTTTGTGTGTGTAAATGCTTCAGTTAGTGTTGAACAAAGAAAATTATATGCTCTTGTTATGTGTGCTTTAATTTAGATGCTTAATGGCTTTTAATGTTACAAAATAAGTTTATTATTATATTATGATCTCATTTGTGTTAAATTGTCTTGCTCTTCTGTATTTGTGGTGATATGGTCATGGTTTACGAAAACAATAATCCCTAAGAAATAGGTCATTAACAGTAGTTAACGTTTACTTGTGATCTATGGTAATGACTGATTTCTTTGGGATTATTGCAGTTATAAACCATAATTACAGATTATTACAGCAATAATTATTTTGTTAAGGAAAAAATGTTCTGTGTTTGAACAGCTGCTAAAACAAGCATGCTGAACATTTCAGGATAAATAGAAGAATGGAAAATTATAATGGAAATTTAGTATTATTATAAAATGAGATTTTAAAAAATTTGTAGATATGAAACTCATGTAACAGATTTTTTTTTCTCTACATGCAATTTAGATATGTGTATTTACATGGTTCTTTAAATTTTGTGAATGTAATTATGTTACCAAAATAACTTTTTTTGTGTATATTTAAGGTGTACAGCATGATGTTTTGATAAACAAATACATAGTGAAATTAATACTACAGTCAGTCAAATTATCTTATCGCCTTCCATTGTTACCATCTTTAAAATGTTTGTGGTAAGAGCCCTTAAAATCTACTCTTTTAGCAAATAAAGTATTATTGACTATAGTCCTCATGCGACCTAATTTCTAATTTCCTCCCTTTCCATACCTCTAGTAACCACCATTTTACACTTTGTTCCTATGTATTCTGCCTTTTTTAAGATTCTGCATATGAGTGAGACCATATAGTATTTTTCTTTCTGTTAATAGCTAATTTCCCAAAGTAACTTATTAACTTTTACTGTTTTGAACACTGTTTGAGTCTAAAATTGTTCAGGGTTAGGAAATAGTTTAACGTTTATAAGAAATACTGTTTCTCTTTCACCTAAATATCAAAATTATATTTGACAGCTTAATAATAACGTCTTTTTTTTGAGACAGGGTCTCACTGTCACCTAGGCTAGAGTGCGGTCTCAGCTCACTGCAACCTTTGCCTCCCAGGTTCAAGGTATTCTCCCACCTCAGCCTCCTGAGTAGCTGAGATTACAGGCACATGCCACCACGCCCAGCTAATTTTGGTATTTTTTGATAGAGATGGGGTTTTTCCATGCTGGCCAGGCTGGTCTCGAGCCCATGACCTGAAGTGATGTGCCTGCCTCGGCCTCCCAAAGTGTTCGGATTACAGGCATGAGCCACCACAACCAGCCAATAATAATATCTTTATATTTCATTGTTTATTTCTAACATTAATTCTAACTCATTCAGTACTTGCTGGATTTTTTAAATTTAAGAAATCTGCTTTTCTGTTTCTTATACAATAGAAACCATTGCTTCTAAAACATAGTAAATATGTACTCCGTTTTTCTCTAAATAAACTTATTTCAAAATTTACTGTAATTTTAGAAGAAAGTGCTCATAATTAATCACATGCTATCTTTGCACAGCATTCCTTGATCTAATAAGTTTAATTCCAAGGTCACAGAAATTAGTACAAATTTAAATTTTGAGAAATTCACAATGTTATATTTAGATGCTTTAGTCATTGTTTTTAGACAATGGTGCTCATCATACTGCATTGCAAAAATTATTGATTTTTTCCTCTGTCTTATTTGTCTCTCACTAGGCTCAGTTCACTGAGCATGGAGTCTCTGTCTCCCCTGCCCCACCCTTTCCCATACATTTGTGTATTTAGTTACATCCCTACCATAGAACATGATACAAAGAAGATATCTACTAATAGCAGATATTTTTCTGAAATGTCTTTTACTTGGAATTTTTTTTTTTTTCCTGTTTGGAGGGTGTTTGTTTTACTAAGAGCATTAGAAAGTGTATATGGCTAATCATAACTAGCTTTAATTGTAATAAGCCTCTTTGGTAGAGAGGAAAGAACTTAAAAATTCTTACTATGTGACTTCATTTTCTTGAGCAGCATCTGAAGTAAGGCACAGAAAGAACATGATTGTTACATATTGGTATGTCTTTTTTTTTTGTAGGTATGATACAGAACCATGTTAAAAAGGGGATGACAATTTAATAATAGTTACACTAGCCAACATTTACTGAGCACTTACAGCATTTACTCATATACTTTACATGCAAAATACCAGTTGGTCCTTGTCACAGCTCTATGGGCCAGGTATTATTATCCTTGTAAGATTAAGTAGCTAGTGTAAATAAGCGCTAGAAGCAGGATTTTAACCTAGGCTATGTTCTTGTTAGCTAAATTGTACTGCTTCCCTTTTTTAAAACAAGTATTTATCTTCCAATAGAGAAATATAAAAAATTACAAGCATGGTGAAGTCTTTGTCTGTTTTCAGGTAGGCATGTTTTATCAAGGGCTAATAGGCAGTTATTTCTGTGTTTACATTATTGGTAAGCCCAAAAATTAAGCTTGCTTATTTTAAATTCACCTATATCAACCAGTATTCATTTTCTGTGTCTTGTTTTGGGAATCAAAAAAAGTGTTAAATGTCTCCTGGTAATGATCCTCAAAGCATATGCAGTCTCATCTGTGGTTAAGACTCAGGAGATAGCTAAAGAACAGTTCAGGGTTAGGACTCATAATGCGTTAAATCCTTAAGAGATTGTTGAATTATAAGATACTGTTGGATCATGAAGGTCTGTCTAGCTAAATGACAACTGTACTGCTGGAGCTTTCCCTTTTACCAGTCTTGAGAGGAAGTATAATAGTTTGAGAATGATCTTTTGGAAATCCGTTGCCTAGATTTCAATCACAGCTCTACACTTTTAAATAGGGATTTGTAACATTAAATGAATATAGGCACAGTGTTATAAACAGTGCCTAGTGCAGAGTAACTACTATATAAATATTTGCTGTCATTTTTAATAATAATAAATCTTGTTTTAAGAAACCAGTATCTAAAAATCTAAATTGATAAAACATAACAGGAAGGTAATTATTTACATTTCAGTATTTTTCATTTTGAGAAATAATTTACAATAGGAGATTTTAAAAAGAGTGACTCCCATAGAGAGGTAAAATATTACATTTGCATTCACCAAAAGTCATGCTTGCAATGTTTCAGATTCACATCCATTACATGAAGTGTATGACATGTCCTACACACAATTGGAGCATAGTCTGTTAATGTCGACCTCTGTAAAATTCTGAGAAATACTACTAATTGTCGTTGTTTGGTAGTTATGTAATATATAGTAACTGTGAACAATAAATTAGCAAATACCGAATCATTGCTCCTGTGGGCCACTGACCGCAACATTTTCATCAGCTAACCAACACATAACCTTTTTAATGTATGTTTCTGTAGAAAAACACCTTATTCAATATATATTGTCGATTTATTGACACTGAACTCATAGCCAGCAGCACTGTTTTTCATGCTGGAACAAAGCTTATCTAACATGTGTTTTTTTATATAAGTCACATAACAAGCTTTTTTTCTTTAGAAACACTGCATAGCACTTCAGCATTATGCTTAGATCATCTTAAACAGTGAAATCACTAATAAAAATCACAAAAATGTGGCAGTAGATAGACCATTAAAAGCATACTTGTTTACATTATGAAGCTGAAACAAGAAGGTAAAGAGTTTCACTTTGTTTGCTCTGAGCTTGAAACGTGTACTGGACAACTACAGATTTTCACTGCTTTGCACATCTGCAGATGACTGTGACTATTGATTTGGGGATTGTAAATAAATTTTATCAAGTAGGCAAATTCACAAATAATGGAATCTGAATAATGAGGATCAACTATATCATATATTGAATATTATTGGAGAAGTTGCTTTAAGCAATAGAAATATAATTACTATTACCTTTCATTATTAATAATGGGTCTACATTTTAATACATTTACTAATTTGGTAATGTTAACCTTTTCTTTCCTTTTTCATGCCGTGTTTTCTATATAATGATTTCTTAATTCAGTAACCCATATCTGTTGATGATATACAATATACCCAGCATTGTTTTAGGCTCTGAATATACAATAGAGAGCAAAACAGACAAAAATACCTGCTTTCATGCAGTTTGCATTCTATTGGAATATGTAGGTAACATACAAGATAAATATGTAAAATATGTTAGAAAGTGTTATGTGCTAACATTTAAAATAATGAAGCAAGGAAAGAAGATAGTAAATGCTGGGGGGGATTGTGTTATGTATTGCCAAAACTTAATGGCTTATCAGATAACAATTGCATTATTATCTCTCAGTGTTCTGGGGGTTGATAAGTCTCAGATGATTCTCTTTAGGGGTCTTTCAGTCATTGTAATCAGATGACAGTTGGGACTGGAGTTGCCTGAATGCTTCTTTACTCGGTGGTCTGGTGTGTGGACTGGAAGGCTTAGAGTGTATACTCTATCTAGTTGGACATGTGTCTCTCTGTTCAGTCTCTCCAAATGGCTAGTTTGGGCTTCCGAACATATAATGGTCTCAGGGTATATGATCTTCTTAAATGGTGACTGACTTCCACAGAGTGAACATTCTCTGAGAGACTGGAGGAATTTGCCGGTTCTTATAAAGGTTAGGCACAATACTAGGATGCTGTCACTTTCACTGAATTCTATTGGTCAAAGCAGTTACAAATTTCCAAAGATTGGAAGAATAAACTCCACCTCTTGATGGCATATACATACATGGAAGGAAGGAATTGGTGGTGAATATTTGCAGACAGACTGCCATGCTAGGTATTAAAAATTGATAGGATATCTTGGTAAGGCCTGAGAAGGTGACATCAAGTAGGACTGGTCAGCATAGTTGTATCTTTCCCCAGTTATATTAAACTGTGTGAGTATTGGCAGAGTAGTGGTATAGTGGACATAAACAGTTATGGTTTTGTAAGATGAGTATATCATAGCAAAAGAGGGCTAAATGTAAATGCAAGGCAGAGATGATAATTATTGACCACAGAATTAAAGCTAGGTACATAGGGTAGAGAATATGTGAAGGGTGTAAGAGAGAGTGAAAAAATGGCAGATTCCCAAAAACTAATAAAAGAGATCAGCAAACTTGCAGGATATGGGATCAATAAATAAAATCAATGGTATGTCTGTTTTTTAACGATCAGCAATGGAATATGAAAGGAAGAAAGAAAGCCCATTTACAATAGTATCAAAGAGGATAAAATACTTAGGCATACATTTTAAAAAGAAGTGTAAGAATTATATACTGACACTGTAACGGTGTTGAAAGAAATTAAAGATGTAAATAAACAGCGAGACTTCTCATGGTCATGGATCAGAAGACTTAATATTGTTAAGATGGCAATACTCTTCACATTGATCTGCAAATCCAATGCAATCCACGTTAAAATCCCATGGGTTTTTTGCAGGGATTGACAAACTGGTCCTAAAGTTCCCATGGAAATCCATGGGACCCAAAATAGCCAAGATAATCTTGTGAAATTGGAAGACTCATTTTTTTTTTTTTTTGATTTCAGAATTTACTACAAAACAACAGTAATCAAGACTGTTTGGTACCAGCATAAAGGTACACATTATAGGGCCTGGGTGTGGTGGCTCATGCCTGTAATCCCAGCACTTTGGGAGGCCAAGGTGGGAGGATCACTTGAGCCCAGGATGTTCAGGAACAGCCTGGTCAACATAGTGAGACCTCATCTCTACAAAATATATTTTAAAATTAGGTAGGTATGTTGGTGTGGGCCTGTAATCCCAGCTGTTCGGGAGGATCACTTGTGCCTGGGAGTTAGAGGCTGCAGTGAGCTATGATTTCATCACTGCCCTCCAGCCTGGGTGACCGAGTAAATCTTAAGTGACTTTGGGTTGGGCAACTGTTTCTTAGATATGACACCTGAAGCAGAAAACAGAAGACAAATTAGATAAACCAGATTATCTAATTAATTAGACAAATTAGGTACAATAGAGTTGCAAATTTTGCACATCAAAGCATGCCATCAAGAAAGTACAGCCCACAGAATGGGAGAAAATATTTGCAAATCATGTGACTGATAAGAGATTAGCATCTAGAATACATAAATAATTCTTACAACCCAGTAATGAAAGACAACCCTTAAAAATGGGCAATGGATTTGAATAGACATTTCTCCTTAGAGGACACACACATGACTGCTAAACACATGAAAGGATGCTCAGCATCCTTAGTTATTAAGGAAAGGCAGATCAAAATTATAATCAAATACCTCCTCACACCAACTAGGATGGATATAATAAAAAAGACAACTACAAGTGTTGGCAAGATTTGAATAAATTTAATCTTCATACATTGCTGGTGGGAATGTAAAATGGTGCAGCTGCTTTTGAAAACATTTTGGCAGTTCCTCAAAATGTGAAAAGGAGAGGTGTTGTGTAACTCAGCATTTCCACTTCTAGGTATTCTCAAGAGAAACAAAAACATGCATCCATATAAAATCTTGTATAAAAATGTTCATAGCAGTATTGTTTATAATAGTCCAAAGATGGAGACAATCCAAGTATCCATTAACTGAATGGGTAAATGAAATGTGATATATCCATAGTAACCAAAATAGCATGGTATTGGTATAAAAACAGACACATAGACCAATGGAACAGAATAGAAAACCCACAAATCATATATATTTACAGCCAATTGGTTTTTGACAAAGGTGTCAAGAACATACATTAGAGAAAGGATACCCTCTTTAATAAAATGGTGCTGGGAAAATTGTATATCCAGATGCAGAAGAATGAAACTGGACTTCTATCTCTTACCATATACAAAAATGAAATCTGGATGGATTAGACTTAAGACCTGAAACTATAAAACTACTAGAAGAAAACATGGGGAGACACCTCAGGACATTGATCTATACAAATATTTTATGGCTAAGACCTCAAAAGCACAGGCAGCGAAGATCAAATTAGACAAATGGGATTATATTAAGCTAAAAAGCCCCTTCACAGCAAAGGAAACAGTCAACAGAGTGAAGAAAGCCTGTTGAATGGGATTAAATATTTTCAAACTATCTGATTAGGGAGGAATAGAATATGCAAGGATCACAAATGACAGTAAAAAACAAAAACAAAAAACCAAATAATTCAAATAAATGGCAGGCAAATGACGTGAATAGACATTTCTCAAAAGGAGAACATACAAACGGCCAATAGGTATATGAAGAAATACTCAACATCACTAATCATCAGGGAAATGCAAATCAAATCCACAGTAAGATACCATCTTACCCCAGTCAGAATGATTATTATTAAACAGAAAAAATAACAGAAGCTGGCAAAGATGTGGATAAAAGGGAACTCCTACACACTGGTGGTGGGAATGTAAATTAAAACAGCCATTTTGGAAAATAGGGAGATTTCTCAAAAATTAAAAATAGAACTACCATATGGTCCGGCAATCCCAATACTGGGCATTTATCCAAAGGAAAATAGTTCAGTACGTTAAAAGAATACTTGTACTTCTATGTTTATTGCAGCACTGTTCACAATAGCAAAGATATGGAATCAACCTACATTCCCATTGATGGATGGATAAAATAATGTGGTATATATACATAGTAGAATACCATTAGGCCATAAGAAAGAATGAAATCATATCATTTGCAGCAACGTAGATGGAACTGGAGGTTAAGTGAAAGAAGCCTGGCACAGAAAGACAAATACCATGTAATGTGGGACCTAAAAAATTCATTTCATTGAGGTAAAGAATAGAATGATAGAGAAGCTGAGAATGGTGTGTGGGTGGGCTGGGGAATGGGACAGGATGAAGAGAGGTTGGTTAATGAGTATAAACATACAGTTAGATAAAAGGTATAAGTTATAATGTTTGATAGAGTAGGGTGACTATAATTAACAATTTCAAAATAGCTAGAAGGCAGGATTTGAATTCTTCTCAATGCAGAAATGGCGAATACTTGAGGCAGTATGTACACCAAATACCCTGACATGATCATTACACATTCTTCGTATGTAAAAAAGTATCAACATACACACCACAAGTATGAACAAATATGGTGTATCAATAAAAATAAGATCTATACAAATAATGGAATGTTATTCAGCTATAAAGAAAAATAAGTATTGATACATGCTAAAATATGGGTGATCCTTGAAAACATGCTGAGTGAAAGGAGATAGTCACAACACTCACTTATTGTACGATTCCATTTATATGAATTGCCCAGAATGGGAAAAATTTAATGAGACATAAAGTAGCTTAGTGGTTGCTTAGGGGCTAGGGGCATGGTGGTAGGATGCAGAATGACAGCTAGTATGAAAATGTTCTAAAATTAGATTGTGGTGATGCTTGCATAACCCTGTTAATTTACTAAAAAACATTGAATTATGTACTTTAAGTGGGTTACTTGTATGGTATGTGAATTATATTTAAGTGAAGCTGTTCAAAAAGTGATAGGCTCATGGATTGAAGATTCCCAGTAGAACAAAGGATTGTTGGAATTGTAAGATTCATCTTTGTAGATACTGAAATCAGTAGTGATTATGATATAAATATTGTTAGAAAGAGTGACAGCCAAGAACCAATACTTTCAACAAACGGGGGAAATAATCTGCAGGAGAGTAAATTGCAATAAGAAGGGATATTTGTTAGTGTTGTTGATGATGTAAGATGTGAAGGCGAATGCTTTCATGATGAAGAAAGATAAAATGTTAAGTGGAAATGAGGAACGTGAAGATCATCTACTCCATATCAAGGCCCAAGTACATGAGAAGTGGAAGAAAAAGCAGCTGCCACTTGATAGAGCCCACAGAGAAAGCAGGGTCATCAGGGTAGACTTTCTCTGATAGATTTTTATATTGACCCTAAAATACTTTGAAATTCGTAAGGTAACTTTCTGGATACTTTCAGCTTCTTACATGAAGTTTTTGTTCTGTTACCTTTGTCATGAATTATATGCGATGAAACTTCAGTCTTGTTTTTCAATGGATTACTTGATTAAATTAGTGTTCTTGTTCTCCTACTTAATCTATTTCACATTCCTAATGTATAAGGCTGCATAATTGGTCAATTCTGATTTATTGTTGTTTTGTGAGAGAATAAAGGATGTGAATACTTGTCAGGTTAGACTTCTAATTTAGAGGAATCTTGTCACCCTAAAAGGTTGATGTGTCTCTCCAAAAATTTATAAAAGAGTTGTTGATTAATTGTAGTATAATAATAACTGCTAGTATCCGTGGGAAAACAGAAAGAATGTGTTCTTTTTCCACCTTTTATTTATCCTTCCTGAGTCTCCTAACAAGCACAGATAGCCTCTTTTCTTCATTGTTCAATTCCATACCTTTTAAAAAAACATTTTTACTTGAAAAGGTTTCTTAATCAGAAACAATTGATTTCAGTATTATGAAATAGCCCTCTTATCTTTGAAAAATCAGTCTCCAAGAATAGCATAAAATTTGTTTTTAGCAAGATAATTTTATGTTGTTAATTATCTATAAAGGTCTCAAAAGTACTGAAGGATCACCTAGATCAATGAATCCAGAGATGTAAAATAATATACCTTAAGCAAAAATCATTCAGTAAATACCTCCATTTCTAAATTAGTCAATTTCAGCTGCCCCCAAAGTAAGATTTATGAAAACTGTAGATGTTGCCATTTGTGCCACTGCTTTAAAGCTATTTAATCCTCTACTGCTATCAGCTGTGAAGTTGACTGTACTGTCAAAACAATGTGAAATCTTGGATTTTTTTATACATCATGCATAAAAATACAGAAGGAATAAATTTATTACTGTCTATTATATTCCAAGCAGGGGAAATATTTAAAATGATCACACTGGTACTATCATGACATTGACCATTCAGAAAAGATACTGGTCCTTGGATCATAAGAGTACGATGTGACTGAATAACAGACCTGGTCCTAGACAGTTTAGTGTTTTGTACTCAAAATTTTTTTTTTTCCTTTAAATTACATTTATTTTAATGCTGAATTTACTCCCGTGCCATAAGTTTTTGTTTCTGCAGTTCCTTCTGGGATATCTTTTTCTTCTGGGCAACCTCCTCTTCTGGTTTAGTAAGGATCATCTCAATGTGGCAGGGAGAGCTCATGTATGGGTTAATCCGACCATGAGCTCTGTAGGTCCGCCGGCGCATCTTAGGTGCTTTGTTCACTTGGATATGCTCGATGACCAGAGAATCTACATCTAAACCCTTAAGTTCAGCATTACTCTCTGCGTTTTTAAGCATGTGCAGCAAAAATTCAGCACTCTTTTTGGGCCATCGACCTTGTGTCCAGCCCCACTGCTTGGCCTGGGCACATCTGCCAACTCCACCATTGTAACATCGGAATGGTACGCACTGTTTCTGTAAAGTGACATCTTTCAGATACTTCGTGGCTTTTCGAATATGCATACCCTTGATGGCCTGGGCAGTTTCACGAGTGTTCTTAAAGTGAACATGAAGTTTGGAACCTCTTGATTTGCATGATTTCGTGGGGTTCTCCGGGTCAAGTGAATAGCGAACCATTTTCACAGATTACCTCAGGCCGCTTAGGGGAAGAGGAATTTGTACTCAAATTTATTTTCAGTCATGTCTTCATGGTAGACATTGTTTTTTCCATTTTACAAATGAAAACCTTAAGACTTAAAGAGATAAGTAACTTATGCAAGATCACATAGCAACTTAGTAGAGCTGGGATTCAAATTAGTTTTATTTGGCTCTAAATTCTATGGCATTTTCACTGTTCTGCTACCTTGATAAACTTAAAACCCATCTGCTTTCTATCAAGAACTGAGTTCACAGTGATTTATCACTTGTTTGGAAGAGTAGATCGTTGTGCTAATTTTGGAATTTCCCCCCAAATAAGCTATGTTTCTATGAATACTTCTTAAACTTGTTTCTTTCTTATTCTGTATCAGGATGTCTTGCATGGCTGGTATACTTAGTTGGGACAGTTATAGGAGGAAGATTAACATATACCAGTACAGATGAGCATGATGCTATGGATGGAGAATTATCCTGTCGGTAAGTAAGAACTGTGTAATTTACTGAATTTTGCTAAATAGTTAAAAAAATTAGTTATTGAACAAGTATTATGAGCGAAGACATTTTGTATGTGGCCTTTGAGGAAGGTATTATTTCCCTTTTTATTGCTGAGAAAACCAAGACTCAAAGGTTAAGTGATTTGTAGAAGTCAAATCTCTAATAAGCGATAGACTCAAAATACTTTGTACATATTTGTGCAAATAATGTGATAAAGATTTAGGTTGCTTTTTATTACTTAGGATCTGAGCAATCACATCCAGTGTGTATTGGAAAGGTGGTAAAATTAGATGACTTGCATCTAGTCAGAAAGTACTAGGTAGTCAATTACCCATTGCAAGTTTTGTCACCTATTGGCCACAGCCTTAGGAAGAAGCAGTTGAATTATTCTCTTCAAGTTTCTGTTCTAACCTGAGGAAAATTTCTATATATGAATAATACAAGCGAATTGATTTTCCATATATTTTATTTTTAAATACAAATCTCCTTAGAGTCATACATATTTTTATTGAAGACTTAAAAATTCAAATGAAAATAAAAATTTTGTGTTAATCTGGAGATGACCACTACTGTTATTTTGTAAAGTCCCTTTGAGTCTTTTTAATTAATGTATATGGGTATATGTTTGCTGCATGTGTGTTTTTCAACTTTTCTTAAACATTGCAAAACAATATAAGATGTAGCTAATAATAATACCTAACTTATTTTGGGCTGTTACAAGGAATTTATTTTTTTAAATGCTTAGAACAGTGCTTGGCAATTAGTGATATATTACACACACACACACACACACACCCCAACATCACTTTTTAAAATCAAGCACAATATCAACATTTTACCTGGACATTAAATTTTCTAAGCTGTACAATAATTTAAATAGACCCTTGTTTTTGGAATTTTAGGTTGTTTCTCAATTTTTTCTTATTATAAATTACTTTTAGATATAACTAAATTATTTTTAGTTATATCTTTATGTCGACTGAGATAATTTCATTAGAGTTCGTTCCTAAATGCAGAATAGCTGGTCAAAGGTTATGTAGCATTTGAAAGACTTGCAGTACTCATTACCACATGGTTTTCTGAAAAAGTACCAATGTATCCTCTGAACCAAGGGTTTCCAACCCGTGTACTGGTCTGTGGCCTGTTAGGAACTGGGCTGCGTAGCCGGTGAGCTGCAGGTGAGCAAGGATTACCGCCTGAGCTCTGCCTCCTGTCAGATCAGCAGGAACATAGATTCTCATAGGCGCGTGAACCCTTAACTGCACATGTGAGGGATCTAAGTTGCATGCTCCTTATGGGAATCTAATGTCTGGTGATCTGAGGTGGAACAGTTTCATCCTGAGACCATCACCCCACACCACCCCAAACCCTATCCATGGAAACATTGTCTTCCAGGCAACTGGTCCCTGGTGCCAAAAAGGTTGGGGACCACTGTGCTGAACCCAAATTGTGTGATAGTTAACATTTGTTAGTGGTTGAGCTGCCAGATAATAGGGTTCATATTGTTGCCAGTTTATGGGTAACAAATGTATTGTTTCAATTTGTATTTATTTGGTTACTAGTGGTATCAAACATTCTTTTCCACTGCCAGCTTTGTCATTTTTTCTTTGTGACTTTTATATCTATATTGATTATATTATTTACCTGCTTTTCTTTTGTGATGATCTTTTCTAACTTGTTTGTAAGAGCTCAGTATGTATGTGTGTGTGTGTGTGTGTATGTATATATATATATATGTCTCAGAGATCTTAATATTTTGCTCCTCATTTTGAAAATGTTTTCTCCATATTTTTACTTCAGAAATTTCTTCTTTACTGGCTTTAAATATTATGTATTCAGATCTGTGGGCTTTTCCCTTCATATTTCTCTTCTGCTTATATTTAGAAAGATTTTTTTTCCACTTCTGGTTAATAAAAATATCCACCTGTATTTTCTCCCAGCTCTCTTTGGTATTATTAATAGCTTTTTATATTTATTTTTAATATATCTTGACATTTGGTTTCATATATTTTTTCCAAGATTTCCAATTAATGCCAATCCTACCTTCTACTGATTTGAAGTGCCACTTATATCTCACACAAAATTATAACATCTTTTTTTCAGGCCTTTCATACTTTTCCATTGGTCTTAGAAGTATATTGTTATATATTTTTACCCTATTAAAGACCTTAAAATTGTTATACCTAGTTGTGACATTCTCCTTCATTATTCTTCTTAAATATATTTCTAAGTGCTTAATGAATCTGTTGTACTTTTGGATAAAAATTTTCATTTTGTTCCATTTCCTTTCAACCTTTAAACTATTTCTTCAATAGAATGTGAATCTTCATGGACCGTGAATATTTTTAGTTTTTCTAAGATTTATTATTTTCTGTATCAAATTAAATTACTTGAAAATATGAATAATAGGTATTTGGGGCCTCCTTAAAATACTTTAGTTAATTTTCAAGCAAGCAAAAAATTTGCTTCTGCACCATCTTTTAAGACAATATTACATATTTAATAAAGTGGAAATTAGGCATACTTTTTGCTATAGTTTGATTTTTTGAGACAGGATTTTGCTCTTGTTGCCCAGGCTGGAGTGCAATGGCACGATCTTGACTCACCGCAACCTCCACCTCCTGAGTTCAAGTGATTCTCCTGCTTCAGTCTCCCAAGTAGCTGGAATTACAGGCATGTGCCATCTTGCCTGGCCAATTTTGTATTTTTAGTAGAGATGGGGTTTCTCCATGTTGATCAGGCTGGTCTCCAACTCTGCCTGCCTTGCCGGTCTGCCTGGCAGGTGATCTGCCTGCCTTGTTGGCCTCCCAAAGTGCTGGGATTACAGGTGTGAGCCACCGTGCCCAGCTGATTTTTTTTTAAGTTTAATCATCAAGTAGGGAAATACACGGCTGGGCGCGGTAGCTAATGCCTGTAATCCCAGCACTTTGGGAGGCCGAGGTGGGCGGATCATGAGGTCAGGAGATCGAGACCATCCTGGCTAACACGGTGAAACCCTGTCTCTACTAAAAATACAAAAATTAGCCAGGCACAGTGGTGGGCGCCTGTAATCCCAGCTACTTGGGAGGGAGGCTGAGGCAGGAGAATGGCATGAACCCAGGAGGCGGAGCTTGCAGTGAGCCAGGATCGTGCCACTGTACTTCAGCCTGCCTGGGCGACAGTAAGACTCTGTCTCAAAACACACACACACACACAGACACACACACGCACTCACACACTGCCACTATCTCGTCAGAAAATGTATATTAGGAAATAAATTAGGTGTATATTTGCCAATGAGAAAAAAATATTAGTTTTTTATTTAAGCAGCAAACATATCGAACATTTTGAACTAAGATTTATGTTTTAGCCTGCATTCCCTGGAAAACAGAGCCTTTGGTGAAATTCATGGGCTAATATTTTTCTGGAGGTTAGGGAGAAGAGTACATTTTTAGAGAAGAAAGAATCAGAGGAAAGGGAAAGTAAGTGAGACAGTAAGAGAAAACAAATTCAGTCAGTCCTCATTATACCTGGGTTCCATTTTTTGTGAATTTGCCTACTTGATAAAATGTGTTTCTAACCCCAAAATCAGTCCTCATGGTGCTTTTGTGGTCACTTGCAGACATGTGCATAGGGATGAAGAAATTTGAGTTTTGTGTTGCACTTTCCCAACTGAGGTTGAACAGGTGATACTCTGCCTTGTTTCAGCTCTAGTGCTGCAAAGAATTGTCCTTTTTATATTCTGTTTAGAGCCACATTTGTCGTACTTTGGTGCTTTTTGTTGGTGCTTTCAGTGTTTAAAATAGCCCAGCTGTATTGTTAAAGTGCAATTTAGTGTTCCTAAATACAAGAAGGTTATCATGTGCCATACATGGGTTAGATTCTCTTTGTCTGGGCACCAGTGGGAGTACTGTGAATACTGCAGTAGTGTGTAAGTTCAATGTTAACAAGTCAACAGTATATTTGAAAAAGCCTCTCTAAACAGAATCACACCTGAAACAAGGTTATAATCCATTGACCAAAATGTTGTCACTAGAGGCTTGCAGGAACCTAATTCTGTATTTTACCTCGGAGCAATGGTTCATTATTCTCTGATTCAGTGTTCACAGTGACTTTATAGAACATAACTACCATGAATAATGAGAACCAACTATGTAAGGTGGTGTATTACTGAGAAAATACAACTGATTGCTTGCTTTTATAGGAATTTTCCCCAGAGGCCACATGAAACCACTTGTGCCTTAGAACAACTCATGGTTGGGGGAGTAAGGACAAGCAGTGTATATCCGTTGGCTTCTTTCTGTGTCTCGTTTCTTACTGGTTAATGTCTACTCCTGGGGGATTTAACTTTTCCACACTTCTTAGTTGTGTTTCCTGGCCTCTTTGAGGAGCTGCTGGGGAGACAGAGCTTTAATTGGTCTTGTTGGAGCTATGAACAGGAATGGTGGTTTGTCTGTCTTTTCTGGGAAGATTTGTAACTGCAGAAACTGTGTGAATCTTTTCTGGGGCTACAAGACAAGTGGCTGAAGCCAGGGGTGAGCTGAGAGATGATAGTGTGGTTGGTGGGTGTGCAAGCAGGGCCAAGCAAATTCAAGGTGGGGCGTATTCTAGGACTTACCCAACAGTCTGGAAATAAATAGGCATTTTAGAATATTGAGATTCTAAATTAAGAATGATGTCTTATGTAAAATTACAAAAAAATCACTTTCATATGAAGATGTTCCAAATAATTGGAACTACAAGTGCTGTGGCCTTCTATATGTTGTATATGATAGCATTCCAACTCCTCAGAGAACACTACCAAATTAGGAGATCATGAAGCTCCTGCCAAAAACTTATGTGCTATTTTGGCATGAAAAGTTTGAGTCATAAAAGCTCCTAACATTGTGATGATTTATATTATGATTGAAACATACTGCTTTAAACATAGCAAATAAATATAATTATACTCAGGCCACATAATTCTAATTAAATAAAGACATTTTATAGTCATTTTAGTTTCATTCATCATGACTAAAATGAAAACTTCTTGAGAGATTCTTCGGGGATTTTGTCTTATCATGTGTCCTGTTAACCCATTTATGCACGCAGTTGCATTTTTTTTTCTAATTTTTGCAATCAGACCTTGGCTATGACCTTGAGCAGTAGGATATAAATAACTACCATATACTTAGTGTTCCAATAGTGGAACACTAGGCATAAATATCCACTAGTGCTAGTAGAGTGCTAGCTTCTTTCAGACCTGTTCTACTTAGCTATGCCACCCTCTGTCTCTCATTGCTCTCACCTACTCATCTCCCAGTCATCCCTCATTATCAAGACCTTAATAACTAGCTCAGAGTTTTCCTGTCTCTCCCAAACCCTACTATTATGTAAATAACTTCAACTGCTTTCTGATCAGATAATATTTGTCCCCTTTTCCTACTCATAAGCCTCCAGTGGCTTCCTATCACACTTGAGACCAATGTCAAGGCCCTTGTGATGGCCCAGAGTATCTTGTGCTACTTCTGACCTCATTCCTACCCTTTCCCATTTAACACTGGCCTCCTTGCTGTTCTTTGAGTATTACCAGTGTGTTTTCACTTTAGGGCCTTTGTGCTTCTCTTTCTTCTGCTAAGAATACTTTCTTCCAGATGTTTGTATAGTACATTTGGCCCTTGAACAATGAGGGAGTTAGGGGCACCAAACTCCCACACAGTTGAAAATCTGCCTATAACTTTTGACTCCCCCAAATTTAACTATTAATAGCCTACTGCTGACTGCAAACCTTATTGATAACATAAACAGTCAATTAAAACATATTTTGTATGTTATATGTGTTATATACTGTGTTCTAACAAAGGAAGCTAGAGAAAAGAAAATGTTATTAAGGAAATCATAGGTAGGAGAAAATAAATTTTCTGTTCATTAAGTGGATCTTCATAAAGGTCTTCATCCTCCTCATCTTAAACATTGGGTAGGCTTAAATGCTGAGAAGGTGAAGTTGGTCTTGCTGTCTCAGGGATGGCAGCGGCGCAAGAAAATTTGCATATAAGTGGACTCGCATAGTTCAAACCTGTGTTGTTCAAGGGTTAACTGTTCTCCCTCACTTCAGTCAGGTCTCTGTATTCAGATGTCTTTTTCAAAGAGAGCTCCTCTGACCTCCCTATCCAAAATAACATCTTTACCCCACTTTATTTTTCTTAATAGTACTTACTATCTCTTGATGTTTTTTTTTCTACTAGAGTAAGGGAAGGAATAAGCTTTGTTTTGCTTACTGCTGTATTTTATCTCCTCTGTGTGGCAAAAGCTTAACCCTGAGGGAATTTATTGAGTGATAGTAAAAGAAATTGCACACTTCTGTGGATAGGACCCATTGTCACTTGTTTTTAACCTCAACCAGGCCCTCAGCTTGCTCAGTGATTGTATTTTGTTTCAGTAATTCTTGTCTTCTGACTTCCAAACACCCATTGGACTGTTTCACTGGGATGTTTGCTTAAACTATGCAGTGACTTCATTGTTTTTGAGATTAACAACATGGCTTATGAGGCTGTTCATTATCTGGCTCCTGCCTGTCCCATTAGCCTCATTTTCTGCCGTTCACTACATTATAGCCATGTTGAACATTATACAGCTGAGTAGCTGGGTTACGGGCGCCTGCCACCATGCCTGGCTAATATTTTTATTTTTAGTAGAGACAGGGTTTCACCGTGTTGGCCAGGATGATCTCAAACTCCTGATCTCAAGGGATCTGCCTGCCTTGGGATCCCAAAGTGCTGGAATTACAGGCCTGAGCCACCACGCACAGCCCCCTGCCCCTTTAGATGGCTACACATGCTTTCCTCTTTGTCGCAACAATCTATGGCTTTGCCTTGTTCCATCCTAGAATATTAGGAGATAGCATTTGTTATAGGACTTGTCATTCTTTATTCTAACTGCTTCTTTTGTCTTCTTCTTTATAGATTACAGATTTCTAGAGGACTGGGGATATATGTGTCTTGTACTTTGTTGTATTTTGAATGCCTAACACATATCTGACATATAGTGGGCCCTCAAATTTGTTGACTGAAGAAATACTTATTTAGTTGGATACCTAGGAAAATTCAGAATCCAAAATTCATTTCATTGTGTTTGAAATGGCATGCTTATACTTGGATCAAAAATTATTTACCTTTTCATTCTGTGCTTTTTACCAGAAATAATTTAAGATAAAGGAATAATATATGTAGGACAATAAATTGGAACTGGGAGTGGATATTATGTACACATTGAGCATCCCTAATCCAAAAATCTGAAATTCGAAATGCTTCAAAATCTGAAACATTTTGAGCATCAACATGAATCTCAAAGGTCATGCTTAAAGGAAATGCTCATTGAAGCATTTCAGATTATGGATTTTTGGATTGGAGATGCTCAGATGGTAAGTATAATGCAGATATTACAAATTTTTTAAAAATTAAAAATCGGAAACACTTCTGGTTTGAAGCATTTCAGCAAAGGGATACTAAACCTGTATATATTGGTATGTATAGGCATTGGTCTTATACATTTGTTAGAGGTGGCAGCACATCTTCAGGGGGCACTGTGGTAGAGACTGTCAATTGTCTTTCATTTCTTCCTTTCCCTTCCCATAATAAAGTGCTTGATTGTTTTCTTGGGCAGATGGCCACTCTGAATAAAGACTAGATTTACTAGGTTGTTTTGCAGCTAGGTATGGCAAAGTGACTATGTTCTGGGAAGTTGAGTGTAAATGAATGTGTTATGTGTAACATATATAGACCGAATGTGGAGCTGAAGAAGCTACCTTAGACCACATAGTGCTTGTGGAGGCAAGTGTGACAAGATGGAAGGAACCTGAGCCCCTGATACATCATGGAGCACCAGCTAGCTTTAGGGAACTACCGTGGATTTTTGCTTGAGAGAGAAATAAATAACTACATTATTTAAGCCATTGTTATTTTGGATTTCAGACACTTGCAGCTGAACCTATACAGCTGCTAAAACTTCTTTGACAGATGGATTGTGTACCCTGCTGGGAACTCATTCCTACTCTCCTCCTGATGGGGATATCATTGCCTCTTAGGCAAATGCAGATCACCAGCTTGATATGAGTTGTAAAGGCACCACAACAGACTTTTTGTTCCACATCTTCTTTGAATTTGGGAATGTGTGCTATAAAAAGGAAATAAAAATAAACAAGAGAAAGTACATAAAATCAACAAAGAACTTGAGTAGGAGAAGGGAGGTCCTATGCAGTAAAGAATTTAAAAGCAAGATACACCTTCTTTAAGTCACTTGACAAATCACTTGGCTCCAGAGATGAAGTTTGATGTATACGTCTGTTTATTTAACTAAAACCTACTCCAATAATCTGCTAATTCACCAGTACACAGATTTTAAAATTTATCTTTACTCCTCCTCTCAAAATTAGAGGATAAGCGTATCAAACATCATTTTAGGGAAAAATCCTCAAAACCTGGTTATAACAATCTAATTCTTAAATCTGATTCCTTAGCAAGTTCTCCGTAAATCTTAGCAGTACTGAGGATATTTGGTATGCAAAAGGTACTTTTAAATAAGTAGCTTTATTTATAAATATCGGAAATAATCACTATAAAAACACTTGTCAAAATATTTTTTCTTAACATGTTGGCAATACATAGCAAGTTTTTGAAAAACTTCGTATGCTGTGACTTAGTTATTTTGTTTCAAGAAGTCATTGAGGGTAAAGGAGGGGAAAGTAGTTATGTTTTACTTAGAAATATGAATTTTTATCCAAAATAAGATGATTAAATTTTGATGTAGCCTTAATTTTATGCAACCATTAAAAACAATGCTTTGGAAAATTATTTAATAATATGGTAAAAATAATTGGTCAGGATATATTTAGTGTGATGGAGTGTAGAAAATAATAAAGGGTTCAGTAAGTGTTTTGAATGCATAAGTGAATCCTAGTACATATGATAAGTACTTCATAATGGTGAACAAAAGATAAACTCTACAGGAAATAAATGGTTTTGGAGCAACTGGATAGGCATCTTTAAAAAATAATGTTAGCTCCCTGTCTCACACTGTATAATCAAGATGAATCCCAATGTATCATAGAGGTAAATGTAGAAAAAAGAATCACAAAATTCCTCAGATTCAGGTAAGACCTTGCTATTATGCAAAATCCATGAAAGAAAAAATTGATCAAATTTTCTGCATGAGAAAAACAATAACAAAAACTTCTGCATGGCATTAAACATTATAAACATTAAACATTATAAAACATTATATAAACCAGTGGTCCCAGGGACTGGTTTAGTGGAAGACAGTTTTTCCATGGACCAGGGCAGGGGATGGTTTCAGGATGAAACTGTTCCACCTCAGATCACCAGGCATTAGATTATCATAAAGGGCACACAACCTAGATCCCTCGCATGCACAGTTCACAGTAGGGTTTGCACTCCTGTGAGAATCCTGCTGCCACTGATCTGACAGGAGGCAGAGCTCGGGCGATAATGCTTGCTTGCTCATTGCCCACCTCCTGCTGTGCAGCCTGTTTCCTGACAGGCCGCGGACTAGTACTGATCTGCAGCCTGGGGTTGGGGACCTTTGTCATAAAGCCAAGAGACAATTGAAACACAAAGTTGTTTACAGTTCAATTGTAGGCAAAGAGGTCAACCCTCTGATGTGTAAATAATTTGTAAAACTCAGTAATTAAAAGACAGCCAAATGGAAAAAAAATCAGCAAAGTCTATGAGCAAACAGGTCACAGAAAATGACATGAAAAATTTTTAACCTCGCATGCATAAGAGGTGTGCAAATTAAAATACACCAAGATGCCATTTTTCCACCTTCCAGAAATTCTAATTTTCTGTCATCCTGAATTATCTTGTCTGTATGTATATAGATACTCTTATGGAGTGATGGTAAGAGTATAAATTATTTTAATTTTTATAGAGTGCACTTTGGTAATAGCTATCAAAATTATAATAATTTATGCATTTGAGTGAGTAGCTTGACTTTTTGAAATGTATGTTATAGATGGACATGTGTGAAATGACATATGCAAGATTGTTAATTGCAGCATTTTGTAACCGCAAAAAAATTGTGAACAACTTTAGCGTCCATCAGTAGGGGAATGTTTGAAAATATTATGGTGTATTTATATAATGGAATGTTCAGCAGCTTCAGAAGAGTATGAGGAACCTTCTTATGTCTGATGTGTAAAGAGCTCTAAGATAGATGGTTAAATGGAAAAAGCTAAGCTTAGAACCATGTGGGTAATATGTTCTGTGTGTTCAGAAGGTTTGGGAGGAGAATCTATAGTCATATTTGCATGTACATACATAAAATGTTATCTGAAAGGACATATAAACTATTAATAATGTGTGTGTATATGTTCATTTGTGCATATATGGAAAACTGGATGTGTCAGGGCTAGGCAGAGCTGCCTTTGTGCAAATTAGAAAAGGGTACTGCTTCCTCAACAACCCCTACTTCTGTCTCTTGAAAAATTATTATATTATATTGATTTTGTTAGCACAAGGTACTTGGCAGTCATCCACCAGAAAATTTTAATGAAAATAGATAGTATTGAAGGATTTCTTTTTTGAGGTTCTGCACTAAGTTTTTCATTATATTGAATTAAGCTTTTTCTGTAGGAAATTTAACATAATCTTCAGTTCATTTATAATTTCCTAATAATAGTTTTGAATAATAATAAATAGAAAAGTTATGATTTTCTCTTAATAATAGTTTAACTGGTGTTAGAAATATTTGATTTTGTTAAGATCACCTTGTAGTTTAAGGTAAAATTTTATTGTTCATTAAGGGTGGGATATAACTTTTGATAGATGTATATCTGGATATTTTTTTAACTTTGAGTCATAACCTCAAAATATTTAATTATTTTGAAATATAAGATTAAGTAAAAAAGTGAAATACTAGACTACATACTTAATATCATTCTTCTTTTACTGAAAATTTATATCTATGTGTAGGATTTTTTATGTGTATGCCATGCATTTATTTTATCAGTTTTTAGTAAAATAATATCTGTATATACATACAGAGTTTTACGTTTATGTGTATGTGTGTGTATGTCTTAGGGAAAAAAGGCTAGAAGGAATTAGACCAAGTTGTAATATCTCTCAGTAGTAGGATTTCAGATGATTAAAAAAATATTTTCTTTATTTTTGTATTTTCCTACTTTTTACAGTGATTATATATTATATTACGTTTATAGTAAGTGTTTTAATGTTGTTTCTCTAATGTTTTGTACTGAAGCTTTTTTTTCCCCCCTCTTCATGAAGAGTTTTTCAGCTTATATCTTTAATGGATACTGGATTGCCTCGGTGTTCTAATGAGAAAATAGAGCTTGCAGTTCTGTGGTTCTTGGATCAGTTTCGTAAAACATATGTTGGTGATCAACTTCAAAGAACCTCAAAGGTAGGTCTTTACTACTAGAGAGTTTAAAACATGTTATTGGAGATGAAGAAAGATGTACATGTATAACTGAATGATATATTTGGGAAATTTCTACATAAGATGTGTAATTGATTAATCCATTGATGAATTGGTATTGAAGTGCAATGTAAAATTAAGTTGCTTGTTTTATACCTAATTTACCATTTTCTTTAAAGATTGAGTGACAAGAGAGGTAGTGAATATGTTTTACATGGATAGTCATTAAATAGTTGAGATTATTTTAAACACTAATCAATTTTGCCTGATTGTATTTCAAGACTGAAAGCATAAGATTTGCTATTTTAGTAGTTCTGGGGTTTTCTGGGCACTTACTTATTTATGTGGCTTCCAGTATGTTTCACTAATTTCTTGGCATTTTTACATGATTAAATAACGAGGACTAGGAAAATTAGATGTGTCCTTAAGAGACTGCAAATAACCTTAATGTTAGGAATACTCATATTATGATAATTGAATGTTTAGCATCAGCAAGTTAAGATGACTTGATCTTAAAATCTAATGAAAGATTATTAAGGGCATTTATGTGAACCCTAAGCAGATATTTAGTAGAATTAGATACTGACACTGAGTAAAATCTTCTCCATAAGAAGTCCTAAGGATATTCTCATTTCTTTTGAACATATGAGTTTGTTTTAGTGATGTTGTAGGATTTTTTTATTTGAAAATTCTAAAATAAACTTTTTATACTCATTTTAGCTGTTTTGTCTTAGGAAATTTAACTTAACCTTCAGTTTACGTAGGATTTTCTGATAATAATTGTGTAGTAGTGTGAAAAAAATATCTTGTTTGATTTTAAGATTATCCTTTAGTTTATTTCAGGTAAAATATTCTGTACTTTTTTAAGGAAATGGTATCACTTGATAATTTCTTTCTCAAATATATTATGATATTGTCATTTAGGATTAATATCAATAAAATTCTCTTACAATTTAGCTGCCACCGAATGAGACCATTTGGAAGAAAAAGAGTAGCTAGAAATAAATGTTTTAGGTTGTCAGTAAGACAAATTAGAATCAGACAATAATTACATACTATAAAATTTATATAACAGTGCCTTTTTTATAGTCCCAGATGTGATACTTGAAGATTGAATATAAATCAAATGATGATAAATTTTCTTGTTTAATATGTCTAGAGAGTATCTTTGCTTTTGCAAAAGGGTTACCCTCAAAATATTGCTAATACAGTATCCATTTGGTGTAGGTCTTAAATCTAAACAGTATAATATGGAGTAGAAAAACCTAATTAATTGTTTTGAAGGCACCTGGAAGGAAATATGTAAAATGAGACTAGTTGTTTTAGGGCTGTGGGAGTTTGGATTTTCTTTGAAAACTTTTAATGTAAGGTAATTGTGAAAAAAGCAAATTACAGATTAGTTTTTTTTGTTTTTGAAAAAGGTTGCACTTTAGGAAAAAGTAAACACGTCATCAGAATGGTATTGACTCCTTTATTGTAACTTTAAGATTATTGGTGTGTGTATCTTACCCTATTAAAAGAAGTTAGTCCTAAGGTAACAAAATTTCTAAGGCATTTCTATTGCATAACCCCAGAGTGAAACTAAATCTTCCTACTTTCTGATTTCTCTGACTTACCTGCTAATCTGTTTTAATAGAAATCATTTTCGGAAGTCCTTAATTATGTGTCCCGTCACTCTCCTAGGAACTCTTCATACTAGCTTTATTCCTTACTAGGAACTCTTCATACTAGCTTTATTCCTTACTGTAGGCTTGCAAGGTTGATGTTAATGTCCTCATTTTACTAATGAAAGAAAAGACTCTCTAAGACATTTCATAAGTACTATGAAGTACTATATATACAATTTTTTTAGCAACCAACTATGTAAAGAAGAGCGGGTAGAACATATTTCTTGGTGGGTGTATTGTCTGATTCCAAATTGTGACAAAAAGTGGGAGAGTACTAGATAATAGCAAATGAATGTTTAACAATTAATGTGTGCTTATTTTGTACCAGGAACTGTGCTAAGCAGTTTTAAGCAGTCTCATTTAATTGCATCATATAGAGTATGACTTCAAGGTTCTTCCCAATCTCTCTTCTGCATATGTCGCCAGCTTCATACTTCAGTACACCATACTTGCACTGCATACTTTATATGTGGTAAACTTATTTCGGGTTCTTCAACAGTCTGTGCTGTCTGTTCATTCCAGGTATTAAAAGAAAATGTTCCCCCTGCTTAATTATGCCTAGTGTTCCATTATTGGAACACTGAGCATGCAGGAGTTATTTATATCCTACTGCTCAAGGTCATCGCCAAGGTCTGATTGCAGAAATTCAAAAAATTCCAACCTCAGGCATAAATGGGTTAAGACACTATTTTTTTTTAATCCAGCTTTCACTTCTCTGCCTTATTCTGCCAACTACTTATTGTCGTCAGAGACCCCATCCTTTAGGATACCCTTTTTAACTCTCAAGTTCTGAGTGTTCTTTTTGTCTGTGTTCTGTAGCACCCATTTGTTCCCTGTTTTAATATTTATTACACTGCTTTGTAATTACTTGTTAGTGAATAGATTATAATTTTGGTTAGTACTATTTCTGCCTTGTTTATTGTTATCGTCTGAAAGAGCCTGGCATGTATGTATTGTTTGTGTGCTTTCAACTTACTGTTGAATGTGTGTATTTAGTAGAATTCTATAGGAATTTGGCCTAGATCTCATGTATAATACTTTCAGGTAATAAAGGATATATTCTTGAGTTGGAAAATTACACTGACTTGAGTAAAATTATTCAGCAGTTATAAATAAAGTATGATATTAAGCATCTTGAACACTTTATAAAAGCCTGTATGGACAGCAGAATATAATTTATAGAAATAAGTTATTTAGGAACCAAGGTGGAATTACTAAAATGTCCTAAGTGATGTATGTGGTAGAAATCCTATACCTGAGAAAAATGTTGAAACAGTAGCCATAGGCATTTATTGAGCAATAAGTCTGTGTCACATATTTTGCCCAGGACTTGAAAGGCATTATATAATTTCATTCTGACAAAATGCTATGAAAATGCGATTTTGTTAACATCTTCCCTTTCTGTAGACATGGAAATTGAGGTTTAGAGTGGTTAACTAATCCGTTTAAGTGGTTCAACCTGAATTTGAACCCTAGGCACCTGACTGCAGAGCCTGAGCTGCTGACCACTTTGGTATAGTGCCTCCTTTCTATTGGATCTTTCCACTGGAATGTTGAATGGGCCCTTCAAACTTATTTCCAAAAAGGAACTCACTATCTTTTAAAACTCTCTCTTCCTACTTCTCCTATATTAAAGAAGAATGACATTGAATTTCCGTTTTGTACCTCTTGTATCCAATCTGTCACCTAATCCTGTGAATTTTATTTTCAGGGTATCTCTCAGGTGTACTCCTTTCTTCTGCCCCTTTCTTTTTAGCCTTACTCTCACTGCTTGTCATTTCCCATGGAATTTCAGAAGTATTCTACTTGCCCTCTTTGTTTCCATTTTGCTTCTCCCCACTCTAGTCTGTTTTCCATACTGCCACCAGAGTATTTTTTATTAGAAAACCAAAGAGAATAATGTAATGAACACTCATATGCCCATCGATCAGTTTTGTCAAGTCTTGTCAAGTCTTAATGCTTTGCTATATTTGCTTTAGATCTGTATATTTTTGAGTTAAACATCAGTATTCCTGTTGCTGCTCCTATTTTATTTCTCTAGCTTCTTGCCCCAAAGTAACCACTGTCCTAAATTTAGTATTATTCTCATCCATGATTTTGTACTTTTTCTACATTTCTGTGTATTTATAAATAAAACACAGCACTATTAACTTTATATAAAAGTATTATGCAGTTTGGATCTTTAGGAATTTTTTTTTTTTGAGGTGGAGTTTCACTCTTGTTGTCCAGGCTGGACTTTGACTCACTGCAATCACCGCCTCCCAGGTTCAAGCGATTTTCCTGCCTCAGCCTCCCAAGTAGCTTGGATTACAGGCATGCGCCACCACGCCTGGCTAATTTTATTGTATTTTTAGTAGAGATGAGGTTTCACCATGTTGGCCAAGCTGGTTTCAAACTCCTGACCTCAGGTGATCCACCCACCTTGGCTTCCCTAAGTGTTGGGATTACAAGCATGAGCCACCACACGCGGCCGGAATTCATCTTTTTTGATCACTATTTTTGAGATTTATTCATAATGACACATATAGTTCTAATTATTGTAATTATTGAGTGGTATTCAAGTGGATTACTGTGCCATTATACAGTCATTTTATTGTTGATATGCTAGATCGTTTCCAGATTTTCAATTTTTCCAAACAATACTGCAGTAACTATTCTCATATCTGCCTCCTCATGCATATGTAGGAGTTTTTTGAAGATAAATAGTAGAATTGCTGGGCTGTAAAATATACATATCTTAAGCTTTACTAGATATTATTACGTTGCCTTCCTATGTGTTGTAACAGTTTATTTTCTCTCGCCCAGCAGCGTAGGTGTCTGTTTCTATTGTCATTATATGTGCTTTTGTCAGACTTTAAGTTTGGCCAGTCTTTAAGAAAAATTTTTCCTATGTAATTTTTCTGCTTAAATTTTTTTTATTGGTTTCTTGTTACTTATAAAATGAATTCTTGCTTATGATAAAACTTTGCCTACCTTTGAAATCATTTCTTTTCATTCCACTTTATGACATGATTCATATGTGCTGCTGCCTTTTTTCCTTTGGTTTATTCCTGTTCATTACTCAGTGACTGTTGATAAGTAACCACTATGTATTAATGCCAGGGATACAAAAGTGAATAGGATCATCCATCTCCCCTGTAAGTTTTTTGTTAAAGGGAACATGGGCAAATAAGGGAAAAATTATAAAATTGATTCATGTATGCATTCAAACAGCATATGATGAAATGAGGACCAGACAGACTATTAAATACATACTGCTGGGATTTTTGGTTATCTGTATGTGAAAATTTGGATTATGACTTCATATCATGCAAAAATCAATTTCTAGTAGAAGACAGACTCTAAATATGAAAAGCAGAATATTATGATTTAGGGATAGGGAAGAATCTTTTAAGACATAAAAAGGCTAAGCTCTAAACTCAAAAGTTGGTAACTTCTAGACCTATATTAAAAGTGAAAACTGTGAATCAGAAGACACAATAGACAGAGTAATAAAGAAAAACTGTAGGAATACATTCATAATACATGTGACTTATGGAGAATCAACATTCAGTTATGTAATTTCTGTGAATAAATAAGGGAAAAGCTACCTGGTAGTAAAATGGCCAAAATAAATGAATAAACACTTCACAGAAAAAGAAATCACAATGGTCAGTAAACATTGGCTTAGTCCTCTGGGCTGCTGTTAACAAATACCATAAACAGCAAACATTTGTTTCTCACAGTTTGAGAGTCTGAGAAGTTCAAGATCAAGGCTGGCAGATTTTGTGTCTGGTAGGAGCCCTTTTCCATTTTCATAGTTCGTGCCGTCTCCCTGTGTGTTCACATAGTGGAAAGGGCACACAAACTCTCTCAGACCTCTTATGAGGACACTAGTCTCATCCATGAGAGCTCTGCCCTCATGACCTAATTGTCTCCAAAGGTCCTACCTCTTAATATCATCATGCTGGGAATTAGATTTCAACATATGATTTTTGTCAGGGACACAAACATTCAGACCATAGCATTTCACACTTGCCCCACAAAGTGCGTGTCCTTTTCATATGCAAAATGCCATTCCATTCTAGTTTAGTCCCCAAACTCTTAGTTTATCCTACAGTCAGCTCCAAAGTCTGAAGCCTAGAGTCTCATGTAAATATCATCTAAATGAGATATTGAGACTCCATGATGATTCATTCTGCGCCAAATTACCCCTCTAGCTGTGAGCCTGTTAAATCAGATAACGTCGTATGCTTCCAAAATACAATGGTGGGACAGGCACAGGATAGACCTTGCCATTCCACAAGGGAGACACAGCAATGAAGAAATGACAGGTCTCGAACAGGTTCAAAACTTAAGGCAACATTAAATCTTCAGGCTCCAGAATAATCTTCTTTGACTTTGACTTAACGTCCTACCTTCTGAACACACTGGGGTAGGAATTAGGCTCCCAAGGCTCTAGGTGGTAGAGTTCTCATATGTTGGAGTTGGGTGCCGGCCGCTCTCCCAGGATGGAATCACATGCCAGTGGCTCTTTTAGTCTAGAGTTCCAGAGATGACTCTGCCTCCATGACTCCACTAGGCATTGCCATAGTGGGGACTTTCTCTGGTGGCCCTGTCCTCACAGAAACCCTCTGCCTGAGTTGTACACCTGAAGCTCCAGGCAGCTCTAATTTTGGAAATGGAGGTGTCCACACCCCCATGGCTTGAGCATTTTGCAAGCTGGAGGAGGTGGTACTGCATGTGTGCCACCAGCATCTACTATCTGTGCCCTCTGAAGGGGTAATCCCTATAGCCCAGGCTGCACGTGGGCCTATGGAACTGTACCGGGGCAGCCAAGGAGCACTGCATAAGAATGTGGGGAGTGGAGTATTAAGGCAGGGCCAGGTAGCAAGTGCTAGGGTCCTGTGAGTACCTATGGCCCTTCCTTTGAAGTCATTCTTTCTTCTAGGCACTTGTACTCTGGGCCTGGGAGACAGACTGGGAGACAGCCCCAAAGATCTGTGATACACTTTCAGGGTCATTTTTTCCCTTGTCTTAATGAATAGCACCTGCCAGTCCAGCCACACCTTTTGTGTTCTCTCCTGAACACACTTTCTCATTTTTTACAGTATGGACAGGCTGATAATTTTTCAAACCTTTAAGTTCTTTTTCCTTTTGATTAGTAATTTTGTCTTTAAATCATTTTTCTTCTCACATTTTATTATTATAAACATTCAAGGGAAACCAAGCTACCATTTTGCTTAGAAATTTATTCAACCAGCTGGGCATGGTGGCTCACACCTGTAATCCCAGCACTTTGGGAGGCCCAGGCGGGTGGATCACCTGAGGTCAGGAGTTCGAGACCAGCCTGACCAATGTGGTGAAACCTCGTCTCTACTAAAAATACAAAAATTAGCCAGGCGTGGTGGCACGCACCTGTAGTCCCAGCTACTCTGGAGGCTGAGACAGAATTGCATGAACCTGGGAGGCAGAGGTTGCAGTGAACCGAGATTGTGCCACTGTACACCAGCCTGGGCGACAGAGTGAGACTCGTCTCAAAAAAAAAAAGAGAGAAATTTATTCAGCCAAATATTCTGTATCATTCCTTACAAGTTCTTTTTTACAAAACAATAAGACACAAACAATAATTCAACTAGGTTCTTTGCCACTTTTATAAGGGTGCTAATCCCCCTAATAATTCTCTCCCAAAGGCCCTCTGTCTTAAAACCATCACATTGGAAATTAGGTTTTAACATAAGAATTTCCCACATTTTTTCTGCAGCTCTGTTTGTTTTTTATTCTTTTTCTCTCTGTTCTTTGAATAGTACTAGGGTCTTAATATAGATGTAAAAGCTATTAAAAAATGGAAAATGGATTCCAACATCTTATAAGTGCTTTCTCTTATGATCGAGAATAAGACAAGGATGGTTACTCCCTTCTCTTCTATTAAATAGTGTACTAGGGGTTCTAGCCAGATGAATAGGAAAAAAAAAAAGACATTCAGATTTTTTAAAAAAAGGAATCTAGAATAAAGGGATTACAACTCTAATTGCAGATGACATGATCTTATGTATAGGAAATCCTAAGGATCCACTGAAAAACTGTTAGAATTAATAACATCGGTAAGTTTGCAGGATATAAGATCAATACAAAAACTCGACTGAATTTCTGTGTACTTGGATAAACAAACCAAAAACAAAATGAACAAAACATTCCATTTATAATAGCACCAGAAAGAATTAAATAGGAATAAATTTAACAAAAGAAGTGTAAAACTTATAATCTGAAAACCATTTTGGCCAATAGGCATATAAAAAGGTGTTCAGTATCATTAGTCATCATCAGAGAAATACTAATTAATACCTAGTGAAATATCACTGCATATCTGACAAAATGGCTAAAAATTTAAAAAACTGATAAAACTAAAACATTGTTGAAACAAATTAAAGGGATTGTAATAACTGGAAAGATAGCTTATAGTCATGGATTACAAGACTTAATATTGTTAAGATAGCAGTGCTCTTCACATTGATCTAGGTTTAACACAGTCTCTACCAAAATCCTAGTTGTGGTCTTTGCAGGAATTGACGAGTTTATCCTTAAATTCATGTGAAATTAAAAGAACGCTGAATAACCAAAACAATCTTGGCCAAAAACAAAGTTGGAATACTCACACTTTCCAATTTCAAAACTTACTACAAAGCAGCAGTAAGTTATTACTTACAATAGAGTTATTATAGTAAGAATAATAAGGCAGTGTGGTAAGAATATACATATAAATGAATGAAATAGAATGGAGAGTCCAGGTAAAAACCTTCACATTTGTAGTCAGGTGATTTTTGACAAGGGCATCGAGATAACTCAGTAGTGAAAGAATTTTCAACAAATGGTGCTGGTACAACTGGATATTCACATTCAAAAGAATGAAGTTAGTCCCCTCTCTCACACCATACACAAAAGTTAATTCAAAATGAATCAGATCTAGTGAGAAAAATATAAAATGCTTAAAACGTAGAAGTAAGTCTTTATGACTTTGGACAATGGTTTCTTAGCTATGACATCAAAAGCTCAAGCAGCTAAAGAAAAAGATACATTGGACTTCATTTAAAAACTTTTTTACTTCAGAGGACATCATCAAGAAAGGGAAAGTGCAACCTACAAAAATGGGAGAAGATATTTGCATATCATATTTGATAAAGGTCTTGCATCTAAAATCTATAAAGAATTCTTATAACTCTATAATAAAAAGATAAATAACCCAGTTTTTTAAATGGGCAAAAGATCTAAACAGACATTTCTCCAAAGAAAATGTATGAATGGCCAATAAGGACATGGAAAGATCTTCAGCATCATTATTTATCGTAGAAATTCATATCAGTGCCGGAATTAGATACCACTTTACACTCACTGGGATTAATATGATAGAAAAAGATAATAACAAATGTGAGCGAGAATGTGGAGAAATAGAAATCTTCATACACCATTGCAAGGATCGTAAAATATTGCAACCAATTTGAAAAACAGTCTGGCAGTTCTTCAAAAGGTTAAACATAGAATTACCGTGATTCAGTATTTCTACTCTTATGTATATATCCAAGAAAATGGAAACTACGTAAACATTTGCACACATGTTCACAGAAGCGTTATTCCCAGTAGCCACAAAGTGGAAAAAAAATTTGCATGTCTATTAGGTGATGAATGGATAGATAAAATTTGGTATTTCCCCATATGGAATGTTATTCATCCATAGAAAGGATAGATGCTGCAACATGTATGATAATTGAAAACATGCTAAGTAAATAAGCCAGCCACAAAAAAACAAATACCACATGATTCCAGTGGTTTGAAATGTCTGGAATAGGCAAATTCATAGAAACAGAAAGCAGATTATTGGGTGCCTAGGGCCGGGATTATTGGAGATTGGGTAGTCGTGGACAAAAGGTATGAAATACCTTTGTGGTATTGAAATATTCTGAAATTGATTGTGGTGATGGCTGCACATATCTATAGAAAAAAACACTGAATTGTGCACGTTAAGTGTGTGAATTATATAGTAGGTGAATATGTCAACTTGTTACCAAAAAAAACAGACCAAAAAACCCACTTTTAAAATGGGCAAAAGATTTAAACAAGCACTGAAAAAAGGTATCTAAATGGCCAATAGGCATATAAAAAGGTGTTCAGTATCATTAGTCATCATCAGAGAAATACTGATTAATACCTAGTGAAATATCACTGCATATCTGACAAAATGGCTAAAAATTTAAAAAACTGATAAAACCAAACCTTGATGATGGAGTGGAACACGTGATACCATTTGTTGCTGGTGGCAGTGTAAATTGATGAAATCATTTTTGGGAAACGATTTGGCAATATTTACTAAAGCTGAATATAGTCTACCTTATGACTCATCAGCTCTACTCTTACTTATCCAGAAGAAATGAATGTATATGTTTACCAAATGCAATGTACAAGAATATTTATAGCAACTTTATTTATAATATCCAAGAACTGGAAACAACCGAAGCATCTGTCAGCAGTCAAATGGATAAATAAATTAATGTAGAGTCATACACTGTAATACTATACAACGATTTAAAAAAAAAAAACTACATGCAAAAATTTGGATGAATTTATGATGAGTTTACAGTAATCACTTCAGCTATGGTGAAGAATGTAAACGATCAAAAGTGGACATATTTTATTATTCCACTTACCAATTTCTATAACAGTCAAAATGAATTTATGGTGATGGAAGTCAGAATGGTGGTTACCTTTGGGTAGGGAGAATATTTTGACTGGGAAAGTGAACCAAGGGAGCCTTCTGGGTACCTTGAAATGTTTTATGTTGATGGGGCTTACATGAGTGTAAACATATGTAAAGACACACTGAGGTCATATTATGATTTATGCACTTTATATTATGCCTCAAGTAATTTTTTTTTTTTACAAAAGGTTATTCACAGAAGACTGGTGTGTAATTGTGAAAAAAAGTGGGAACTTGCCCATCAGTAGAAGAATGGATGAATTATGGTATAGTCACACAGTGGAATTTTTGTATAACAATGAAAATGAATGATCTAAAACTACATTTATTTTTGGATAAATCTATAAAACCATCCACAATATGGTATGAAAAAAGTCATACAAGGATACAAATGATACTCCTATGTCAAATATGTTAAGAAAATTATATGCTCATGAATTCTACCTATGGTAAAAATAATATATGCATGGGATTAGTAAACACTCAATTCAGGATAATGGTTATCTCTGGTTGAGAAGAGGAATGGATTAGAGCAAAAGGCATAGTTCAACCATATCTGTAATATTTTCTTAGTCTGCATGGTGGGTGTGCATGGGTGTTTATTATATTTTATACCTTTTTCTATATTTGAAATATTTAATTTGCAAAAGAAATAATTACAAGAACTCTAGTTAAATATAGCAAATTACATTTTCGCATTTACCCTTCTATCCCCTTGAAACTGTATTATAATGAGAGTAGAACAATAAAAGATAATACACTTGCAAGGAAAAAATTAGAGAATTATATAGTCTGGCTGTGTCCCCACCCAAATCTCACCTTGAATTCCCATGTGTTGTGAGAGGGACTTGGTGGGAGGTAATTGAATCGTAGGACGGGTCTTTCTTATGCTGTTCTCATGGTAGTGACTAAATCTCACAAAATCCGATGGTTATTATAAAAGGGAGTTTTCCTGCATAAGCTCTCTTAATTTGCCTGCTGCCATCCATGTAGGATGTAACTTGCTGCTTCTTGCCTTCTGCCATGATTGTGAGGCCTCCCCAGCCATATGGAACTATAAGTCCAATAATAAACCTCTTTCTTTTGTAAATTCCCAGTCTCAGGTATGTCTTTATCAGCAGCATGAAAATGGACTAATAAAGTAAATTGGTACTGGAGTGGGACATTGCTGAAGAGATACCAGAAAATCTGGAAGCAACTTTGGAACTGGGTAACAGGCAGAGGTTGGAACAGTTTGGAGAGCTCAAAAGAACACAGGAAAATGTGGGAAAGTTTTGAACTTCCTAGAGACTTGTTGAATGGCTTTGACCAAAATGCTGATAATGATATTGACAGTGAAATTTAGGCTGATGTGATCTCAGATGGAGATGAGGAACTGGAGCAAAGGTGACTCTTGCTATGTTTTGACAAGACTGGCGGAATTTTGACCCTGCCCTAGAGATTTGTGTAACTTTGAACTTGAGGGCGATAATTTAGGGTATCTGGTGGAAGACATTTCTAAGCAAAGCATTCAAGAGGTGACTTGGGTGCTGTAAAAAGCGTTCAATTTTAAAAGGGAAACAGCATGAAAGTTTGGAAAATTTGTAGCCTGACAATGCAATAGAAAAGAAAATCCCATTTTCTGAGGAAAGATTCAGGCTGGCTGCAGAAATTTGTATGAGTAATGAGAAGCTGAATAATAATCCCCAAGACAATGGGGAAAATGTCCCCAGGGCATGTCAAAGACCTCTGGGGGAACCCCTCCCATCATAGGCTCAGAGGCCTAGGAAGAAAAAATGGTTTCATGAGCTGGGCCCAGGGTCCCCATGCTGTGTGCAGCCTAGGAACTTGGTACCCTGTGTCGCAGCTGCTCCAGCTGTGACTGAAAGCGGCCAATGTAGAGCTCACACCATGGCTTCAGAGGGTGCAAACCCCGAGCCTTGGCAGCTTCCATGTGGTGTTGAGCCTGTAAATGCACAGAAGTCAAGAATTAGAGTTTGGGAACCTCCACCTAGATTTCAGAGGATATATAGAAACGCTTGGATGCCCAGACAGAATTTTGCTATAGGAGCAGGGCCCTCATGGAGAACCTCTGCTAAGGCAACGTGGAAGGGAAATGTGGGGTTGGAGCCCCCACACACTGTCCCTACTGGGGCATCACCTAGTGGAGCTGTGAGAAGAGGGCCACTGTTTTCCAGACCCCAGAATGGTAGATCCACTGACAGTTTACGCTGTTCTCCTGGAAAAGCCGAAAGCCACAGACATTCAACGCCAGCCTGTGAAAGCAGTCGGGGGGAGTCTCTACCCTGCAAAGCCACAGGAGTGGAGCCACCCAAGACTGTGGGAGCCCAGCTCGTATATCATTGTGACCTGGATGTGAGACATGGAGTTAAAGGAGGTCATTTTGGAGCTTTAAGATTTGACTGCCCTGCTGGACTTCAGATTTGCATGGGACCTGTATCCCCTTTGTTTTGGCTGATATCTCCCATTTGGAATGGCTGTATTTATGCAATTCCTGTACCCCCATTGTGTCTAGGAAATAACTTGCTTTTGATTTTACAGGCTCATAGGCAGAAGGGACTTGCCTTCTTTGGATGAGACTTTGGACTGTGGACTTTTGAGTTAATGCTGAAATGAGTTAAGACCTTGGGGGACTGTTGGGATGGCATGATTGGTTTTGAAATGTGAGGACATGAGATTTGGAAGGGGCCAGGAGTGGAATGATATGGTTTGGCTGTGTCCCCACCCAAATCTCATCTTGAATTCCCACGTGTTGTGGGAGGGATCGGTGGGAGGTAATTGAATCATGGGGGCGGATCTTTCCCCTGCTGTTCTTATGATAGGAAGTCTCATGAGATCTGATGGTTATTATAAAGGGGAATTTTCCTGCACAAGCTCTCTTTTTTGCCTGCCACTATCCATGTAAGACATGACTTGCTGTTCCTTGCCTTGTGCCATGGTTGTGAAGTCTCCCCAGCCATGTGAAACTGTCAGTCCAATAAACCTCTTTTGTAAATTACCCAGTCTCAGATATGTCTTTATCAGCAGCATGAAAACGGACTAATACAGTATGTTAGGAGACTTGAAACTAGCAACCAGATGTATAAATGGTATCTGTCTTAATGTACCTGAGAGATTTTAACCTTAAATTCCTATAGGGAAGAAAACCAGTAGTTAGATGACTTGCCCTAAGAACCCTGGAAAAGCTCAGAACTTGGAGACTCTAGATACCTTTGAATGCTGCAGTTCAGGGTGTGGATAAAAATAGGATAACTGATTTAATTAGGATTAATTAAATTCCTAGAACCCTTACCTGCCCCAGCACAACTGGAGATTGTCTCTCTCCCAAATTCTTGCAAGAGACAGGAGGTTTTTTATGGAAGTTTGAACATGAGGTTCAAGGGAATAAGAATAAGACACTGGACTGAAAAATATTCCTAGACACTTTACAACTCTTAGTTGTCATGAACTGTTAGCTAGGGTTAAAACCCCAAAGCAAGAAATTAGTGAAATGCTTTTGTGATGAAGAAGCTTATTCAAGAGAGAGACCTACAGATATAGATATATAGGAGCCTCAATTTTAAAATCAGCCTAACTGCTTATGACCCTACAGTGAGGTTTAGTGGATGAGAAGGCCTGTTGTGAACAAAAATCTCCTCTTCTTTTTTGAGTAACTCATTCTGATAATACAGTTAACAATGGCTAGCCTCTTGAAGAAAATCTCATATGAAAACCAAAGAGAAAAACAAACAGAAAATAGGAAATTGGAGGAAAACAGAATTAATATTGAAACCATGAAACTAGAACAGGATTTTGCTAAAAGGATGGTTCAGAGAAGAGCTCTTTGGAATTAAGACATGATAGAAGAAATTAAAACTTAGTAGGTTTGGAAGATAAAGTAGCCAATATCACCTAGAATGCAGAACAGAAAGTTAAAATAAAACTGGACAGTAGGAGAGAAAAGAAAATTAAGAGAATCCGGGAGGTCCAACGTTGAATTAATGGGAGTTCCAGTAAGAGAAAAAGAAAGAATACTAGAAATTTTCCTGTAGTGAAAGATAACAGGTTCCATATTGAACAGGACTATGCAGAGGTCCAGCAAAGTGAGTGAAAGAAGATCCATATTAAGATATAGTATTGGAAATTCACAGCATCAGGAATGGAAAAAGAGGAGATCCTTAACGCTTCCAGAGAGAAGAAGGGTTATATTCATAGGGCTAAGAAATGAAAATTATATTGGTCTTCTCAATAGCAATACTAAAATAGAAGACAGTGAAACATTGTCTTGCTAGTTTTGAGAAATGAATTTCAACTTAAAATTGTATATCTGGTAAAACTTAAGTATGAAAATAGAATAAAGACATTTTCACTTAGACAAAGCCTCAAACTTTACTTCTCTTAAATCTTTTACCAGGAAGTTGCTGGAAACTATATACTACTCAATTAAAAAAGTAAACCCAGAAAAGAGGAAGAGGGGAGACATGGTATCTGAGAATCAGAGGATCAAACACAGGAGAGAGGCCAGGGGAAACTCTAGGATAACAGTTGTGCCTCAGGCCTTGAGAGCAACCAGTTCAAACTGGAGCAGATGAGAGGTCATAGGTGTTTTGTTTTGTCATTTTTCTTTAAAGAACTGATAGATTACTTGCTGTCTTGGACCAGGTTGAGAGGAATTGAGTTTTACAGATCTGGAATAGTGTTTGAGGGTCAACTAGTAAGAAATAGAATCACAGAAAACTTAGGTAAATGAAAAGGAAGTCAAACTAAACATTCCTACACAAAAGGAAATTGAATCATAGTACCATGGAACGTAGTTATGAATAATGAATACATTGTCATAATTATGTTAGAGAGTCAAAAGATAATGTGAAAAATTTTGAAATCAGGAAATAGCTCTGTCTGCATGTTTATTTAGAAGAATGAATGAAAATAGTAAAAGAAATAGCTAAAATAGTTGAAAGTGGGTTGACTGAGTATTGGAATCATATCGATATGGAGAGGAGTATGTCAGAGGATGGCAGTTTTTTATTACTGTTTTACTTTTTAAATCATGTATATGTATAATTTTAGTAGAAATACAAATTTGGACAATTACAATGTAGTTTTATGCATGCAAAAATAATGGTAAGCATTTGGTGCCTTGGAAACACAGGGGACAGTGTATTTAACCCAGATTTTGGGAATCAGAAATGCTTCTGGGAGAGAAGGTTCCTGAATGAAATCCAGAAGAATTAGTTGAAGCTGCTGAAGAGGAAAGAAAGAGGGATGCATGTTCTAGGAGGTAGAAGCAGAATGTGCAAAGCCTTAAAGCTCTACGCTAGAAGAAATCCAGATAGGTTAGTATAGCTGAGGCTTGTAGTATTCCCAGTGACCATTGCAAAGCCTAACATTAGATTCTCAGCAAATACTGAATAAATAAATAAATAACTGATGTAAGAGAAGGAGTTTAAGAGTAGGAAGTCTGGGAAAGCAGACACATAGCAGTCACATGCAGCCTACCTTGTGTCTAGAGCACCAGAATTCTAGTCAAGAAAGTATAGCAAATTCAGGTCTCTACCGACTGACTAGTTTGTCATCCAGGTGTATGGTTTCTTTCTGAGGTACATAAATAATCCACCCAGGAGTTTAGTAATTTATAATTTAAGTACTCCAGAATGTTCATGGAATTAAATATACTAACCAAAAGTGTATTTAGGCCAGACGCAGTGGCTCACCCCTGTCATCCTAGTGCTATGGGAGATAAGGCGGGAGGATTGCTTGAGGCCCGAAGTTTGAGACCAGCCTGTGCAACATAGTGAGACCCTGTCTCTACAAAAAATTTTAAAAATTAGCTGGGCATGGTGACACATGCCTCTAGTCCCAGATACTTATGAGGCTGGAATGGAAGATCACTTGAGTCAGGAGTTCCGGGCTGCAGTGAGCTGTGATCACACCACTGCATTCCAGCTTGGATGAGGCAGCAAGACCTTGTCTCAAAAAAACAAACAACAAAAAAGAGTGTAGCTAATAGTTAAATATATATGTAAATAGATCACCTATTTATTAGGGTATAATTTAAAACATTAAAACTCTTAGAACATTTCTTAGACTGTATCAGAATTTTGCAGTATTTCCTTTTTACTTTTTTATCCATTACTTGTTACCTGGTATGTCACCATTTACTCTAATTATAAGCTATCTTAGTTTATTGATAATAATTTTAAGTATTACATTTTTATACTAAATGTCTATTAGAAAAGGTCCATTTTAATTTTTAATCCAATTAAAATGTGATTTTTAAGTTTTAGAAATGGATAAGGAAGAGTCCTTTTAAAATACACACACACAGACACACACAGGCACACACAGACACACATACACACACAGACACAGAGGTACACATAGGCACACAGAGCCACACACAGGCATACAAACACACAGACACACAAACACGCACACACAGACATGCACAGACACACACATCTTAGCTTCTGAATATCTACCAAAAGTTAGAAGTTTTGAACTTTGTTCTTAAATTCCTTTATTTATTCAAGCTTACCCTACCATAGCCATCAGTTTTGTCTTGGTTGATTATGAAACCTCAACAGTGAGTGAAATTCCAAAAATTAGTAAATATGTGGTTGTTAAGATCCTAGAATGTATTTTCCTTTAAAAATAGACCCATAAACAGTGATACGGATCAAGCATAGTATAATAGAATTTGCCTGAATTCTGTCCTCCCAAAACAGGATACCAGAAATTGAGAGAAGTGATTCCCTTTCTCTCTTCGATTTAAATTTTGAAATAAACAAGTTAATCTTAGAAATTTTTGCTGTCATTCTTCATTCCTTGTTTTGATATCCGATTCAATCTTTCACCAACAAAGGGTGAAATCCCCTGTATCTCTTTTATTCATCACCATCTACATATACAGGAAAACACACACGTGTATGCATTTGTGCCAGTCTGCTTTCTTTCCAGTACCTTGCGTCTGCCAGATGTCAACTGGAAAACATTCCAAGGGTGTTTGAAGGATGTCATGCTATTGTATAAATGCATTCTCCTAGAAAGGATTGCCCTTCCTAAAGAAAATGTTTATTAGTGCCAAATAATTCAAATAGTATAGCAAAGTGAAGTGAAAAAATCAGCATGTGTTGAGGTAGCTGCTTGGTTAGGGGTACCATCTTGTCTGGGAGTGTACACCTATGCGAGTTTCCTCCTTTTTATTTTTTGTCTTCATTCTTCTGAATTTACATATTTCCTAAAAATTTCCAAATTGCTTTTCAGAAAGATTTTCAAGGCATTGGGAAGGTTATGAAGCCAGAGGAAGTGAAAACAGAATAGTAATTTATAAATAAGGTGAACATATGTCCACATTTGCCTAAGGTTTCCCCAGCTCACACTTGTTGTCATGGCAAATTATTAATTAATAGCTTCATCTTTCATTCTCAAAAATGTCTCTGGATGATAAATTATATGGTCACTTACGTATAAACCACATGTTTCTAAAGAGGACAATATAGTCATTTATAAATAAGTTTGTAAAGGCCAGGAAGTGAGCCTGTCCTCCTGACTCTGTGGCTCTAAGTACCTGAGTAAAAGCCTTGTTTATAAGTGTCATGAACTAGTGATATACAAGCACGTTTAGATCTTTTTTGTGGAATAACTTGAAATTTGCATTAAGCTGATAAGTGCTCCAATAGTGTAACTATAGTGAACAATAATTTATTGTATATTTGAAAATCACTAAACGAGTGGAATTGGAATGCTCCTAACACAAATGGCAAATGTTTGAGGTAAGGGATACCCCAGTTACCCTGATGTTTATTACATATTGTCTGCCTTTATCAAAACATCAGATGAACCCCATAAACGTACATACCTGTGATGTACCCAGAATACTTGCAAATCTAGAAGTTTTCTAAAAGGTAAGTGCTCATTGATGTATTTTCAAATTGTCCAAAATAAAAATGGGAATTATCTAAACTTTCAAGCTTTATATGTGTATATGGATTTCTAAATTCTTTTGTGTAATTACTTATTATTCAGCCTTTTTCCTACTGTTGAGTACACATATGAAGCAGCAGATGGCATTCTTTCCCTGCAATTGTTATGTCTTCCTGTATGGTATGTTACTATAATAACAGTTACTGTTAAATTGAGTAAGGAAAACACGAATAAGGAAATAGAAAAACATATCATAATAGTATCTGCAGTGGACTACTACAACTTTAAGTACAATCCAATGTTAAAATAATGAACTAGCTACTGTTTCTTGGTACTTGGATATATTTTGATTACTGGCAACTTGTATGTTTGTATTTGATACACAATTTGGTGGAAAAGTGTTTAGAAAGTTCAGCCTAAACAAACTGTTTCATACATAGAATTTTCACTTTGGTGAAGAATAAGTAGCAGTTTTAGTACCTTTTAAACACTAAACGTTGAAACATTTTAAATATTTCAGCATGCCAAATATATCATGTAGATTATAGGGGAGAGGTACCTGTGACCTTTAAGATTATATGTTGAAGCTTGATTGTTACAGAATATTGCTTAGTGACTTTGGGGATTTTTTTCTGTTAAGTGTTTTAAAGCTTTTCAGACTATTTCTGGGCTACTTTTTGACTACCGTATACTGAATAAACATATCATAATCAGTTTTTGTAATAGATAACAATTCGACCTAGTTAGGTTTTCCTTCTTGGTGAGTGGTTAGTGCTTATATTTCAAGTTAATGAACATACTGCTAGATAGTTTTATTGCTCAGGGATTTGTTATTTCATTAGTCATGTCATACGCTCAGTACATATGTAATACATCAGTATTCAGATAGGCTTTTAAAAAAAATTAATTTCTCTATACCCCTTCCCACTTTTTTATCCTATGTGGTAATATATATTAACTGTTTTTTAAAAATCACATTTTATACCTGCTTAACAGAAAGTTGAGCAAAGCAGACCAAAGGCCTAATTATTTTATTTTAAAAATGTCTTTGCTGTATAAATAGATTTGCCAAATTATACTTTTGAGAATGAATTCCATAAGTGCATTTAAGTGTTGATGCAAGAGCATTAAGCACTAGACGAGGATGTTTGGGGCAGAAAAATCTAGTTAAAATCTTTGCAGCCACTGGTAATTAAAATTATGGTGTAAGTTAGAGAAATACAGGAAGTAAATTGAAAAAATATGAGCTTAGATTTTTTTTAATAAGCTGACTTTTACTATTTATTTATCACACCAAATATACCATTATTTGACATCAAATCTTGTGAGAATTATATTTTGTTATGTAATTATTTATATATACATTCATTAAACACTTACTCTGTCCCTTGTGCCAAGCACTATGCTAGATCCTGGAAGAATTCAAAGATGATGATTTTTTGTGATTACTTAATAAAATATATGCTTACCCACAGAATATTTTTAATCTATTTTTTCCTCTCATTTTTTTCTACATACTTTTAATGATTATAAATTCTCAAGCATTATAATATTTGATATCTGTGGATAAATGCACAAAATAAAACTCCACGTGCATTCTGATATGAATGACACTTTTTGGATTGTTCTCTTGAGTAATTATAGTTTGATTTTTTTTTTTTTTTAAGTAAGGGAGAAGGTGATAATGTCGGTAGAGTAAAGTTTTCTGTATTCCACTTATCTTTTAGTGTTTGGTTTTTTTTTGGTGATTCTAGGAATAAGAATAATAAATGAAATACCATGTAGTATGTGACTAAATACCAAGTAGATGTACTTTGAAGAGTTGTCAGCACTAAAGAAGACTTTCAATTTGAAAGAGGTTTTAGTTACTACATTTTACAACTTGAAAACCCTGTCCTCCATCAGTCTGTAATTTTTTTTAATAGTCATTGGATCTTGTGGAAATCATGAACAAGGCAGTCTTCCTCCACAAATCAGAAGGCTAGGCCTACAAATATGCATATTTTCCCCGATAAAAGATTTTCATAATTAAAATTTTATGTCTGCAGTTCATTATATATGTATTATACATATGTGATCTTTGCATTTATGTGATAGTTCTTGCTTCTGGAATAAGGATGGATGTTATTGGACATTCAGAGACTTCTGGAATAAGGATGGATGTTATTGGACATATCTGGCCTCTGAATGTCCAATAAGGATGGATGTTATTGGACATTCAGATGTTATTGGACATTCAGAGGCCAGATACCTCTTATTTATTCATACCAAATTAAATATACCATTATTTGGCTAGAAAAAAAAATTAGCCAGGCATGGTGGCAATGCACCTATAGTCCTAGCTACTGGCAACCAGTTTGTAAGATGAAGATGGGAAGCCTTCCTTACCGGAGTCTTGGGTGGAGTTTGCTATCTTAAAAATATTCAAGTTGCTTAAAGTAAGATCATGTGTGAATACACGTCAGTAACTTTGGTATTTCAGTGATAAACTCATAGGCACACTCTCTACTAAGTTTTTACTAGAAGTATGTTCACCTGTAACGGTGGTACTAAAATTATCTTTATTATTTGTCAAAAATAGTTGTCAGTGAGAATCTCATACTGCATACCTGAAAGTATTTTCTAATGCTTATAATTGATTTAAGTATCTTGCTTGAAGGGAATTAGGATGAGATATAATCTATCTTACTTGTGCTGCAGAAATGCTGAAGCTATTCAGTCTATATAAATAATCCATCCCACATCTTTGCTTCCTCTTCAGTGAATGCTTAACATCCATATATTATGATGGCTTGAGCATCATTTGGAAAGTTAAGTCATAATAGCTACAAGGTTGTAAATAAAAATCATTGAAATATTTCCAAAATAATTTTAGTTTTCAAGATGGTGATCCTTTAGTGTCAAATGTTTCCTGCAAAACTGAATGAGGAATATTGTGAATTATTTCATTTTTTAATCATTTATTTCATGATAACTCAAAAGTTCTCGATATTAATTACTTAATCACTTCTATATTAATATGTTATACTGTTTTGATAGGATAAGTGTAAGAAGATAATCAATGGATATTATTCCCAAGGCAAATTAGTATTTGGAGAATAGATACATTTAGCCTGAGAGCTTGGTATTAAGTAATTAAAACATTTTAATAATGTATTGGAGTATGTGTGTTTTCGTATTTTTTCCTCAAATGTATACTGTTCTTTGCTAATTCATGCTCTTATCTAATATCCAGGAAGAAAAGTTAACAAGTTAGGCTTATTGAAAAATATATATGACTGTTAAGCCAGAATTGCAGACTATCAACTTATGTGTATATAGTATGATTACAAAGATGTAAAACAAACAATAAAAGCTAAAATATTAGCAAAAGGACAGAAGAAATCTGACAAAATATTTATTGTCTTTAGTACTAAAACAATGAGCATTTATTTTCTTGTTTTTTATATTTTCACATTTTCCCTTCTTGTTATATACATTTTGGAAAATCAGCAAAGTCCAAGTTAAAGTGCTCAAGTATAATTGTCTAAGTTTGAATGGTATTGCCATTGTTCAGATGATACTTTTAAGCAACAGTTTAATTCGTAGCATAGTTTGCAGTTTATAGAATAAAAATTTTAAAATATGGTATCAATAATTATTCTCCAATTATACTATATTGTAAGTCTTTTAACTTTAGGTTCCACTACACATAAATGAATGCAATGTGTATTTATTAGATTCCCACTGATTTCAGCAAAAGTTGTGCTTACGATATGTCTGCTTATTTTATCAAAGTAGCTACCTCTTGGTTATGTAACGTTAAGCGTCTTGCCACCATGTGGCAGTAAACCAGATAAATATAAACTTTAGTAGTGTGGAATATAATAGTTTATTTTTATATTCCATCTGGTACATTTATTTTTTTCCTTCCTCTGAAAAGGCCAACAAATTTTTTTCAGTTTAAACAAAGGATAAATGAGCATTCTGAATAAGGCTTCTTTACTGTCCTAATGATTAATGATCACTGAACACTTTTGAAAGATTAGCATTTTTCAGAGCTGGTAAAAAAATATACTGTTTTATTTAATTATAAGAAAGTAAAGGCGCTTCACACTGACAGGTGGTGGAAATTAGCAGGCAGTTTTGAAATTGTGCTGTGCACGAGAAATTAGATCTCATTTTAATTCTGCTTTTCTCAACTAGCAAATGAGGTTAATGCCATACATATTCAGCTGATATGGATGAAGAAATTGATATAAAGTAGATCAACATAGCTACAGGGCTAGATTAATTTATAGGTAAAGAGGCAGTGATAAATGAAAGTAATGTAGTAGTGGTCACTAAACTCCTCTGCCATGAGGGATTCAATAGCGTTAGTTGCTCATTAAAGGCATTGTCGGGGTGCATCAAATAGAAATTTGAAAAGGAATAGCCAACTAACCCCTAATTATCAAAATACAGAAAATACTAATTATGCCTTAATTAGCTTTTCTTTTAATGTACTGAAATTTGTTACTTTTTGTGTGGCACAAATGGATAGTTATATCAACAATAAATAGGTTGTTTTAATAACTTTCTTTTACCTCTGGGAAAACTACACTCCAATTTTTAATATGCAATAATGCTTCTCTCTAGCCTGTAGGAGATGAAAATTATTAAGTAGCTTTATTTTTTTGAAGATTTTACAGCAGCTTTGGGAAGAATTATTTCACCATGCATCAATTATTTTTAATTGAACTGAATATTTTTCAAATTGTACCAAATGCCTCTCATTTAAGTTTATCAGTTAGGATTTAAGAAAGCATCATAATGAGAACTGCATATAGTCTCTGTTATTTGTTACAATAGGACAATGATGATTATTTATTTTGAATTTTTAAAAAGCAACCCAATTGTTGCTTGTAAAGGTAGTCATCTTGTTTATTTCGGGTAGTCAGGGTGGAGAATTAGAGGCTATATATTCTAGAAACTTGGCTTGTGATTCCTTTTCTTTTCTCAAATAAGGTAGTTATCAACAATCCAGTTAAGAAAGGATTCATCTATTTAGGATAAAGATGTGGTGTTGCAGTGGGAAGCAATTTGGCCTTTTCGTCAAATAGATCTCCAGCCTGCTCTGGGCTTCAACTAGCTCTTACTACCCCTGGGAAATCTCATTACTTTTTCTGAGTATCAGTTTCCTAACCTGTCATCAGAAGTGATACCTTTTACAGAAATTTGGGATGATTAAGTAAAATATGGCAAATACCAAGCACAGAATTTAGTATAGTACAGATGCTCAAAAAAACATAGCTGCTGTTACTGGTAAGAATAAGAAGAAAGGACTATTTTTAAAATTTTACCACTATTTAAATTTAATGGGAAAATTCTCTTTGAAAGAATTATGTGTAATCTTTAGAACACCTAATGTAATTCTAAATTGTGTTGGAAACCAACCAATTTATCACAGATTGATTTTTTTGGTGAAGAATTTGGAAACAGTTGGTCTTTGGGGCAAGTATTTACGGTGATTATACATGTTGTCTCATAATGCCAGGCAGAACTTGGAATTAAAACCAGACAGTTTGATTCTAAACTCAAGACTCTAGAAAAAGACAAAAGTGTGATTTCTGACCTAATGAAATCTATAATGAGTTCAAAAGCTCTGCTTCTACCCTCAGTTGCTTTTGATGCTTGTGTTGCATTTGTGTTTCCATCCATTCCTCCTCTTTTGCTCTCCTTTGCTATCCTTTTTGGGGGTAGTAGTCATGAAATAAACTGGCTATTAACTATATCTGTGACACTGATTCTCTCCTGTGTTTTCCTTGCCAGTAAAATAAAATAATAATATTCATTGCTCTTTTTGGTAATTTAATTAGTGTAATCAGTGTGTTATGCCATCATCCTTTCATTAGTTATGTTGCCTCTTTTGTCAAAAAATAATTTGAATAGGAAAGAGGAGAGGGGGGAAAGACATTTCATAATTTATCAAGATACGAATACTGTACTACCTTAAAAAATAAGCATTGCCCAGTCTACTTAACAGAATTATGAATGCTAAATAAATATACTGTATGTGAAAGTAAGTTGTAAACTATAAAGCATTGTGCATGTCTCCATGGTACATGTCAAATCAGCATACTGCCTTTCACCTGCTTGCAAACTGACCAAAAAGAACAATTAAAACAGTGATTCTGAAGAGAAGGAAAATGAATGAGTTTGTTTCTGTGGAGGGTATAGGAGAGTGGAAGAGAATGTCAGAGAGGAAGAAAGGAGGTAGGATTTTTATGTCTATCAAAAGGGATAGGGTTTTAAAAGGTTAGAAATGTTGAATTGGAGTAGTGACCTCAAGCCAAGGTCCCAGATTATCAGTGTCAGTCCACCTGGAAATGTTAAAAATGCAAATTCTCGAGCCCTGCTCCACATCTTCTGAATTAGAAGCTCTGAGGTAGGCCCAGCAAGCCCTTCAGGTAATTCTGATGCTCACAAAAATTCGAGAACTCTGAATTGTTGTTTGAAGGCAGATGTTCTGTCTTGTTTTTTATCATCACAAGGAACTAGGTTTGTTTGTTTGGTAATATCCCCTCCCTGTTTTTAACCTGACTACCAGATTCTTTCTTTTATCTTAACCTGTCATCTAGAGAAGGGAAGGGGGAAAAAGCCACTTGTCCATTGTATGTTGAACATTGTGCTAAAATACTCTAGGGGAAGGTATAAGTCAATAGGATCTGTGTTCTCCTGTTCCAAGAACTAAAATTTGAATGGTTATACACAGTTTTTATTTAAATTGTTTTAAATTTTCTCCTAATGACTTTTCAGAAAACTGGAATTGGACCGATGTCTTAGTTCTCAAGTGTAACTATTCCCGGTTCCTGGCATTTTACTTGTATTATATTGCTGCTTATCTGTAGATTTTAACTTTTCTCAAATAAATATTTTTAAAGAAAAGTACTTGAGACACTGTAGCAAGATTAAGTCAGCAGTCGCACTTGGTTTCTAGAATTTTGGCTTTAGAATCAGATTGTTTGGATTTAACTGGCAGTTCTGTCTTAGGCAAATATGTAGTATCTCTAAGCCATTCTTTCTTCATCTAGAAAATGAAAATACTAACTTTAGGAAAGTTTTGACGATGAATGAGATTATATATAAAATAGTTGGCACAGTACCTAACATGTAAGTACTTAATAAATATTAACTGTTGTAATGATGATGATACTGATGACCATTGCATGGCTGTCACTTTTCTGGTTCAATTTAACCAACATACACTGTTTTTAGATTTACAAAACGTGAGAGTGTATATAAAATAGTTGGCACAGTGCCTAACATGGAAGTGCTTAATGAATATTAACTGTTGTAATGATGATGATAATGATGACCATTGCATTACTGTCACTCTTCTGGTTCAATTTAACCAATATACACTGTTTTTAGAGTTACAAAACATTAGAGACCTGAAGAGGCTACAGATGTAATTTAAATGAGCCCTCTCCCAGCTGTTTTTTACATATCACAAGACTCTTGCAAACAGAATTTAACAAGTTAACAGCAATTAAAAAAAAAAAAAAATTTTTTTTCCAAAATAAATTTGGAAAAGCCAGTGTATTATATCTTTCTTGGAAATTTATAATGCATATTGACATATTAAAGGCTTTAAGGAGCTTCTACCTTAAATGATCCTTAGCAGCTATCAAAATTACTTAACCATAGAAACCTTCTCTGTGGGAAATACCTACTTATGTTTTGCAAAATATAGTCTGGGAAATACTATCTAGACCAGGCACTTTCTTTTATTAAGAAGCATCTCCCCCACCCCACTCCATAGAAATTGATGACTTGCCTTAGGTCATACAGCTGTAGACTCAGTTTGGAACTCAAAGCTTTTCCTAGTCTTGTTTCACTTGTTTATCTAATCAAGTTCGGATATAGAAAGGAAAATTATTTGAATTGGTAGAAAATTAGAGATGGTTCTATTATGTAGAAGGAAAGAGGAATGAGAGATAATTTTAATATAGTGCTGCTTATTTTTGCCTGATTGTAGGAGAATCCAAGATACTTGTTTAAAACACAGATTCTTAGACTCCTGTAAATTTTAATTTGTAGGGATGAGGTGGATTATCATTGCTGGATCATACGTGAAAAGGTCCAAGATTTTCAGAGTTTGATCTTTATAAATTGTGTCTTATGATTCTGAGTAACTAGATAATTTGGTGTTAACTTTCTGTATTGGCAAAAACGTGATTAAATATGGACCAGATTCTATCCCAAAAGATGCTCATAAACCTCATTTCATGTACACTTAGATCTTTAAAAAAGAATTTGGTTTACTTATTTGTTGTCTTTCCTTTCAATACCCTCTAGTAGCTAGTGCCTAATGCAGTTATAGAAATCTGTCTATTAAGGTAGCTGTAAGGTCATTTAGAGCTATACATTTTAATCAGCCTAACACATTATCAGCGAGTTTAAGCTCTCTTTTCAGAAATGACTCATTATATTCACTTTTTACTTTTGACCATGACATTGTTGGATTTATCCTAAAGGGATAGTATACCTATAATTTAAACTTAAATCTAGATCTTATGTCAGAAAACATCTAAGAATTTGTAACAGGTAAATATTAATACTATCTAGAATAATAACATTGCCTTTATAACTGATACCTCTTCAAGGCCTATAAAGACAGTAAGAATTCCCAATGAGATGAGAATTAGTTCTGGTATATATTGAGGTATCTGCTTTCAAATACTTACAGTTAAACCAGCCAGTTGAAGAAAGTCAAACTGTATATTGCATTAATTAAATTAATATTTTTATGATCTTTGGTGATTTTATGTGTTACAGTTGAAACATTTCTGAGACATGTTGTATGCATATCTTTTCTTTAAGATCTTGACATTTATGGCCAAGCTACATACACGTTTCTATTTAGCATGTTGTTTTTTACAAGTTGTCAGCATGAATTTTCTACATATTAGATTAAAGATGGATTTGTGTGGTTTTTACTTTCAAACTTGTAATACTATTATCTTTTGTTCTCCAATTTATTTTGTAACCTACTTTTCTTTCCTGTTTTGACTTCAGAGAAACCAAACCAAATAAAATTATAATATGAAGGTCCTTAAAAATATTCATATCTGTTGACACAGTGTTTCATGTCTGGAAGTGCAGCCTGAATAAATAATTTGAAATGCAGGCAAAGCTTTGTATACCAAGGTATTAATCCCAGTGATATTTAATAGAGTAGATGATTGATTAAATAGGTTATACAGCCATATGATGAAATATTAGGCAGATAATGAAATTGGTTTACTGAATGTAAAAAGTTTTGTTCTTTACCCCATTGTATTCCCTCTTTCTAGACATAACCACCTTATCACTCCAGACATTTTCCTTTGTGAAAAATGTTTTACATGATACAATGTTTTGCATATGATCTTACATTTAAAAGGGAGGAGGTGAACAAATTATAAACATAAATGTTTTTAAGCATCACTAAAAAGGTTGGAAGAAAATACATTAAAATGTTAATGCTGGTCACAGTGGCATGTGCCTTGTAGTTCTAGATACTTGGGGAACTGATGCAGGAGGATCCCATGAGGCCAGGATTTTGAGGCTGCAGTGTGCTATGATCACACCTGAGAACAGCCACTGCACTTCAGCCTGGCAGCATAGGAGACCCTGTCTCTTAAAAAAAAAAAAGAAAGTTATTGCTCATCTCAGGGCCTCTTGTATACCTGCAGTTACCCTCCACAGCCCCTCAAATAACTTTATTTTCTAAAAAATCTCATGGAATACAGATAATCTTTCTACATCAAAAGGTCTAGAAATCTAAACGTCTGAGAAAGAGAATGCTTGAGGGACCTTCTCCTTTCTCATTGTTATTAAATTTAAGTGTTAGTTAAAGCTATTTTTTTTTTCCTAAAAAGCAAGGCAATGAATGAAAAGATAAGGACAGTAGTAGACAATAATGTCAATGAAATAAAATGAGGAATGGAAAACTTTTTAATGGAAATTTGACTTGGAGTGATTGTCATAATATCTGTAATGGACTTCAGAGGAAGCAAAAATAGTCTTCATGAGATTGTTTATCTTGATCATTCAAAATTGGGATTTGTTTTATCCATACTGTGTAAAATAGCTTTTCAGCTACTATACTAGGTGAATATGAAGAAAGTTTTCTGTTCTGGAGCATTTTGATTTCATAGTTATAATATGCCAAAAAGTTTTTACAGATAAAAAGTCATGAAGACTCTGTTCTGTTCCATTGGTCTGTATCTCTGTTTTGGTACCAGTACCATGCTGTTTTGGTTACTGTAGCCTTGTAGTATAGTTTGAAGTCAGGTAGCGTGATGTCTCCAGCTTTGTTCTTTTGTCTAAGGATTATCTTGGCAATGCAGGCTCTTTTTTGGTTCCATATGAACTTTGAAGTAGTTTTTTCCAATTCTGTGAAGAAAGTCATTGGTAGCTTAATGGGGAGGGCATTGAATCTATAAATTACCTTGGGCAGTATGGCCATTTTCACGATATTGATTCTTCCTATCCATGAGCATGGAATGTTCTTCCATTTGTTTGTGTCCTCTTTTGTTTCTTTGAGCAGTGGTTTGTAGTTCTCCTTGAAGAGGTCCTTCACATCCCTTGTAAGTTGGATTCCTAGGTATTTTATTCTCTTTGTATCAGTTGTGAATGAGAGGTGACTCATAATTTGGCTGTCTGTCAGTCTGTTATTGGTGTATAAGAATGCTTGCGATTTTTGCACATTGATTTTGTATCCTGAGACTTTGCTGAAGTTACTTATCAGCTTAAGGAGATTTTGGGCTGAGACAGTGGGGTTTTTTAAATATATAACCAGTCACCTTACACCTTATATGAAAATTAATTCAAGATGGATTAGAGACTTAAATGTTAGCCCTAAAACCATAAAAACCCTAGAAGAAAACCTAGGCAATACCATTCAGGACATAGGCATGGGCAAGGACTTCATGTCTAAAACACCAAAAGCAGTGGCAACAAAAGCCAGAATTGACAAATGGGATCTAATTAAAGAGCTTCTGCACAGCAAAAGAAACTGCCATCAGAGTGAACAGGCAACCTACAGAATGGGAGAAAATTTTTGCAATCTACTCATCTGACAAAGAGCTAATATCCAGAAATCTCCAAAGAACTCAAACAAATTTACAAGAAAAAAGCAACCCCATCAAAAAGTGGGCGAAGGATATGAACAGACATTTCTCAAAAGAAGACATTTATGTAGCCAACAGACACATGAAAAAATACTCATCCCTGGCCATCAGAGAAATGCAAATCAAAACCACAATGAGATACCATCTCACACCAATTAGAATAGCAATCATTAAAAAGTCAGGAAACAACAGGTGCTGGAGAGGATGTGGAGAAATAGGAACACTTTTACACTGTTGGCAGGACTGTAAACTAGTTCAACCATTATGGAAGACAGTGTGGCGATTCCTTAAGGATCTAGAACTAAAAATACCATTTGACCCAGCCATCCCATTACTGGGTATATACCCAAAGGATTATAAGTCATGCTGCTATAAAGACACATGCACATGTATGTTTATTGTGGCACTATTCACAATAGCAAAGCTTGGAACCGACCCAAATATCCATCAGTGACAGACCAGATTAAGAAAATGTGGCACATATGCACCATGGAATACTATGCAGCCATAAAAAAGGATGAGTTCATGTCCTTTGTAGGGACATAAGTGAAGCTGGAAACCATCATTCTCAGCAAACTGTCGCAAGAACAGAAAACTAAACACCACATGTTCTCACTCATAGGTGAGAATTGAACAATGAGAACACTTGGACACAGGAAGGGGAACATCACATACCAGGGCCTGTCTTGGGGTGGAGGAAGGGGGTAGAGATAGCATTAGGAGATATAACTAATGTAAATGGCGAGTTAATGGGTGCAGCACACCAACATGGCACACGTATACATATGTAACAAACCTGCACATTGTGCACATGTACCCTAGAACTTAAAAGTATACTAAAAAATTAAAATAAAAAAGTTAGAAAGATAGCATTCAGACCTAGGATGATTGTACTCAAAAACACTTGCTGTAGATGTACATGATGTTTAGCATTTTACTTTCTGGGTAAGATGTACTGCTTCAGTTTGGAAATAAAAAATGTATCTTAGGTTACGTTGTCATCATTACGATGCTTGCTTTTAGAAAAGAATAATTTATCTTTCTCAAGTGTATATGAAAGGGAAGAACCTTTCTCTGTGTTCCTACTCATTTTGCATTAGTTTCTATAAAATTGAAGTGGATTGCTAGCAAAAAGGAGGGGAACCCAATTACAGTTAAGTCCCCAAAACTGCATTTTGACTCCAGATCTTCAGTGTGATGTGTCTACAAAGGTGATTAAACACATAAGAATCCTGAATGATATGGTTAGGCTTTGTCCTTCCCCTGCAAATCTCATTTTGAATCGTAATCCTCATGTGTCAAAAGAGAGACCAGATGGAGGAAATTGGATCATGGGGACAGTTTCCCCCCATGCTGTTCTCGTGATAGTGAGTGAATTCTCATGATATCTGATGGTTTTATATGTTTGTTAGTTCCTCCTACATTCATTCTCCCTCCTGCCACCTTGTGAAGAAGTTGCCTTGCTTCCCCTTCACCTTTTGCCATGATTGTAAGTTTCCTGAGGCTTCCCCCGCCATACAGAACTGTGAGTCAGTTAAGTCTCTTTCCTTTCTAAATTACCCAGTCTTGGACAGTTCTTTATGGCAGTGTAAGAATGGACTTATACACAGAGTGGGGGTGGTGAGTTTGTTAAATCCAGAGTCCTGTATCCCTCAGAGATTCACATGTAGTAAATCTGAGGTAGGACCCATAAATCTGTTTTAACAAGCGCTTCTGGTAATTTCGAGATAGATGATCCCTCAGCTACTCTTGAAGAAACTGGTCCAAAAGTTCTTCCAGTCCACACAGTGAATGTACTACCAAGGTTTGAGGGATTTCTTTATAGGTACTCTCAGAAAGTCTTTCTAGCATGCTTGATATAGGTTGCTGTTTGCGTGTTTGGCTTAGTTAAATACTACATACCCATTCTTGTGTAATTCCAAACTGTTAGAAAAGCATATACTAATCCAGTATTTCTGTTAAATTTAGCATGAGCAGACACACATCTATCATTAGGGAAATTTTGAAATCACATGAGAAAAATGTTTCCTTTATGTTGTGAATGGAAAACAATACACAGTATTAAATAATATAATAAGATCTCAACTGTATGACAACAGGAGGAACAAAAGCACTATAAGGAAATGAACCAAAATGTTCATTTTCTTTAGTTCTCATGACACAGAGAATTTATTTTCCTCTACTTTTCTGTATTTGCCAGTATTATTTCTTATAAAAAAAAAATATTAATTTTAAAAATACCCTTTTTTTGGCCTGGCGTGGTGGCTCATACCTGTAATCCCAGCACTTTGGGAGGCTGAGGTGGGAGGATCACGTGAGGCTAGGGATTTGAGACCAGCCTGGCTAACATGGAGAAACCCCATCTGTACTGGAAAACAAAACAAAACAAAACTCTTTTTCTGTCTTCACAGTTAACTTGATTATATAGATGAAAGTCTAACAATTTCACATTGCTTACTTTTATACTTAGTTTCCCAGTATGCTGTGAAGTCTGTGAAATGCATGTACGTTTCTCACTGACTGGAATATTTTATTGTTACGTGTGTAGATTTTTGAATATAGCATTTTGAACATAATGGTCACATTGGAGCAATTGCCATTTCAAATCATTAGGAACACTCAGGTCACATTGGCATGGAGCTATTTTGTAAAAGACATAGAAGCCATTTATAAACCTTGGTTTGCTTTGTAAAAATTTATTTCATTCTGAGCCTTATCTGTGTAAAATTACCAAAATGATTGTGGTTAGACTCTACATTGTCACTGTATTTAAATGTATACAATATGAAAAATGTATTTCCACTTAGAAATAATGTCAGTACTAAAAGTAGTAGAGGGCTTTGATAGCAATATTAATCCATTGTTAAGCCCTTCTCATTAAACACTGTAATAGTCTTACTGAAGTTTGTTAGGCATTTTAACCACTACTAATTAAAAATAGACCTACTGACTAGTCTTTTTTACTATGCTTTCTTGTGTCTTGGGTGTTCATTCAGATACTTTTGCTGTTGAGAAATCAAATCATCTATTACAGTTTCAATTGAAAAATACTTATTAGAGGGATACAGGTCTTAGGGCTGTGATTTTTAATTTCTGTAATCTTTTTTTATTTTGTAAAGGAAATTTCAGATTTTTTCTAGTAATTTTTCATTTGTGAGTATTGTTTTCTAGATACAGAAATGAATAATTCATAAACCTAGATAAATGATCACATTTTAGGATATTTTGCTTGCATATTTTTATTTTATATTTATAGACTATAATAGCGTTGTGTAGTTCAGAACAAGAAAATATCTTGATAAATCATCTGCTACCATGAGGCAGTTAAAAAAAATTTGAGGCTCACTGAAAGTGTGTGACTTGCCCACTGTCTCATATTACAGAGAAAACTAGAATGTAGGCCTTTATTTTCCTGATGTAATGATTTTATCTAATTATTTTTATTTTCTTAAATCATTGCATTAATTCATTTTTCACAAGTAGAGCATGTGTCAGTGTTTGCAATAATTAAATTTTCAAGTATATTTCTATAATTGTAAATAAAATCCTGACATTTGTTACAGGATGGGCTTTTTTATCACATTTTTATAATAAAAATTAAGCAATTATAAAAATAAATAGCCTAGTTTTTCAATTGGTATAAGCTGGCTTTATTTTATACTGCTAATAAAGGCACATTATGTCCAAGCATTGCAATTATCACTGAAATGCATGTCCATTAACTGAAACGTTAGGCTGAGTATATAATTACTGTCGAGAGCCAATATCTTTGTGAAGCTGTACCTATAATGCTATTAAACTATAAATAATATTTGTAAACTAATATTTAAATAATTCAGAATTGATATAATCTTTGTGAACTTAAAAATGAATGCTATATACATTTAGTTTGATTGTTTTTATGTGCTTAGAAAAATATGGGAATTCGCAAAGATAATTGAAAGATGTGTCTTGAGATAGATTAATGTTTAATATAGTTGCTATAACCTAATACCTATTATTCTTTCTGAAGTCTTTTTTTCCATATTTTTTATTGTGGTACAATATATACAACATAAAATTTACTATCTTAACCATTTTAAAATATGCAGTTCACTGATATTAAATACATTCATATTATTGTACAGCCATCACCACCATTCATCTCCAGAAGTCTTTTCATCTGCAAAACTGAAACACTATACCCATTAAACAATAATTTCCATTCTCCCACCAGTCCTTGGCAACTACCATTCTACTTATTGTCTCAGTGATTGTGACAACCCTAGGTACTTCATGTAAGTGGAATCACACGGTATTAGTGTGGTTGTGACTGGCTTACTTTACTTCACATAATGTCCTTAAGGGTAGCTTATATTGTAGCATAGATCAGAATTTTTTTCTATTTTAAGGCTGAATGATATTATTCCATTGTATATGTATATCACGTTTTGCTTATCCATTCATTCATCAGTAGACACTTGGGTTGCTTCCATGTTTTAGCTATCATGAATAATGCTGCTATGAATATGGGTATACAAATATCTCTTCAAGACCCTGCTTTTGGTTCTTTTGCATCATGGGTAATTTTGTGTTTACTTTTTTGAGGAACCTCCATGCTCTTTTCTACAGCAGTTATATCACTTAATATTTCCACCAACTTTGCACAAGGGTTCCAGTTTCTCCACATCCTCACCAACATTTATTTTCTACTTTGTTTTACTGAAGTGTTTTATTCATACAAAATAAAATATGTATAAATTCTGTTTACAAAAGAACTGAAGTAGCTATTATCAAGCTTTTTAACTTCAAAGGTCTTTTTGGGCCTATCATTGCAAAATTGCTTTTAAATCTGAATATATCGACTATCAAAATCTACTGTGTCATGCGCGTCCATGTCATGCGTGTCCGTGTGAAGAGACCACCAAACAGGCACTTTGTGTGAGCAACAAGGCTGTTTATTTCACCTGGGTGCAGGCAAACTGAGTCTGAAAAGAGAGCAAAGGGTGGTGGGATTATCATTAGTTCTTATAGGTTTTGGGAGAGGCGATGAGTTAGGAGCAATGTTTTGCAGGCAGGGGTTGGATCTCACAAGGTACATTCTCAAGCGTGGGAAGAATTACAAAGAACCTTCTTAAGGGCGAGGGAGATTACAAAGTACGTTGATCAGTTAGGGTGGGGCAGAAACAAATCACAATGGTGGAATGTCATCAGTTAAGGCTATTTTCACTTCTTTTGTGGATCTTCAGTTGCTTCAGGCCATCTGGATGTATTATGTGCAGGTCACGGGATGTGATGGCTTAGCTTGAGCTCACAGGCCTGCATTCTTGTCTTCTTATATTAATAAGAAAAGCAAAACAAAATAGTGGTGAAGTGTTGGAGTGGTGAAAAATTTTGGGGGTGGTATGGAGAGAGAATGGGCAATGTTTCTTAGGGCTGCTTCAAGCGGGATTAGGGGCAGTGTGAGAACTTACAGTGGGAGAGATTCAACTGAAGAAAGATTTTGGGGTAAGGGGTGATATTGTGGGGTTGTTAGAAGGAACATTTGTCATATAGAATTATTGGCAATGGCCTGGATGTGGTTTTGTATGAATTGAGAAACTAAACGAAAGACACAAGGTCAGAATAAAAGAAGGAGAAAAATAAGTATTAAAGGACTAAGAATTGGGAGTAACCAGGACATCCAATTAGAGAGTGTCCAAGGGAGTTCAACATTATTGTTTGCTTGGTTGGCGAGTTTTTAGGCTCTATCCAAGTTTTTGGGGTACAATTCAAGTTGGGCTGGTGTCTGGAATGAGACTGGGGCCTAATAAAAAGGAGGGTCCATACAGGAGCTTAAATGGGCTGTACCCTGTAGCATCTCGAGGACAGGACTAATTCTGAGAAGGGCAAGAGGTAAAAGTACTGTCCAGTCCTTTTTAAGTTGGAGGCTGAGCTTGGTGAGGTGTGTCTTTTAAAAGACTGTTAGTCTGTTTTACCTTTCCTGAAGATTGAGGATAGTAAGGGGTACAAAGGTTCCACTGAATAGCAAGAGCCTGAGAAATTGCTTGGGTGATTTGACTAATAAAGGCCAGTCCGTTATCAGACTCTATAGAGGTGGGAAGGCCAAACCGAGGAATTATGTCTGACAAAAGGGAAGAAATGACCATGGTGACCTTCTCTGACCCTGTGGGAAAGGCTTCTACCCATCCAGTGAAAGCGTCTACCCAGACCAAGAGTGTATTTTAGTTTCCTGACTTGAGGGATGTGAGTAAAGTCAATTTGCCAATCCTGGGCTGGGGCAAATCCCTGAGCTTGATGTGTAGGGAAGGGAAGGGACCTGAACAATCCCTGAGGAGTAGTAGAATAGCAGATGGAACACTGAGAAGTGATTTCCTTAAAGATAGATTTCCATGATGGAAAGGAAATGAGAGGTTCTAAGAGGTGGGCTAGCAGCTTGTAACCTACGTGGAAGAGGTTATGAAGTGATGATAGAATAGAATGGGCCTGTGAGGCTGGAAGGAGATAATTTTCCTTGGTCCAAGAACCATTTGCCTTGTGTGGGCAGAATTTTGATAGGTGGAAGTTTCAGTGGGAGAGTACGTGGGAGTGACCGATGAGAACGAGAAGAACTGGCCGTGAGGGACAGAAGTTGGAATGCTAGCTGCTTCTTTAACTACCTTATCAGCATAAGCGTTGCCCTGCACGATAGGATCTGATGCCTTTTGGTGGCCCTTGCAGTGTATGACTCCAGCTTCCTTTGGAAGTAAAGCAGTCTTGAGAAGAGTTTTTATTAAAGAGGCGTTAATGATGGAGGACCCTTGTGTAGTGAGGAAACCTTTATCAGCCTGTATAACATCATGGTGGTGCAGGATATGGAAGGCATATTTAGAGTCAGTATAAATATTGATGCACAGTCCCTTTGCAAGAGTGAAGGCCTCAGTTAAGGCAATGAGTTTGGCTTGCTGAGAGGTAGTGGAAGGGGGCAGAATGGTAGCCTCAATGATAGATGTGGAAGATACTATAGCATAGTCTGCCTTTGCTGGTGAGTGGTAATTAGGCCTGGTGGAACTGCCATCAATAAACCAAGTGTGATCAGAGTGAGGAACAGGAAAGAAGGAAAAATGGGGAAATGGAGTGAATGTCAGGTGTATCAGAGAGATATGGTCATGGGAGTCAGGTGTGGTGTCAGGAATAATGTGGGAGGCTGGATTAAAGTCCGGGTTAGGAACAATGGTGACTGTGGGAGACTCAACAAAGAGTGAGTATAGATGAAGGAGCCGGGGAGCAGAAAGTTTATGTGTCAGGCATGAGGAAGAAAATAGGTTTTGGAAGTTATGAGAACTGTAGAGAGTGAGTTGAGCATAGTTTGTGATTTTTGAGGGCCTCTAAAAGTGTTAGGGCGGTGGCGGCCGCCGCACAGAGACATGGCCGGCCTAAAACAGTAAGGCTAAGTTGTTTGGACAAAAAGGCTACAGGGCGTGGTTCTGGTCCTTGTGTAAGAATTCCGACTGCACAGCCCTGCATTTCGGCTGTGTGTAATGAAAAGGGTTGGGATGAGTCAGGGAGAGCTAGTGTGGGAACAGCCTCTAAAGCTGTCTTCAAGGAATGGAAAGAGGAGTGGGGAAAGGATTTAGGATCTATGGGGTCAACTAGGTTTCCTTCTGTGAGTTTATATAATGGTTTTGTTAGGATGGCAAAACTAGGTATCCAAAGGCGAAAGTATCCAACCATGCCCAGGAAGGAAAGGAGTTGTTTTGTAGAAGGGGTTGGGGTTTGAGAGATCAGTCGGACACAGTCGACAGGGAGAGCATATGTGTTTTTATGAAAAATTATGTCGAGGTAGGTAATGGATGGAGAAGTAATTTGAACTTTGGAGGGGGATACCCGATACCGTTGGAGAATAAATGTTGAAGGATCATGAGGGTGTCCTGTTGAGAAGATTCAAAGGAGGGGCTACAAAGTAGGTCATCAGTATGTTGAATAAGGTGAGAAGCGGAGGGGTGGAAAGAAAGTAAATAATGAGAAAGAGCTTGGCTGAAGTAATGAGGACTGTCCCTGAAGCCTTGCGGCAGTACAGCCCAGGTAAGCTGTTGGGACTGATGGGTGTCAGGGTCAGTCCAGGTAAAAGCAAAGAGAGGCTGGGATGAGGGATGTAGTGGAATAGTGAAAAAAGCATCTTTAAGATCAAGAACCAGAATAGTGAGTTGTGGAAGAAGATATTGAGGACAAAAGAGTTATACGGGTTGGGCACCACAGAGTGGATAGGCAAAACAATTTGGTTGATAAGGCACAGATCCTGAACTAACCTATAAGACCTGTCTGGTTTTTGAACAGGTAAAATGGGAGAATTGTGAGGAGAGTTTATAGGTTTTAGAAGCCCATGCTATAGCAGGCAAATGATAACAGACTTTAATCCCCTTAAAACCTGTTGTAGGATGAGATACTGTCATTGAGCGGGGTAAGGATGATTAGGTTTTAATGGGATAGTAATGGGGCTGTGATCAGTTTCCAGGGAGGGAGTGGAGGTGTCCCATACTTGTTGGTTAAGGTGGGAGCATACGAGAGGAAGACACGGAGGAGGCTTTGGGCTGGGAAGAAGGGTGGCAATGTGATGTGGCTGTAGTCCAGGAATAATCAGGGAAGCAGATAATTTGGTTAAAATGTCTCGGCCTAATAGGGGAACTGGGCAGGTGGGGATAACTAAAAAAGAGTGCATAAAAGAATGTTGTCCAAGTTGGCACCAGAGTAAGGAAGTTTTAAGGGGTTTTGAAGCTTGGCTGTCAATACCCACAACAGTTATGGGGGCAAGGGAAACAGGCCCTTGAAAAAGAAGGTAATGTGGAGTAGGTAGCCCCCATATCAATTAAACAGGGGACGGATTTACCCTCCACTGTAAGAGTTACCCGAAGCTCAGCATCCGTGATGGTCCGGGGGGCTTCTGAGGCCATCGGGCAGCGTCAGTCTTCAGCTGCTAAGCCGAGGAGATCTGGGAATGAGTCGGCCAAGGAATGTTGGGTTTGGGCTCCAGGGTCTTTAGGAGCAGCAGCGATGTGAGTCGGCAGTCCGACCTCCAGTGGGGGCCCGCACAGACAGGGCACAGCTGAGGAGGAATCCCGGGCTATGGGCATTCTGAGGCCCAGTGGCCAGGCTTTTGGCATTTGAAGCAAGGTCCACGAGGATGTTTTGAAGGAACCTCTGGGAGCTGTGGCTTGGATGTTCTGAAGTTCTGGTATGCTGGGGACGTGATTGTGGGTTGTCTTACAGCGGAGGCAAGTAGCTGTAACTCAGAAATGTGTTGTTGTCTGGCTGCCTCCTCTCTACTATTGTATACCATGAAGGTGAGGTTGATTAATTCCTGTTGTGGGGTTTGAAGGCCGGATTCCAATTTTTGAAGCTTTTTTCTAATGTCAGGAGCTGACTGGGTGATAAAATACATATTAAGAATAAGGTGGCCTTCCGGTCCCTCTGGGTCTAGGGCGGTAAAGCGTCTAAGGGTTGCTGTTAAGCGGGCCATGAACTGGGCTGGGTTTTTGTCTTTACCTTGGTTAGTTTATTTAAGTTTGTTATAATTAACAGCTTTGTAAGCTGCTTTTTAAAGCCCTTCAACTAGGCAGGAAACCATGTAATCTCGCCTAGCTATACCTGGGGAATCTGCCTGATAGTTCCATTGGGGATCTTCTCAGGGAACTGCTCTAATGCCTTCCCGGAGGTCTGGCTCATGAAGTCGGCGGTTATCAGTGTGAGATTGGGCTAGAGAAAAAACTTTCCTGTTCATCTGGGGAGAGGGTAGAAGTTAGGATGACATTTAAGTCACTCCAGATTAAATTGTAGGACAGAGTTAGATATCAAAATTCCTGTATATATTTAGTGGGGTCTGATGAGAAAGAGCCTAAATGGTGGCTGATTTAAGAAAGGTCTGATAGAGAAAAAGGCACATGTACCCTGACTATGCCTTCAGCTCCAGCCACCCCTCTAAGAGGAAATTGTTGGGCAGGTGGGGGAGAGCTAGTTGCAAAATGAAACTAGCCCTTGAAAAAGAAGGTAATGTGGAGTAGGTAGCCCCTGTATCAATTAAACAGGGGACGGATTTACCCGCCACTGTAAGAGTTACCTGAAGCTCAGCATCCGTGATGGTCCGGGGGGCTTCTGAGGCCATCGGGCAGCGTCAGTCTTCAGCTGCTAAGCCAAGGAGATCTGGGAAGGAGTCGGCCAAGGAATGTTGGGTTTGGGCTCCAGGGTCTTTAGGAGCAGCAGCGATGTGAGTCGGACAGTCCGACCTCCAGTGGGGGCCTTCACAGACAGGGCACAGCTGAGGAGGAATCTGTAAACCAGACCGGGTGTGGGGAGGGGAGGTAATAGAAGGGTTATAGGGTGGGGGAGCAGAGACTGAAGAAGAGTTGGAACCTGATTCAGCCTGGCGAGGGGCAACCTGCGGAGGAGCAGTCTGGGGAGGAGGTGAGAGGTCAGACGGGTCAGTAGAAAAGGAAGATTCATAAGACGCAGCAACGCTTGGGGTTGGGATCGAAGGGACAGGAGGGAGGGAAAGAAGGAGGATTTGAGACGAGTCACATTGAGTCACATTGGGAACAGAGACCAGGGAGGGAACGAAGTGTGAAAAATGCCTGGACATAAGGCGCCTCAGACCATTTGCCCATTTTTGGACAAATATTATCTAGGTCTCGTAGGATGGAGAAATCAAAAGTGCTGTTTCCTGGCCATTTAGAATGATCATCGAGTTTGTATTGCAGCCAAGCGATGTTGCAGAAGAAAATAAGATGCTTAGATTTTAGGTCTGGCAAGAATTGAAGAGGTTTTAAGTTCTCAAGAACAGAGACTAAGGGAGAAGAAGGAGGAATGGAGGGTGGAAGGTTGCCCATAGTGAAGGAGGCAAGTTTCAAGAGAAGGGTAGACATGGAGAAGGGGGTGGGTAGCAACCCTGGGCTGCAATGTGGGTGAGCAGCCAAAGCAGGAGTCCCCACAGTTGACATGCCACCAAGGGAATGTGGGTAAATGACCAAGGCAGACGTCCCCGCAGTGATTAAACACCAAGGGAAGACTATCTTCCCGAGTCCATGACTGGCACCGGAGTTTTGGGTTCACGGATAAAATGTGTCTCCTTTGTCTCTACTAGAGAGGAAAAAGAACTGGAATTGTAAGGACAGGGAGATTTAAGGGTAGTGAGAGAGGCTGGAGAAGAGAGTGAAAAAGACCGCTTACCTGATTTGAAATTGGTGAGATGTTCCTTCAGCTGGTTGGTCTGAGGACCCGAGGTCGTAGGTGGATCTCTTAATGGAGTGAGGGTGAGAACAGGAGACTGGTCTCCCGAAGGAGTCCTTCTGACCCAGGTCTTCGGCACCAAATATCATCCGTGTGCTTGTGAAGAGACCGCCAAACAGGCTTTGTGTGAGCAACAAGACTGTTTATTTCACCTGGGTGCAGGTGGGCTGAGTCTGAAAAGATTGTCAGCAAAGGGTGGTGGGATTATCATTAGTTCTTACAGGTTTTGGGATAGGTGGACGAGTTAGGTGCAATGTTTTGCGGGCAGGGGGTGGATCTCACAAAGTACATTCTCAAGGGTGGGGAGAATTACCAAGAACCTTCTTAAGGGTGGGAGAGATTACAAAGTATGTTGATCAGTTAGGGTGGGGCAGAAACAAATCACAATGGTGGAATGTCATCAGTTAAGGCTATTTTCACTTCTTTTGTGGATCTTCAATTGCTTCAGGCCATCTGGATGTAAATGTGCAGGTCACAGGGGATATGATGGTTTAGCTTGGGCTCGGAGGCCTGACATACTGGACTTGTATTTTCAATTAAATGTACCACCTTTCTTTACTGTTACCACAATTTGGAAGGGTGTTATGATGACTGTTAAATATAGGTACTTCCCAGTTTTCTACAGTGCTCCTTTTCCATTTGTATAATTTACATGTTATTATATGGCATTACTTATTTATTTGGCACTACTAAATGTTCATTTCAGTGCCATGGCTTGGGCATATTAATGAGCCATTTAATGAGGAAGACACAGTCAAGAGACTTCTTGCCTCATTTTGTCCCTGCCACTAAGGCTGCATCTTGTAGTGGAAATCATTTTGGCTTTGAAATCTGACGAACTTGATTTCATTGCCAATCCTTATCACTTAGTAGGTTTGTGGCAGTTAGGCCATTTACCTAACTTTTCTGCATGTCAGTTTCCCTAAATAAAACACGCTGGATTGTTTGAGGGTTAGAGATAATAAATATAAAGAGCATCAAACAAGATTAGTGTTCTCTAAATCATAGCTATTAACATTGCTTTTCTTGTAACTTTGGATAAGTTACTTAGAATCTAAATCTGATTTACTTCATGTAAAATGAAAGGATTGAATTGGATCAGAATAAGTGGGTCTTAGGACCCTTGAGGTAATATACAGATATTTTTATTTTGTGCACTTTTGTGAGATTTGTAGTGTTCATCAGATTCATAAAGTGATTTGTAATTCCCCCCAATAAAGGGTAAATTCTAAACTAGGTGATCTCCAAGTTCTTTTCTTAGGATAAAATTTTCTGCCTATAGGCTACGTAGTCAACCTCAGTGTGACTGAGATTAAGGAAATTATTTCTGAAAAATATTTTCAATCAGGACCTCAGAATGTAAATGTTTGTTGCTGTTAAAAGTAATTATTGTAGTCTTCTAGCTTTTGGTAACTGATGGAAGCACTTGTATCAAATAATCATCTTGCTGATAACAATTGTAACCTCTGGACAAAGCATTAAAAAAAAAGGCACTGAAGGTGCTGGAGAGGGACCAAAAGTAGGTAGAAATTGGAGATAAGATGCACCTTTATGGAAAGGAACCAAACTGGTTGAGGCCTACATTTATCTGACTTATTCTTTAAATAAATTCACAAGTTTATGCAGTATATGGGAATACAGCTGAAGTAGAAATCAGCCCTCTTTTTGATGAGTTAGAGGATGATATTTAGGGCAATAAGAGCAGGTGAAAAATTGAGAGTGATCCCAGAAAGGAAGGAGCCACAAAGTGAGAGAACTGTAAAATTTGTATGCAAGTTTCCCCCACATCCCTGTGGGACAAGATCACAGGAAACCCAGAGGCAGTGAAGGAACAATAGGCAGAAAGCTTAAAGAATTCAAGAGCGATCTTAGCAGTTGCTGGAGATTTTAGAGCTTCTGCCCTGCTTCAATAGAGGAACTTGGTAAATGCCTCAGGCTTGCTACCAAAAACCTTAAATGGCCGCACACAGTATAGATCTTATCCTATGATTAAGATCTTTGTGATAAAACCAAAGCCAAACTGAAATAGCTATCAATATGTTCTAACCTTTAAGCAAGCCCTTATAAGGTTAAGGTGATCCTCCATTAATTCAGTTGTCTGGAAGAATAAAATTCATTATTTTCTGGAGGAAGCTAATACAATACAGAGTTCCAAGATTATGTGAAGTGCCCAGCCAGAAATTAATAGGCAAGTGAGGAAACAAGGAAAGGCAACTCATTGGAAAAAAATCTACAGAAAGAGACAAGCAGTTCACTCAGATGCTGGATTACTAGACAGGGACCTTAACTATAATAAATATGCTAAAAAATCTAAGGGGAAAAATGAGGAAACTCCCATATCCCCCACAAAAAACCACTATCAGGAATGAAAGAGGGGACATCAGTATAGATCCTATGGATGTTAAAGGGATTATTAGGGAACCTTATGAATAAGTTCATACTAGTAAATTTGACAACTTAGAGAAAATCTTTTAAAAGCAGAACTTATCAGAACTAATAAGAGAAGAAATGGAAAATCTAAAGGGTTTACATTTTAATAAAAGGAATTTTAATATGTAATTTAAAACCTTCATACAAAGGAAATTGCAGGCCCACAGGATTTCACTGATGATTTCTATCAAACATTGGAGGAAAAAATAATACCACTCTTACATAAACATTCAGAAAAAAGAGGAAGAGAAGAACTTCCCAGTTTCTTTTATGAGTCTAAGTTAACCAATACAAAACCTGATGTGGGCATTTCCAAAAAAGATTGCAGACTAATATCTCTCATGAGCACAGACACAAAAATTGCCAATAATTTTAAACTTTATGCAAATGATTAGATTTCAAAAAGAATTCATTTGTTTTTAACAGTAGATATTGTACTGCTTATGTTTGTTTAGTTTGCCATCACATAAGAATGTGAATAAATATTGATGTTATTATCCAATTTATTATCAGAAATGGCCAGGTATCATATGAGGATAACCAATTAGTATGGTCTTTGGCCTATATAGTCTCCCTTAGTACTTTATAATGGGTCGTTATTCTTTCTGTTCTTTTCTTTATATGTGCTCAAAAGGAATTGAATTTTAACCCATTTTTTCATGATAATTATGGAAAATTATTTTTTCCAATGACATATTTTGGAAAATTTCAAACCCATAGAAAACTTAATAATTTAACAAATGCCTTCATACTGTGCATTTTGCCACATTTGTTTGATCTCTCTCTTTCTATGTCTATATATACATTTATGCATACATATGATGCATAACCTTTTTTTGGTAAACCATTTGAAAATAAGTTACATAACATCATGAGAGTTAACCCCTATTATTTTTTATATACCTCCTGAGAACAGGAATATTCTCATACACAATACTATTATTACACTCAAATGTTGTAATGATATAAGACTATTATTTAATACATAGTTTCTAGTTGTTTCTCTTGTTTGTCCCAGTAATGTCCTATATAACTTTAAAGAAAAAGTCTGAACCATACATGCATTGGATTTAAAAGACTGAACCATACATGTCTTTAATCTAAAATCATTTTTGCTACCTTTTATGTTCTTGCATGATTTTAACATTTTTGAAAAGTCCAAGCCACTGTTTTATATAAAGTCTTACTATTTGAGCTATTCTGGTTATTGCCTCAGTAATAGATTTGTTTAAACAGTATTTGCCAAGAATACTGTGTAGCTGAGGAAAGATAATTCTTAATAAATTTTTTTGCAAAAACAGCACTTCAGAGCAATGAACTATGGAGCAAAAGACAAAATGACAGAAACAGCAGCCTTAAGTTCATATGGTTATCCTGGAGATATTGATTCTGTATTGCAGTGTCGTTGCTTTTCATTTAGCTGATCTTACATGAAGGAAATGAACTAATATTTAGTATTTATCTAAGGTAAAATTCTATAGCTGTTTTTGAATTGCCAGTCTTTTCAGTTTACATAAACCCTTGCTGAAAAATCTGCTGCCTGGAATCTGTATATTATAGTTATTGTACATTTCCTAGGATTCTTTTGAGAAAACTAATTTTGATCAAGATTCTCACTCTTTACTGAGAAGAGTCATTGGGCAAAGTATCTCTTCATCTTTTAAGAAGTTTGCTTCTCATAAGTTAAAGTAGAAATTGTTAGTAGTCAATTGAAACATTTTCAGTGATCAAACCCAAAGAGAAAGTAATAACAGTATATTTCCTTGTTTAAGTCATTATTTGCTGTTCCATTTTCAGTTGCCTCATAATTTTCATGACACTAATAGGTAGAAATAATTACTTTCTAACTCAGACTTTTTCTACAAGTTGAATATTTTCTTTTAGTTGAGAAGTTTAAAGTATACTTTTAAAAACAAATGCATATGGTTACTTGCAGATATGATCAAATCATAGAATGGTTACATTTTAATTCCTTCCATCATACATTTTAATTTCTCCTGTCATGTTAAGATAGTCTGTATAGCTTCATTATTCATCTGTCAGCTTTTCAGTAAACCCAAATGAGGAAACAGTCAATTTTTGAAAGATGTTCAGAAGCTTTGAATGTCTATTTTGACTTTAGAGGTAAATCTCAGAAGACATATTCCATTGAGTGTATGTGTACGTTCAGCTTAGAACTGCCTTACACTGCTGCAATAATACTGATGCACAATCATTTAGTTGATACTGCTTACAGTTCCTTATGAATGTATTCAGAGCAGTTCCCAGAACTCAAAGATAATCTCAGCATTCATCACCCACCATATGGCCCAAACTGCTGCTTTTAGCTCAACCGCTAGCCTTCATGGAGCATCAGACTGAAGCAGAGCTCTCAACTGTTGGACTTCTAACTATGACCCAGCCGACTTCCCTATTGAGAAGCCACATAGTCCTCTTATTGGTTACTACCTCATCTATTTTTCTTATTCATAACCAGTCTTCTTAGAAATGTTGTCTGTACCACTTATCTCCATGCCCTCATCACCTCCTCATTTCTACGCCTGTTCTAGATATTTTTTTTAACATATTAGTATCAGGTTGTTGTAGCACTATTAGTTGAAAAGGCTATCCTTTCTTCCATTTAATTATCTTGGCCTTTTTTGAGGAACTCAATATATGTGTAGATCTTTTTCTGAACTCTCTATTTTATCCCATTGATCTTTAAGGCTATCCTATCCCAGTATTTGGATTACTGTAGCTTCTAAGAAGTCTTGAAGTCAGATAGCATTCAAACCTCCAAATTCGATAATCTTTTTTAAAACTGGCTTTGGCTATTTTAGTTTTGTGTCACTCCATGCAAATTTTAGAATTAGCACATACATTTCTACAAAAAATAGAAGAGTATGGTGTTTATTGGAATTGCACTGAACTTATAGATCAATTTGTCTTAAAATTTAACATTTTAAGAAAATTGAGGGTTTTTGTATTCTTCCTAATTCTCTGTGTACTTGGTTCTCTCAGTTGTTGAGAGAGAAGTGTTAAAGTTCTCTTATTATGGATTTATCTTCTCACACTTCTATACAGTTTCACTTTTTATATTTTGAAACTCTGTTGTTAAGTCCACACATTTTTATATCCTTATGAATTGACCTTTTTATTATTTTGAAAAGATCCTCTTTATTCATGCAAATATTCTTTGCTCCAAAATCTACTTTGTTTGATATTAATATAGCGACTTCTATTTTCTTTTGATTAATGTTAGCATGGTTTATCTTTTTTTATTTTTTTATCTTTAACCTATTTATGTCTTTATATAAATAGGATGGTAGGCAGCTTATGATTCAGCCTCTTTTCTTTCTTTATCCTAGATGAAAATCTCTGCCTTTTAATTGAACTGTATAGACCATTTACATTTACGGCAATTATTAGCATGCTTGGATTTAATCTACTGTCTTCCCTTTTTATCTGTTTTATTCAATGGATTTTTGCCTTTCTTTGGATTGAACATTTAATATTTCATTTATCTCCCTTTTTGAATTTACTAGCTATAACTATTATTTTGGTAGTTATGCTTTAGGGTTTATAGTATACATCCTTAATTATCACTGTTCCCTTTAAAATGATATTATACCATTTTACTTATCACAAAAGAACCTTCCAGCAGTGTACTTCCATTTCTCCCTGGCTGACCTCGTTCTGTTGTTGTCACATGTTTTACTTATATGTACGTTTTAAGCCTCATAATACTGTGGTATTACTTTTGCTTTAAGAAGTTAATTACCTTCTGAAGAGATTTAAATAATAAGAAAATAAGTATTTTACTCAGATAGTTACCATTTCCAGTTTTCATTCATTTTGTGCAGATCCAGAGTTTCATGTGATATCATTTTCTTTCTTTCTGAAGGGTTTCTTGTAAAATTTCATGTATTAGAGAAATCTTAATGACAGATTCTTTCAGCTTTCATATGTCTGGAAAAACATTTATTTTGCCTACTGTTTTGGAAGATGTTAACATTTGTATATAATTGTAGGTTGATAGTGTTTTTCCCCTTTACATTAAAGAAGTTGTGTCATTGTCTTCTCACTTGTATTTTTTATGATGAGAAATCTGCTGTAATCCTTTTCTCTGTATCACTGTATGTAATTTGCCTTTTTACTCTGCCTGCTTTTAAAATATTTTCCTTCTTACTGGATTTAAGCAGTTTGATTATTGTGTCCCTTGGTTGTTTTCTTATATTTCTTGTGCTTGGAGTTGAGCTTCTTGAATCTGTAAATTTTGAGTTTCATTTGTAAAATTTGGAAAACTTTTAGTTTTTGTTTCTTCAAATATTTTTTTCTGTCCCTCACTCTTCACTTTCTTAAAGACTGCAGTTATGCATTTATTAGACCACTTGAAGTTACCCAGCAGCTTGCTGATGTCTTTCTTTCTTTATGTACTTTACTTTGGATAATTTCTATTGCTGTTGATAAGTTTACTAATACCTTCCTCCACAATGTCTGATCTCTTATTAATCATATCCAGTCTATTTAAATTCTCAGACATTGTGTTTTCTTTTCATGCAGTCTGGCTTGGGCTGTTTTTATATTTTCTACATCTCTAAATGTATTTTCTAACTTTTTGAACGTATGGAATACATGTTATATTCATTTTAATGTCTTTGTCTAATAATAATCTGTAAATTTTTCTTCTCTTTGCATGCCTAGTAATTTTTATATTTAATTGCAGACATATCTTTTGTATTCCTATAAATATTTTTGAGTTTTGTTCTGGGAAACAATTAAATTACTTGGAAACAGTGTGTTTCTTTCAGATCTTGCTTTTAAACTTTATTATGCAAAACCAGAAAAGCACATAGTCTAGGACTAATTTTTCTCCAGTGCTGAAAGAAAATCTTTCTTAGTACTTGATGCACCATGAATTAGAAGGTTTTCTACTGTATCTGTTGATTTAGAGATTATTTCTGGCCTTGTATGAACCCTGGATACTATTCTGTCTAATCCTTTTGATGTTTTTTTTTTTTCCTCTGTAACATTGGATGCATGACATCTCACCTGCATGTATTGATTGATCCCCTTCACATCTCTAGACTTCTCACTCATTGGAGCTCTCTCCTCTCCAGGACTCTTTGCAAAGTCTAGTTACTTTGACCTCTGGACTTGTCTTTCCATCTCCTTAACTTAAAAGGAGTCTGCTGGATTCCACTAAGGTTCTGCTTTTCTGGGGCAATCCCAGGGCTCACCCTTGTGTCCTGTTTCTTAGGGATCACTGCCTTTTTTTTTTCTTTGCTTGACTCCAATGTCTTGAAAGTTGTTGTTTCATATATTTAAAGTGTCCAGTTTTTTTAGTTGTTTTAGGCAAGAGGGTCAATACAATCGCTGTTACTCCATATTGGCACAAGTTTTAAATTTTTTTCGAAAATTTTTGAAAATTTCTGTGTGTGAAAAAGCTATTCTTAGCTTACAGACCATAAAGACGTAAGTGAGAGGCTGAGTTTTGCCTGTAATCTGTAGTTTGCTGACTTCTCTTTAGACTATTTTTCTTTAATATGATTATTAATATGGCTACCACCTTGCCATTTGTTTTCTATTTATCCCATCTGTTTTTTGTTCTTTTTGGGTAATTTTTATTATTCCATTTTATTTTCACTGTTGACTTAATAGTTGTACCTCTGTTTTATTTGTTATTTGTTTCCCTGTGATTTATAATATGCATTTTTTTATTTCTTCTTTAAAAAAAAAAGCGGGATACACGTGCAGAACATACAGGTTTGTTACATAGGTATACATGTGCCATGGTGGTTTGCTGCACCTACTGACCCGTCCTCTAAGTTCCCTCACCTTGCCCCCCACCCCCCAACAGGCCCTGGCATGTGCTGTTCCTCTCTACGTGTCCATGTGTTCTCATTGTTAAACTCCCACTTATGTGTGAGAACATTCGGTGTTTGGTTTTCTGTTCCTGTGTTAGTTTGCTGGAGGATGATGGCTTCCAGCTTCATCCCATGTCCCAGAAAAAGACATGATCTCATTCCTTATTATGGCTGCATGGTATTCCATGGTGTATATGTACCACATTTTCTTTATCCAGTCTATCATTGATGGGCATTTAAGGTGGTTCTATGTCTTTGCTATTGTAAATAGTGCTGCAGTAAACATATGTGCACATGTGTCTTTATAGTAGAATTATTTATATTCCTTTGGATATGTACCCAGTAATAGGATTGCTGGGTTAAATGGTATTTCTAGTTCTAGATCCTTGAGGAATTGACATACTATCTTCCACAATGGTTGAACTAATTTATGTTCCCACCGGCAGCATAAAAGCATTCATGTTTCTCTGCACCCTCGCCAGCATCTGTTGTTTCTTGACTTTTTAATAATCACCATTCTGACTGGTGTGTTATGGTATCTCATTGTAGATTTGATGTGCATTTCTGTGATGATCAGTGATGTTAAGTTTTTTTCCATAGGTTTGCTGGCTGGATAAATGTCTTCTTTTGAGAAGTGTCTGTTCATATCCTGTGCCTACTTTTTGCTGGAGTTGTATGTTGTTTTCTTGAAAATTTGTTTAAGTTCCATATAAATTCTGAATATTAGACCTTTGTCAGATGGATAAATGCAAAAATTTTCTCCCATCTATAGGTTGCATGTTCACTCTGATGATCGTTTCTTTTGCTGTACAGAAGCTCTTTAGTTTAATTAGGTCCCATTTATCACTTTTGGGTTTTTTTGCAGTTGCTTTTGGCATTTTCATCAGGCAGTCTTTGCCCATGCCTATATACTGAATGGTGTTGGTTAGGTTTTCTTCTAGGGTTTTTATGGTTTTGGTTTTTACATTTAAGTCTTCAATCCATCTTGAGTTAATTTTTGTATAAGGTGTAAGGAAGGGGTCCGATTTCAGTTTTCTGCATATGGCTAGCCAGTTTTCCCAGCACCATTTGTTGAATAGGAGATCCTTTCCCCATTGCTTGTTTTTTTCAATTTTGTTGAAAATCAGATGGTTGTAGCTTTATGATGGTATTTCTGAGGTCTCTGTTCTGTTCCATTGGTCTCTATGTCTGTTTTGGTACCAGTACCATATTGTTTTGGTTACTGTAGCCATGTGGTATAGTTTGATGTCAGGTGGTGTGATGCCTCCAGCTTTGTTCTTTTTGCTTAGGATTGTCTTGGCTGTATGGGCTCTTTTTTGGTTCTGTATGAAATTTTAAGTAGTTTTTTTCTAATTCTGTGAAAAATGTCAATGGTAGTTTGATGAGAATAGCATTGAATCTATAGATTGCTTTGGGAAGTATGGCCATTTTCACGATATTGATTCTTCCTATCCATGAGGATGGAATGTTTTTCCATTTGTTTGTGTCCTCTCTTATTTCCTTGAGCAGTTGTTTGTAGTTCTCCTTGGAGAGGTCCTTACATCCCTGTTAGCTGTATTCATAGGTATTCTATTTTCTTTGTAGCAGTTGTGAGTGGGAGTTCATTCATGATTTGGCTGTCTGCTAGTCTATTGTTGGTGTAAAGGAATGCCTGTGATTTTTGCACGTTGATTTTGTATCCTGAGACTTTGCTGAAGTTCCTTATCAGTTTAAAGAGTTTTGGGGCTGAGATGATGGGGTTTTATAAATATAAAATCATGTCATCTGCAAACAGACAATTTGACTTCCTTTCTTCCTATTTAAATACCCTTTATTTCTTTCTCTTGCCTGATTGCTCTGGCCAGAACTTCCAATACTATGTTGAATAGGAGTGGTGAAAGAGGGTATCCTTGCCTTGTGCCAGTTTTCAAAGGGAATGCTTCCAGATTTTGCCCATTCAGTATGACATTGACTGTGGGTTTGTCATAAATAGCTCTTATTACTTTGAGATATATTCCATCAATACCTAGTTTATTGAGAGTTTTTAATATGAAGGGATGTTGAATTTTATCAAAGTTCTTTTCTGCATCTATGGAGATAATCATGTGATTTTTGTCTTTGTTTCTGTTTATGTGGTAGATTACATTTATTGATTTGTATACGTAGAACCAGCCTTGTATCCAAGGAATGAAGCCAACTTGATCGTGGTGGATAAGTTTTTTGATGTGCTGCTGGATTCAGTTTGCCAGTATTTTATTCAGAATTTTTGCATCAATGTTCATTAGGGTTATTGGCCTGAAATTTTCTTTTTATCATGTCTCTTCCCGGCTTTGGTATCAGGATGATGCCGGCTGCATAAAATAAGTTAGGAAGGAGCCCCTCCTTTTCATTTGTTTGGATTAGTTTCAGAAGGAATGGTGCCAATTCCTTTTTGTACCTCCGGTAGAATTTGACTGTGAATCCGTCTGGTTCTGGGCTTTTTTTTGTTGGTAAGCTATGACTTACTGCCTCAATTTTGAAGCTTGTTATTGGTCTATTCAGGGATTCGACTTATTCCTGGTTTAGTCTTGGGAGGGCATATGTGTCCAGGAATTTATCCATTTCTTCTAAATTTTCTAGTTTATTTGTGTAGAGGTGTTTATAGTATTCTCTGATGGTAGTTTGTATTTCTGTGGGGTCAGTGGTGATATCCCCTTTATCATTTTTTATTGCCTTTATTTGATTCTTCTCTCTTTTCTTTATTAGTCTAGCCAGAGGCCTATCTATTTTGTTATTTTTTTTTAAACCAGTTCCTGGATTCGTTGATTTTTTTGGAGGCTTTTTTGTGTCTCTATCTCCTTCAGTTCTTCAATTCAGTTCTTCTCTGGTCTTAGTTATTTCTTGTCTTCTGCTAGCTTTCAGATTAGTTTGCTCTTTCCTCTCTAGCTCTTTTAATCATGATACTAGGGTGCCGATTTGAGATATTTCCAGCTTTCTGATATGGGCATTTAGTGCTATAAATTTGCCTCTCAACATTGCTTTAGCTGCATCCCAGAGATTCTAGTACATTGTCTCTTTGTTCTCATTGGTTTCAAAGAACTTGATTTATGCCTTAATTTCACTGTTTACCGAGAAGTTATTCAGAAGCAGGTTGTTCAGTTTCCATGTAATTGTGTGGTTTTGAGGGAATTTCGTAATCCTGAATTCTGATTTGATTGCAGTGTGGCCTGAGAGACTATTATGATTTCCGTTCTTTTGCATTTGCTGAGGAGTGTTTCACTTCCAATTATGTGATTGATTTTAGAGTAAATGCCATGTGGCACTGAGAAGAATGTATATTCTGTTGATTTGGGGTGGAGAGTTCTGTGGATGTCTATAGGGTCTGCTTGATCCTGAGCTGAGTTCAAGTCTTGAATATCCCTGTTAATTTTCTGTCTTGTTGATCTGTCTAAAATTGACAGTGGGGTGTTAAAATCTCCCATTATTATTGTATGGGAGTCTGAGTCTCTTTGTAGGTCTGTAAGAACTTGTTTTATGAATCTGAGTGCTCCTGTTTGGGTGCATATATGTTTAGAATAGTTAGCTCTTCTTGTTGAATTGTTCCTTTTACCATTATGTAATGCCCTTCTTTGTCTCTTTTTGGTCTTTGTTGTTTTAAAATCTGTTTTGTCTGAGACTAGGATTGCAACTCCTGTTTTTTCGTGTGTGTGTGTGTGTTTTTTTCTCTTGCCTTTCATTTGCTTGGTAGATTTTCCTCCATCCCTTTATTTTGAGCCTATGTGTGTCTTTGCATGTGGGATGGGTCTCCCGAATACAGCACACTGATGGGTCTTAACTCTTTATCCAATTTGCCAGTCTGTGTCTTTTAATTGGGGCATTTAGCCCATTTACATTTAAGGTTAATATTGTTATGTGTGAATTTGATTCTGTCGTGATAATCCTAGCTGGTTATTTTGCACATTAGTCGATGCAGTTTCTTCATAGTGTCATTGGTCTTTGTATGTTGGTGTGTTTTTGCAGTGACTGGTACCAGTTTTTCCTTTCCATATTTAGTGCTTCCTTCAAGAGCTCTTGTAAGGCAGGCCTGGTGGTGACAAACTCCCTCAGTATTTGCTTGTCTGAAATGGATTTTATTTCTCCTTCACTTATAAAGCTTAGTTTGGCTGGAGGTGAAAATTCTGGGTTGAAAATTCTTTTCCTTCTGGCTTATAGGGTTTCTGCAGAGAGATTCGCTGTTGGTCTGATGGGCTTCCATTTGTAGGTAACCTGACCTTTCTCTCTGGCTGCCCTTAACATTTTTTTCTTCATTTCAGTGTTAGAGTATGTGACGATTATGTGTCTTGGGGGTTGCTCTTCTCAAGGAGTATGTTAGCGGTGTTCTCTGTGTTTCCTGAATTTGAATGTTGGCCTTTCTTGCTAGGTTTGGGAAGTTCTCCTGGATAATATCCTGAAGTGTGTTTTCCAACTTGGTTCCATTCTCTCTGTCACTTTCAGGTACACTAATCAAACGTAGGTTTGGTCTTTTCTCATAGTCCCATATTTCTTGGAGGCTTTTTCATTCCTTTTCATTTTTTTTTCTCTAGTCTTGTCTTCATGCCTTATTTCAGTAAGTTGATCTTCAATCTCTGATATCCTTTCTTTTACCTGATCGATGCGGCTATTGATTATATATGCTTCACGAAGTTCTGCTGTGTTATTCAGCTCCATCAGGTCATTTATGTTCCTCTCTAAACTGGTTATTCTAGTTAGCAGCTCCTCTAACCTTTTATCATGGTTCTTAACTTCTTTGCATTGAGTTGGAACATGCTCTTTTAGCTTGGCATAGTTTTCTGTTACCCATCTTTTGAAGGTTACTTCCATTAATTCATCCATTTCATCCTCCGTCTAGTTCTACACCCTTGCTGGTGAGATGTTGTGATCATATGGAGAAGAGGAGTCACTCTAGCCTTTTGGATTTTCAGTGTTTTTTCATTGGTTCTGTCTCATCTTCGTGAGTTTGTCTACTTTCGATCTTTGAGGCTGCTGATCCTTGAATGGGGTTTTTGTGTGGGCTTTGTTGTTGTTGATGTTCCTGTTGTTGCATTCTGTTTGCTGGTTTGTTTGTTTGTTTCAATATTCAGATCCCTCCTCTGTAGGGTTTGCTGGGTTTACTGGGGTTTCACTTCAGCCCCTATTCATCTGGTTCACTCCCACACCTGGAGATGTCACTCAAGGAGGCTGGAGAATAGGAAGGATGGGTGCCTGCTCCTTCTTCTCGGATCTTTGACCTTGAGGGACACCAACCTGATACCCGTAGGATCAGTCCTGTATTGGGTGTCTGACAACGCCTGTTGGAGGGTGTCTCCTGGTTGGGTGGCACAGGGACGTGGACCTATTTAACGAAGCACTTTGTCCCTTGGTGGTGGGGTGTGCTTCACTCAGGGGAAACCCATTCATCCGGGCTGCCTGGATTCCTCAGAACTACCAGGAGGAAAGGCTAAGTCTGCTGGTCTGCAAAGACTGTGGCCATCCTTCCCCCTAGGGTCTCAGGCCCAGGGAGATCCAGGTTCTGTCCCTGACCCTCTGGCTGGAGTTACAGAGTTCCTGCAGGGGAACCCCACCCAATGAGGAAGGATGGGTCAGCATCAAGCCTGAAGAGGCATTCTGGCCACAGTCTGCCACAGTCAGTGTGTTGGGCTATGGGAGACATGTCTTGGGACCAAGCCTTCCAGCCTCCCTGGTCCCAGGAGGGGAAAAACGTAGTCTGGAGCTATAGAGAGGGATGCCACCCTTCCCTTGCCCAGGGAACTTAGCGTGTTAGGCAGTTGTGAGTCCCGGTGCTGGCTCTTACCCTTCCCACAAGGAGCTCAAATGGCTTAGACATCAGGCAATCACAGCTATGGTACTGGTCGCCCCTCACCCTGGGAGTTTGGTAGGCTTAAGCAGATTCCAGCTGAGAGATGGTTGAGAATCTGCAGGGCTCTAGGATTGGGATGCTAGCCCCAGTGGTGTGGTTTTGCAAGTGGAATCCTCCGATCCATGGGTTGCACAGTTCTGTGGAAAAAGCAGTTTCCCTTGCTGGGTAGAATGCTCACCCACTCCCTTCACTGATGAGAGAGGGCTCCCCTGCCCCATGTGGCTCAGATGGGCCACTGCACCACATTGTTCTTCCTTCCTTTCTGTGGGTTACGCCAGCCTTCTAGTCAGTTCTGATGAGGGAACCTGGATACCTTGGTTGCCAGTGAAGGATTCACATGCCTATTATAGTTATTTTTGATGGGACCCTCTGAACGCCACTGTTCTGTTTCTACTCGGCCATGTTGGCCCTGCCCCCAATATGCATCTTTATCTACTTCCTTAATGATATTACAGTACTTCACTTCTAATGTAAGACTTTTATAACAGTATACTTCTATCCTTTGTACTATTCTTCTTATAGATTTTATATCTACATTAAACCTATCCAAACATTTTATTTTTTAATTGCCTATTAAGAAATCTAACAGTGAGAGGAAAATTGTTGTCACATGTGTGCTGTTTGACACTTTATAGATCTAAATTTTGACGTGATATCCTTTTTATTTTCTATTTGAAAAACTCTTTAACATAGTACAGATTTGATGAAAATGGATTCTCTCAGCTACTCTTTTTCTATTTGAAAAATTTATTTTCTCCTTAATTTTGAAAGCTATTTTCACTGGGTATAAAATTCCAGTTTGGCATTTTGTTTTTCTTTCAGCTATTTGAAAATGTATTCCACTGTCATCTGGCTCTCATAGTTGCCGACAAGAAGTCTGTGAGAATTCCAGAACTCCACCCTGAAAGTACAAGTTACCTTAGACTGAACTGTTATCTCTGTCTTCTCAACTTAATGAAATTTCTGTACTTTACTTAGGATCCTGCCTTTTTCTCTGTAGTTTGGAATGCTCACCTTATTTTCTTTCTCACATAGATTCTAGTCTTTCACTAGCTGTTTGCTCTTGGATCAAAAGTATATATTTAATCCAGTTTTTTATTGTTGCAGAAAGCAAGAGAGTAAATCTGGACCCTGTTACTGTATCATAGCTAGAATAACATGTTCTTTATTTCAGAAAGTTAAAAAATAAATATTCGTTGAATGCACTAGGAATGACATTCCTTCTTTAGATGCTAGAAATATAAAAACATTAACTGTATAGGCTTGGTCTCTAGTCTCATGGAATTTGCATTCCAGTGGAATCAGAAACATTTAATAACTATGCAAATCAAAAAGGTAATTTAAGATAATAGAAAATCTGTGAAGACAGTACTGCAGGGTGGTATGATAGAGTGATGGAGAAAAGAGTATACTTTAGATAGGAAAAACATGAAATTGCTGAGGTGGTAATATTTGACTTTAGCCTTGATTAATAAAAAACAGGAATTGACAGACTATGGTCTGAAGGCCAGTGTCTGTTTTGTAAATAAGGTTTTATGGGAATACAGCCACAGTCATTCTTTTACATATTGTCTATAGCTGCTTTGTGACAATAATGGCAAAGTTGAGTAATTGGACCATAAGCCTAAAATATTTATTATCTGGTCTTTTCAGAAAAAGTTTGCCAATCCCTAACATAAAAGAAGCATACCACTTGCTGACTGAGCTGAGATCACCACTGACTACATTACTTATAAACCTGGTATATACTTTCTATCCTTATTCAACATAATCAACCACTTACTTTTTCTAGAAATCGTTTCTTCATTCTCTTAACTTGTCTGATACCACGTTCTCTTGTTTTATTTTCTAATCTCTGTGGCAACTTCTTCTCGGCTTCTTGAGTCTAATAATTTTCCTGAATCTGATCTTTAATGTTACAGTATATTAGGGCTAGGTTTCATGTCTGTCTTCTCCTTTTTTTTTTTTTTTTTTCTTAAATAGTGTCATGCACTCCTGTGTCGTCAATTGCTGTCTATTTCCTGATGACTTCCAAATACATATCTCTAGCTAGGCCTGTCTTCTGAATTTTAAACCTATGTCTCCAACTATCTACATGACATTCATCACCTTAAATTCAATAGGTTATAAACAGAATTCATGATATCCTCTGAAAAAGCTGCTTTACCTTTATATGTCTCTCTTTCAGTAAATGACATCTATTGCTTATGTCATTAATCTGGAATTCAGCAGTGTAACCAGTCAGTCATTAAGGCCTTTCAAAATTCTCCCTTCTAAGTATTTGATTGTTTATAGTTCTTTCTGTGCTTCTGTATTCCTAGTCAAAGCTGCCTTTCCATGACCTCTGTGGTAAATTCCTGTTTGTCTCCACATACCCATTCTCAAAGTGGTTCATTGGATACCATAGCCAGAGTTATTGTAAATGAAAATCAGTGGCTTCCCAGTGTTTTCAGGATAAAGATCAAAGTCTTTTCCATGGTTTATAGAGTCCACTGAAGAAACTGTCCTCTCTAGCTTTATTCTATACCATTTTCTTTTTTCTAGGTGATCTGGCATTCTTTTACTTCCTAAATTCTCCAAATATTTTATTAAGGTCTTTGCATGTATTGTTTCTTTCTTGCATGGAATGACTGTTTTCTTTCTTCTTTGCTTACTTAATTCCTATCTGTTTTCTCTAGGCAGCCTTCCTTCACCCTCACTCCCTCCTCTTAGATTCTCATATTATTTTGTCCTTAGTCCTTTTTTTTTGAGAGAGAATATCACTGTTACCCAGGTTGGAGTGCAGTGATGAGATCGTAGCTCACTGCAGCCCTGAATTCCTGGGTTTAAGCAATTCTCCATGCCAAAGCCTCCCAAGTAGCTGGGACTACAGGTACATGCCCAAGTAATTGTTGTTGTTGTTGTTGTTGTTGTTGTTTTCAGTACATTTTTTTGTAAAGACAGAATCTTGCTATGTTGCCCAGCCGTGTCTTGAACTCCTAGCCTCAAGTGATCCTCCTGCCTCAGTCTCCCAGTGTTCTGGGATTACAGACATGAGCCACTATGCCCAGCCTATCCTTAGTCTTAAGTGCACTTATTACATCTGTGATTAATCACAACTATAATTAATATAATTGTCTTCCTCACAAAACTGTAAACTCCATAAAAGAAGGCTTTGTGTCTGTGTTGTTCACCATTGCATTGACAGCACCAAGCACATTTTCTGATACTAAATATTTGTGAAATGAAATAGTAAAGAAGTATATTATGTATTTTAATTATCATACAAACTCTGTAATTTATTATTTCTCTTTAGGAGGCTTTTAAATTCCTTGGAAGAAATTTGATAAAGAATAATTGTAATAGCTGCCATTTATTGAGAAACTCCCATGTGCCTGCTGTTCACTAGGCTACATACACAATCTTACTTTAACCCTTACAACACCCCTACAATGTAGTTAACTTTATTCCCATTTTTATGTGGGAAAACAGCCTGAGAGAAGGTATTTCGCTTGCCCAGTGTACACAGTTAGTGACAGAGCCATAATTCAAACCTAATTGATCTTTCTCTATATGCTGTTATACTCTAACACTGTATGTTGCTGCCTTCTAACCAGATAGTTACTGCAAAAACTCCTGCAATTTCTAATTTTATCCCAAGACTCCCACTAATTTTCCCCCTTTTCAGTCCTTTAACAGAAGAGTTTAAAGTTAGTGTCTAGACCTACCAGCTTATATATTCATTAATAATGTATATTTACACAATGATTGCAGAAATATAAGTGTTCCTTAGATTACCAAACATCTGTGAAATCGTGAAAGAGTATTGAAATTTAGTAATTTGGTTTGGATCTTTGAAGATATTCTGTAGAATTGCTTTCCAGAAGTTACAACTGGTTTACACTTTTTTTCTTAATTGCTGTTAACAAGTTTTGACCCTAAGATGAGGAATTATTCGCAAATTTCAATTAAATACTTGAATGCTTCATATTTTCTCTACTTTAGAACAGGGGTCCCCAACCCCCAGGCCACGGGTTTGTACTGGTTTGTGACCTGTTAGGACCTGTACTACATGGCAGGAGGTGAGTGGTGAGGTGAGAGAAGCATTACTGCCTGAGCTCCACCTCCTGTCAGGTCAGCAACAGCATTAGATTCTCATAGGAGGATGGACCTTATTGTGAACACACACAAGAGATCTAGGTTGCGGACTCTTCATGAGACTCTAACTAATGCCTGATGATCTGAGGTGGGACAGTTTTATCCTGAAACTCCCCCACCCTCCGTCCAGGGAAAAATTTGGTCCCTTGTGCCAAAAACACTGGGGACCTCTGCTTTAGAACACGCAGTAAAACTTGAATGGATTATTTAACAGTCTGTTTCTTTAATGAATTTATCACGTAAAACCAGGCATTGCTTTGAAAAAATATAGCTTATTTCACTCTGTTATTACTGCTTGGTTCAAGATTCTTAAAGATTCAGCAACTTTACAGCAGTGTCTTAAAGAATTAATTTTTGTCCTTTCAGCATTGGCAGATTCATTTTTGTCATGGAACATCTTTCTCCTTATAATACTCTTAAAGTGTTAATATAAGTGGAATTACCTATGATAGTTTGGTAGAACTAAACTCTATGTCCCTTTTTCTATCTGTGAGATCTGCAGATAGTATTGTTGCTTTTTTCTGGAATTTTTTGTATTGCAATGTGCCTTCGTAAGAAACTCATTGATTTGTATATTTAAAAAGAGGCTGTAAAGTATGTGAACTAGCCCCAGTAGGATCATATTATAATTAATAATATTAATGTCACCAGGGCTTGCATAACAATTCATAATAATTGTCTTTATACTTAAGTTTAACTACTACATTTTATAGCCTAATATAGTGATTTTCATCACAATGATAAACTTTTTTATTTACCTTTTGAACTATATGTAAGAACAGAGACCACTAGACCGAGTTTTTCTTGGTTATTTTGTAGAGTGGGAATTGGGAACTGGAATTGAGGAAGTGATTTCAATTTCATATAAATTTTCCTGCTATTAATTAGTAGGCGTATTAAATTTTTAGAGTAGCTATTGAACTTTTGCAACCAGTTTTATTCTGAGTACTTTATTAAAGTATCATCTGCTAGCTTTTTGTATCATCTCACCATATTATCTTACTGAGGTAAAATGGAATGTTTTGCTTACTGATTTTTTAACATAAGAATTAAGTGATAAGGCCGGGCTCGGTGGCTCAAGCCTGTAATCCCAGCACTTTGGGAGGCCGAGATTGGCAGATCACGAGGTCAGGAGATCGAGACCATCCTAGCTAACTCGGTGAAACCCCGTCTCTACTAAAAAATACAAAAAACTAGCCAGGCGAAGTGGCAGGCACCTGTAGTCCCAGCTACTCGGGAGGCTGAGGCAGGAGAATGGCGTAAACCCGGGAGGCAGAGTTTGCAGTGAGCCGAGATCCGACCACTGCACTCCAACCTGGGCGACAGAGCGAGACTCCGTCTCAAAAAAAAAATAATTAAGTGATACCCATACATACCAATAACATTGAAATTCCAGGCTTTCCCACGAAAGAAAATAGTTAAATTAATGCTAGATTTATAAGGCACTGCAAAAAAAAAAAAGCACTAAATAAATTTTTAATTTGCAAAACAATTAATAGTGTTGATGGGGGGTGGAATAGACATTGCAGAATCCTAAAGTTTACTAGTTAATGTTCTTCATATATGTAAGAAAGACACATTATATTTTAAAATATAGATTATAATATTGAAAGAAGAATATCATCAGTTTTGGAGATGAAACACATTTTTAGGAATCTTATATGGAAACTTCAATAAGGACATTTTTATACCAATGGAAAACCTGATTGGAACACATTAGAGACATATCAGGCACTGATGTTTGGAATGCCAGATAAGTTAAACTGCGTGAAGATATATTTTCTTATAAATCACTACTAGCATAGCTATAGTATGTGAAGATAATTTATTAATTTGAACTGATGCTGAATGTAGGCATCTTCCATATCTAACCTTAAGCATTTAAAAAAAATATTTTAGGACTAATTATTTTGTCCAAAAAAGCAATCTTTTGATGATTGATCTTCACAGAATTGATTCGTAAGGTGTCATGATCAATTGTGGTTAGCATCTTTATTATTATATCCATTCCAAGATAATTTTAGGCTTTTGATATCTTGATACCTTTGTCTCTTCCAACTTTTGCAGAGACTTTCCTTGCTTGCATACGGAAAAGAGCTAGTAGCTAATGGAGAATGTGCAAACCTGCCTTTTTTCCCTCTCCTAAGAAAGGAGAATTCATCCACTGCCACTGTACCTTTTTTTTCTTTTCTTTTTTGTCTTGCACAGAAGACAGACATCTTCCTGTGAAGGGCTTGTGGCAAACCTATCCAACTCGGGTTTCTTCTTCCTTGAGAACGATCTGATTCATCATCATCTCAACCAGGGATCACAGTCTCAGGGTCCAGGTGAGGGCAAGTCAGTCTATATGTTAAGCCAGTTCTTTTCTGGTCAGGTAAGTCACACTCAGGCACGAACTCACTCAGCATCAGTGAGCCTTAGTTTTTTTAAAGTTTCCTAGTCCCTAGAGAGATAATACAATTTATTTATTCATTTATTCTAGGATGCACCGAAACTATTGATGATTAATCACATTATTAAATAATTCCATCTGTGTATAATGTGATCATTTTCAACATACTCGTTCATCTTAAATTCCAGAAATCTTAAAAGGAGTATATGTGTGGGGTGAGAGGGAGAAAAATATTGAAACAGACAGGTATTTCTAGTTGCAATTTTAATACTTATCCTTATCTTCATTTTTATTTTATGCGTAAGAGTTTAGAACAACTTAAAATCAGCCTAGAATATATGATCTTATACCTTCATAATTTTAATAACTTTTAATTATGTTTGTAGATGGTTTGGAACCAGAAGCTGATTGAGAATATTAGAGCTAACATTTGCACCCATGGTCATCACGGAGGTCTTTGTTGGCTTGCCATGAATTCTTTCATTTAATGTCAAAATGACTAAGACAGAGACAAGAATTTTCCTGTTCTGTATCCCACTTCTATATGCTAGTAATAAGAAATTTCTGATTGTGCCTCAGGCAAGTGGTCATAGCTAATTGAAATCCGGTTTTGTACCTTAATGCTATCTTACAACTTGGGAAGTAAATTAGGTCTGTCGCTGTGAGGCTATTTTCTAGACAAAGTAGCCTCTTATATTTCAAAAAAAAATTTTAATTGAGGAAAGAAATCTACCATATATTCTGACATTCATAATTCTTCAAAATGCACTTGTGCATTATGTGAAATTTGTTTTATAGGTGGCCATTTTAAGTAAATTAGTTTAAGTCTTATAAAACATTAATTTGTTTCATCGTGCTAATGACATAGTGTGCGTTTGATTGTGAAGAAAACAAAAGTAGTACTTTAATATACCTTGTCTCTGACTTTCACCCACACATAACAGATAAGAATAAATTGGGCATTTATTTCTCCTGTTGGCTAATTTTCCAAGTGACTCTTAAGTTATGAACTTAATATGAATTTATATGAAGTTAATATACTTCAGTGAGTTTGCTACAGTAATGACTCCTAGTCACTAGGAAGAAGAGAGACTGTCTTCCTCTGAAATTTTTCCAACTATGAAGGTAAATGGGTTGTAAGAATACTCTTGGCTTCTTGAGATACATTGTTTTGTGTTTATTACTCAAAAACATCTGTACTAGTTTTGAGCAAGAGAACATTTCTTTGGCTGGAAAGGCAACTTTTTAAAGCATTTGTTATTTGGAACTGTGTTACCGTTGGAACCTAAATAAAGTAGTTATTTACTTGAGTCTATATTAGGACAACTAAGTTAGTATGGACTTAGAAATTGTTGAGTACCTCTGTTTCTATCTCGTTATGTTTGTGTAATATGTGCAGAAGAATCAAAATATTTATGAAGTGTTTAAAAATGTCTCCAGTGATATCTCTCTTGAACAGAAAAGCCATTTATTTAACTCTGCTTCAGATTCTAGTAGACAGTTATTTCCCACTAGATCATAAGTGTTTTAAGATGATTAGGTTCCTATGTGTGCATTGTTTGAGTATGTAAACATATCCTAAACCAATTTTATAGATACATAAAGTAATTTAAATATTTGGAAATCTCAATAACATTATTAAACCAAGAATGTCATACCCATTAAAGTGTGTATTAAATATTTGAATCTGTATTGTAATGAACTCAATAGACATGTTTCAAAGGCTTAGGAAGTAGTACAGATTTCAATTATGCTCTTGGGCTGGGCAAGTCAATTACATCCTCAAAGGGTTGTAATTTTGGAGAAATTTGCAGACTACAAAGGATACTTGATGGATGTATCTGACTGTCTTTGGAATTGCTTATTATCTAAGACTGTGAATTTTTAAATAATTTTTCCTACTTTTTTTCCTACTTTTATCCTTCTTGTATGGTTTTGTAACCAGTAGTTTTTTAGGTAGACACGTATGTGAACTTTAAACATTTCCATATTTATAGTAGTGTAATTATTACAGCATCTGTTTCAATATGTGAATGAACTAAAATTTGGAAACTTAAAAGTTATCAGTTTTTAGTCTTTAAAATATTAGAACAGGATGAGTTCTTAATCATCTATACAAAGATTTATAAGCTTTAAATATGTACATTTAGATTATCTGTGATAGCATTTTCATTCTATACCAGTTAAGGCATTTCAGAGACATGTGCTATGTATATTAAGGGACATGCTAGCTGATTGTACCTTACTGTAAGCAAAACAAAATTATAAAAGCAGATTTGTTATGAAAAATAAGAAATTGGTGATTTCTAAAACCAAATATGTGACTTTTGGACTATTCTATATGTTGTTGGATGATCTGCCTTTTCTTACACAAGAGCATACTGCTGACCCCACCATAAGCTTTACCTGTTAAGTAAAATATGTTGTTTTTGGAATAGAGCATAGCCTAGAGCCAGGCATTATGGAGATGATGCTGAAACTGGGGGTTCTTTTCCTCGTTCTCCCTTTCCACTTAGGATTTGATTGCATTACTGTAATAAACATTAACATTGAAATCATGTTTTAAATTTCTTCGTGTTCATTTTCTGGCCTCTGTAAGGCATACACAGAACAGACCAGTGAATGCCATTTCTTCTAAGAAGCTCTTTAAATGCATCCAAGATGCCAGAAATAACCCTTTCATACCTCCTGAGTAGTGGCAACATGCATTGGTATAGGAAGAAATATTCCACCTAGCTTTTCTTTTGGTGATATCTTGCCATTAACTCATAAAAATGTATATCCTACTATTATCTCTACCATACCTTCGTGTCATTGGTTAGATTGCCTGATGGCTACTAATGTCTCAAGTTAATAGCCACAGAATATTTCAGAAAGGTGGCGTCCACTTTATAAAATGTGTCTATGATTGCTAAAGTCTTACTTGGCTAGAAACAACTAAATTTAGTTGACTGAGTAAAATTGTATATTCTTAGAATATGTCACTTAAAACAAACAAATAGTGATTTACTTTCAGTTCTGAAAATATACAGAAGGATTTGTTATCTCTTGCAGACCTTCCTGCAAACTACTAATGGGATGAACACAATATATCACTTTTATAATAGTGAGCTATTAAAGGCAAGCATAAAGCAGTCTGAAGCCCATAAGTGCTGCCAACAGCTCCTGCTTTAATGAATTCCCTTTTAGATGTCCATTAAATGCTCATGGCAAATGTACTCATAATGGAAATGGCAAATCTAAATGGGTAGATATGAATAATCCATGGAGTTTAAATTCTGTTTATGATCATCTTCACATTTAGTTTTCAAGACAACGCAGTTTAGTTTTCATTACAGTTTGGAATAAAGAGGACAGGGAGTAATTGATTGCTTCAAGCAGATTAAAATCAATGGTTTTCTTTTCAAAGAACCAGTTCAATGCAGTAATTCCAACTTTAAACATTGATTTAGAGGACTCAACACAAAATGTTTTGTGCTGTGTGAACTTTTATATAGGAAGACTAATATTAATTTTATTCCCCTATATATCTGTATAGTGAAATATAGAGGTTGTTAGTAACATGTGCATGACTTAATAGTGATCTATATTAAGTCATTTTGATATTATTGCAGTCATATAATGAATCAATGAGATTCCCGTCATCACTGTAATACTGTTTGTAACCCATTAGCACAGAGAAATTACAGCCCATCATACATCATTACTGTGATTGAGGCTTTATTACCATATTCTCAAATTGCTTGCTTGCTATAAAACTAAATAGACACAAGACAACTATAGGTGGAGTAGAGACTGCGCATTATCGTGCTACAGTAATGAGGGATTATTGTACCATAATGGGTTGAAACTTACGAGGAAAATAAACTTGGCAGTAATAGAAAACTGGAGACTCTTTTTACATTTGTTTTTATTACTTTAAAGGTCAGATATATTTGTTAAACTCAGGTTATTGTTTTTGTATTACATGAATCATAGCCTTTTAATATTTTCTAAAGATTTTTTTTAACTCCCACCCCCACCCCCAATTATATCCTTTCAAAGTCTGTAGCCTGATGCACTTTGAATGCTTAGGACTGGACTTGGAATCTGCGTTTTTCCTGTTGTGAGATGAGATGTTTTACTGCTACTAAGCCTACCATTTCTGAGGGTGGGTAGAACCCTTTAAACTTTAGGCTATTTTCAGCATACTGTACATTTTATTTACAGTGTGGATAGGCCAGTGGTCTTCAGGCTCTTCAGCTGAAATAAATGTATGAGTGCAGCAATATTCTAAGCAATGAATACAGGTTTAAAATATGGAACTGTCTAGGGCCTGATTGTAAAAGACTTGATGTTTCAAAGACGAAAATAGAAAAAAAAGACTGTGTCCATATTAAAGAAGAAAATCCTACGACAGCAGAACTTATTGTAATTGTAACCTGGGACCATGCTGTCCTCTTTGGAAGAGTATGTTGCCTATCTTGCCTTTTCTAACTTTAGAGGTTATTGTTGCTTTGGCTAAGAATTTATATGCAAAGTGTTTTATAATCATGAACATAACGCTAATTTCTGGGTTTTGTTTTATATTATTATTTGATGTTTATTTATTTAGTATTATTTTTTAGAGACCGATCTCACTGTTGCCCAGGCTGGAGGGCAGTGGCACTATAACTAGAACTTATTAAATTATGCGTATGTTCATTCACTCTGAGTCTTTTTTATGAGTTTTAACACTGAGAGCATAATATGAACAGTGTAAAGCCCAGGTTACTGACTTTGGAGATAAGATTGCGTGGATTTAAAGTTCTACTCAGTGCAGAGTAGTTTTCTGATCTCAGTCTCATTGTGATTTGATACCACGACAGTTTAAATATCTACAATGACCTGTCTGGGCAACATAGTGAGACTCTGTCTCTACTAAAAATAAAAATAAAATATGAGCTGGGCATGGTGGTGCATTCCTGTAGTCTCAGCTTCTCAGGAGACTGGAACAGGAGGATCATTTGATCCCAGGAGTTCAATGCTCTAGTGAACCATGATGGGGCCACTACATCCCAGCCTGGGCAGGAGTGAGACCTGTCTCTAAAAAATAATAATAAAGGAATGAATACATAAATATCAATAATATAAAATAAAAGCCAGAAATTCACATATGTTCATGATTATGAAACACTTTACATATAAATACTTTGCCAAAGCAATAGTAACCTCTTGTTAACTTAGAAAAGGCAGCATGTTTTTCCAAATAGGAAAGTTTGGTCCCAGGTTGTAACTACAAGCCACTTACACATTACTCTTATGGTTGTCATATGTAATTAAAACCCCCTTTGTAAAGCATATTTTTTATTTATAACACATACTGTAGTTGTAGTGGTATAAAACCTGAATGCTTTCTTACCAAAGAACTGCAATGAGACATGCTGCATAAAAGGAAAGCTTAGAATTGGCTAAGGGGACTAAGCCTAAATGATGCCTCAGCCGTTTCTATGTAGTATATACTCTTCAATGAAGGAAACTGTGAAACATCCTAATCAACCAACTTCTTTCCACGCTTACCAGAGTATATAGCCACTTTGAATTACGTGAATGTTTTTGTGACTCGGTTCATTTCATCACTTCATGGGAGCACCTTCCATATTAAAAACAGAGATGTGGTGCAAAAGCAGAAAGTCAGAAATAATAGTGAGAGGCAAAGTTAGAGAAAGATGCATTTTAAATCTTTAAAATCCTTTATGACTTTTATCTGCCTCAACATCTTTTGGGGGGAAAAGAGAGAAGATGAATAAATTAAAGGTTTTTTTCTTTGTTTTTTTGAGACAAGGTCTCACTCTGTTTTCTAGGCTGGAGTGCAGTGTTGCCATCACGGCTCACGGCTCCTGGCAGCTTCAACCTCCAGGCTTAAGTGACCCTCCCGCCTCAGCCTCCTGAGTAGCTGGGGGCATGAGCCACCACATGTTTGTTTGGTTTTTGTTTTTGTTTTTTTTAATAGTCAGGTTGGACATGTGGCTATAAATAAAAAATTAAAAAATTAAAAAAGAGTAAGTGCTAAGAAGAAAAATAAAATGAAATTATAGAGTATAAGAAATACCAGATAGGGTTTTTATATATATTTTTTTTGTAGAAGGCCTTTCTGATGAGATGGCATTTAAGGAAAAATCTAAATAAAGTGCAGGATAAGACAAGATATGTATCTGTGGTAAAAATATCCCAGAGACAGTGAATGCAAATGTTCTGAGAGAGAAGCATATTTGATGTGTATGCAGAACAGCAAGACTGCTATGGCTCAGCAGATAAAGGGGGAAACATAAGAAATTAAACTTGATACCTTAGTAATTTTTAAAATGAATTTAATAACATTAAAGTTTTTTTGTTTGGTTAGGTTTTTGCTGTTAGAGAGGTGGTTCTAAGTCAAATGATGCTTCTAATATCTTAGTATATTTGAAATGACCTTGTTTTTTAAGTATTTAAATATGCTTGAACATATTAACCCGATCATGTATATCTTTTGTGGAGATACAGAGTTTTGTTTTGTTTTGTTTTTAATGATACAGGCTTTATTATCTTCCCCATTTTGCAGATGAGAACACTGAGGCATCTACCCAATGGCTGATAAGCTGGTAGGTGCTAAAGCCAGGAATCAAATTCAGAAAGTATAGCTCAAATTCTGAACTTTTAGCCATTGTTTGCAGTTTTTTTTCTTTTTTCGTTTTTTGAAGTAATTTCAACTTTTATTTTAGATTCAGGATATGTGTGCAGGTTTGTTCCATGGGTATACTGTATAATGCTGAGGTTTGGGATGCGCTACAACCAGTTACCAAGGTAGGGAGCATAGCACCCTGTAGGTTTTCTTTTCTTTGTTTCTTTCTTTTTTTCCTTTGAGACAGAGTCTTGCTCTCTTGCCAAGGCTGAAGTGCAGTGGTGTGATCTCAGCCCACTAAATCTCCACCTCCCAGTCTTAAGCAGTTCTTGTGCCTCAGCCTCCCAAGTAGCTGGGACTGTAGGTGTGTTCTTCCATGCCCCGCTAATTTTTGTATTTTTACAAAATACAACAAAATATTCAGGCTGTTTTGTTGGCCAAGCTGGTGTCAAACTCCTGGCCTCAAGTGATCCAAACACCTTGGCCTCCCAAAGTGCTAGGATTACAGATGTGAGCCACCTCTGTGCCTCTCCCCAGTGTCTCTTGTTGCTGTCTTTGTGTCCATGAGTACTCAATGTTTAGCTCCCACTTGTAAGTGAGAATATGTGATATTTGGGGTTTTTTTTCCTGTATTAATTCACTTAAGATAATGGCCTCCATCTGCATCCATGTTGCTGCAAAGGTCACAATTTCCTTCTTTTTTATGTTTGCATAGTAGTCTACAGTATATATATGCTACTTTTTCCTTTTTTTCTTAAAATTTTCTGTTTTTTTCTTTATAATTTCAGCGTTTGTTTTTAGATGTCAGGGGTACATCTGAAGGTTTATTACATGGGTATATTACGTGATGCTGAGGTTTGGAGTACGATTGAACCCATCACCCTGGAAGTGAGCATAGTACCCATAGTTAGTTTTTCAACCCTTTCTCCCTCTAACAGTCCCTTGTGTCTCTTGTTGCCATCTGTATGTCCATGGGTACCCACTGTTTAGCTACCACTTGCAAGTAATAACATGGGGTGTTTGTTTTTTTGTTCCTGTGTTAATTTGTTTAGGATAACGGCCTCCAGCTGCATCCATTTTACTGCAAAGGACATGATTTCATTCTTTTTTATGGCTGGGTAGTATTCCACGGTGTATATGTACTATATTGTCTTTACCCAGTCCACCATTAATGAGCATCTAGATTGATTCCACGTCATTGCTATTGTGAATAGTGCTGCAGTGAACATATGAGTATATGTGGTTTTTTTGGTAGAACAATTCATTTTCTTTTGGATATATGCCCAGTAATAGGATTGCTGGGCCAAATGGTAGTTCTATTTCAAGTTCTTTGAGAAATCCCAAGGTACTTTCCACAGTAGCTGAACTAATACATGTTCCCCCCAACAGTGTATAAGCGTTCCCTTTGCCAGCATCTATTGTTTTTTGTTTTTTGTTTTTTTGACTTTTTAATAATAGCCATCCTGACTGGTATGCAATAGTATGTTATTATAATTTTGATTTTCATTTCCCTGATGATTAGTGATGTGGAGCATTGTTTCACTTGTTTGTTGGCTGCTTATATGTCTTCTTTTGAGAAGTTTCGATTCATGTCCTTTGCCCACATTTTAATGGAGCTGTTTTTTGCTTGCTGAATTGTTTATTATAAAGTTTGGATATTAGACTTTTGTTGTATGCATAGTTTTTCTCTCATTCTGTAGATCATTTATTCTGTTGATAGTTTCTTTTGCTGTGCAGAAGCTCTGTCGTTTCATTAGGTTCCATTTGTCAGTTGTTTCTGTTACGATTGCTTTTGAGGACATAAACATAAATTCTTTCCCATGACTGATGTCCAAAATGATGTTTCCTAGGTTTTCTTCTAGGATTCTTATTGTTTGAGGTCTTACATTAAAATCTGTTAATCTGTCTTTAGTTAATTTTTGTATATGATGAATGATAGGAGTCCAGTTTCATTCTTCTGCATATAGCTAGCCAGCTATCCCAGAACCATTTATTCAATAGGAAGTCCTTCCCCCATTGCTTATTTTTGTTGACCTTGTTAAGATCAGTTGGCTGTAGGTGTGTAGCTTTACTTCTGGCTCCTCTATTCTGTTCCATTGGTCTATGCATCTGTTTTTGTACCATTAACATGCTGTTTTGGTTACTGTAGCCTTGTAGTGTAGTTTGAAGTTGAGTAATGTGATAAATGTCTCCAGGTTTGTTCTTTATGTTTAGGATTGCTTTGGCTATTCAGGATCTTTTTGTTTTGTATGAATTTTAGAATAGTTTTTTCTACTGTGAAAAAATGGCATGGTAATTTGATAGGAATAGTGTCGAATCTATAGATTGCTTTGGACAGTATGGCCATTTTAACAATATTGATTCCTCCAATCCATGAGCATGCAATGTTTTTCCATTTGTTTGTGTCATCTGTGACTTCTTTCAGCAGTGTTTTGGAGTTCTCCTTGTAGAAATCTTTGACCTTTTTGTTTAGATGTATTCTTAGGTATTTTGTGTGTGTGTGTGTGTGTGGCAGTTATAAATGGGATTTTAGTCTCGATTTGTCTCTCAGCTTTAATGTTATTGGTGTATAGAAATGCTACTAATTTTTGTACATTAAATTTTTGTATCCTGAAACTTTAGTGAAGTTGTTTATCAGTTCCAAGAGCCTTTTGACAGACTCGTAAGGGTTTTTGCGGGTATACAATCAATTGTTGGCTAAGAGAGATAGTTTGACTTCTTTTCAAATTTGCGTGCCTTTTATTTCTTTCTCTTGCCCGAATACTGTGGCGAGGGCTTCCGGTAGTGTGCTGAATAGGAGTGGTGAAAGTGGGCATTCTTGTCTTGTTCCAGTTCTCAAGGAGAATACTTCCAGCTTTTGCCCATTCTGTATCATGTCGTGTATGGGTTTATTATAGATGGCTCTTATTATTTTGAGGTATGATCCTTTGATGCCTAGTTTGTTGAGGGTTTTTATCATGACGGTATGTTGGATTTTATTGAAAGTTTTTTCCACATCTATTGAGATGATCTGTTTACGTGGTGAATCACATTTATTGATTTGCATATGTTGAACCAACTTTGCTTCCCAGGAATGAAGCTTACTTGTTCCTGGTGAATTAATTGTTGATAGGCTGCTGGATTTAGTTTGCTTGTATATTGTTGAGGATTTTTGTGTCTGTGTTCATCGTGGGTATTGACTTGTAGTTTTCTTTTATCATTGTGTCTTTGCCGGGATGTACCACATTTTCTTTATCCATTCCACCATTTATGGGCACCTAGATTGTTTCCATATCTTTGCTTTTGTGAACGGTGCTGTGACAAACATGCAAGTTCATGTGTCTTTTGGTAAAATGATTTATTTTCTTTTGACTATATACCCAGTAATGGAATTGCTAGGTCAAATTGCAGTTTTTTTTTTTCTATAAATCTTTATCGACAAAAATGGAAAATTTGATAATAATAGTTAAGTATAATTTTCTGTAATATAGCTCTACTGGTGAGAAAAATGGAATTCTTTTTTTTTTATTATTATTATACTTTAAGTTCTAGGGTACATGTGCACAACATGCAGGTTTGTTACATATGTATACATGTGCCATGTTGGTGTGCCGCACCTATTAACTCATCATTTACGTTAGGTGTATCTCCTAATGCTATCCCTCCCCCCACCCCACAATAGGCTCCAGTGTGTGATGTTCCCCTTCCTGTGTCCAAGTGTTCTCATTGTTCAGTTCCCACCTATGAGTGAGAACATGCAGTGTTTGGTTTTTTGTCCTTGTGATAGTTTGCTGAGAGTGATGGTTTCCAGCTTCATCCATGTCCCTACAAAGGACATGAACTCATCCTTTTCTATGGCTGCATAGTATTCCATGGTGTATATGTGTCACATTTTCTTAATCTCGTCTATCATTGATGGACATTTGGGTTGGTTCCAAGTCTTTGCTATTGTGAATAGTGCCGCAATAAACATATGTGTGCATGTGTCTTTATGGCAGCAGGATTTATAATCCTTTGGGTATATACTCAGTAATGGGATGGCTGGATCAAATGGTATTTCTGATTCTAGATCCTTGAGGAATCGCCACACCCTCTTCCACAATGGTTGAACTAGTTTACAATCCCACCAACAGTGTAAAAGTGTTCCTATTTCTCCACATCCTCTCCAGCACCTGTTGTTTCCTGACTTTTTAATGGTCACCATTCTAACTGATGTGAGATGGTATCTCATTGTGGTTTTGATTTGCATTTCTCTGATGGCCAGTGATGATGAGCATTTTTTCATGTATCTGTTGGTTGCATAAATGTCTTCTTTTGAGAAGTGTCTGTTCATATCCTTTGCCCACTTTTTGATGGGGTTGTTTGTTTTTTTCTTGTAAATTTGTTTGAGTTCTTTGTAGATTCTGGATATTAGCCCTTTGTCAGATGAGTAGATTGCAAAAGTTTTCTCCTATTCTGTAGGTTGCCTGTTCACCCTGATGGTAGTTTCTTTTGCTGTGCAGAAGCTCTTTTGTTTAATTAGATCCCATTTGTCAATTTTGGCTTTTGTGGCCATTGCTTTTGGTGTTTTAGACATGAAGTCCTTGCCCGTGCCTATGTCCTGAATGGTATTGCCTAGGTTTTCTTCTAGGGTTTTTATGGTTTTAGGTCTAATGTTTAAGTCTTTAATCCATCTTGAATTAATTTTTGTATAAGGTGTAAGGAAGGGATCCAGTTTCAGCTTTCTACAGAGGTACAAGGAGGAGCTGGTACCATTCCTTCTGAAACTATTCCAATCAATAGAAAAAGAGGGAATCCTCCCTAACTCATTTTATGAGGCCAGCATCATCCTGATACCAAAGCTTGGCAGAGACACAACAAAAAAAGAGAATTTTAGACCAATATCCCTGATGAACATTGATACAAAAATCCTCAATAAAATACTGGCAAACCGAATCCAGCAGCACATCAAAAGCTTATCCACCATGATCAAGTGGGCTTCATCCCTGGGATGCAAGGCTGGTTCAACATACGCAAATCAATAAACGTAATCTAGCATATAAACAGAACCAAAGACAAAAACCACATGATTATCTCAATAGATGCAGGAAAGGCATTTGACAAAATTCAACAGCCCTTCATGCTAAACACTCTCAATAAATTTGGTATTGATGGGACACATCTCAAAATAATAAGAGCTATTTATGACAAACCCACAACCAATATCATACTGAATGGGCAAAAACTGGAAGCATTCCCTTCGAAAACTGGCACAAGACAGGGATGCTCTCTCTCACCACTCCTATCCAACATAGTGTTGGAAGTTCTGGGCCAGGGCAATCCAGTAGGAGAAAGAAATAAAGGGTATTCATTTAGGAAACGAGAAAGTCAAATTGTCCCTGTTTGCAGATGACATGATTGTATATTTAGAAAACCCCATTGTCTCAGCCCAAAATCTCCTTAAGCTGATAAGCAACTTCAGCAAAGTCTCAGGATACAAAATCAATGTGCAAAAATCACAAGCATTCTTATACACCAATAACAGACTAATAGAGAGCCAAATCATGAGTGAACTCCCATTCACAATTGCTTCAAAGAGAATAAAATACCTAGGAATCCAACTTACAAGGGGTGTGAAGGACCTTTTCAAGGAGAACTACAAACCCCTGCTCAATGAAATAAAAGAGGACACAAACAAATGGAAGAACATTCCCTGCTCATGGATAGGAAGAATCAATATCGTGAAAATGGCCATACTGCCCAAGGTTATTTATAGATTCAATGCTATCCCCATCAAGCTACCAATGACTTTCTCCACAGAGTTGCAAAAAACTACTTTAAAGTTCACATGGAATCAAAAAAGAGCCCGCATTGCCAAGACTATCCTAAGCTAAAAGAACAAAGCTGGAGGCATCACGCTATCTGACTTCAAACTATACTACAAGGCTACAGTAAGCAAAAGAGCATGGTACTGGTACCAAAACAGAGATCTAGACCAATGGAACAGAACAGAGCCCTCAGAAATAATACAACACATCTACAACCATCTGATCTTTGACAAACCTGACAAAAACAAGA
>NC_045437.1:119464027-119474717 GCF_002776525.5 Piliocolobus tephrosceles | reverse complement strand
ACACATCTACAACCATCTGATCTTTGACAAACCTGACAAAAACAAGAAATGGGGAAAGGATTCCCTATTCAAATGGTAGTTCTAAGTTCCTTGAGAAGTCTCCAGACTGTGGAGGCAGTGTCTGAACTAATTTGTCTTCCTACCAACAGTGTATAAGAGTTCCTTTTTCTCTACAGTCTTGTTAGCATCTGTTTTTTTTTTTTTTTTTTTTTTTAATAACTGTTCTGACTGGTGCAATATGGTTTTGATTTGCTTCTCTCTGATGATCAGTGATGTTTTTGTTTCTACCTGTATGTCTTCTGAAAAGTGTCTGTTCATGTCTTTTGTCTATTTTTTAATGAGATGTATTTGTTTTTTGCTTGTTGAATTAAGTTCCTAATAGATTCTGCATATTAGACCTTTGTTGAGTGCATAGTTTACGAATATTTCCTCCCAGTTTATAGATTGTCTGTTTGTTGGTGGTTACTTTTGCTGTGTAGAAACTCTTTAATTAGTTCCTGTTTGTCAATATTTGTTTTGTTGATTTGATAGACTGCTAGCTAAACTAACAAAGAAAAAAAGAGAGATGATGCAAATAAACCGTCAGAAATGACAAAGGTGGCATTACATCTGATTCCAGAAAAATAACAAAAGATTCTCCGAGACTATTATGAACACCCCTGTGCACACAAACTTAGAAAATCTAGAGGAAATGGATTGATCACTGGAAACGAAACCTTCCACATTTGAATCAGGAAGAAATTGAAGCCCCTTGAAGACCAATATTGACATTTGAAATTGAATCAGTAATAAAAAAACCTACCAACCAATAAAAGCCCCCGATCAGGTGGATTCACAGCCAAATTCTACCAGATGTACCTAGAAGAGCTGGTCCCAACTCTGCGGAAACTATTTAAAAAAAATTGAGGAGAAAGTACTCCTCCCTAACTCATTCCATGAAGCCAGCATCAGCCTGATACCAAAATCTGGCAAGGACACGACAAAAAAACCTACGGGCCAGTATCTCTGATGAACATGGATACAAAAAATCCTCAAAAAAATACTAGCAATCCACATGTATCATCACATCAAAAAGTTAGTTCACCATAACCAAGTAGACTTGGGATTCAAGGTTGTTTCAACATACACAAATCAATGTCATTCACCACTTAAACAGAATGAAAAACCATATAATCATTTCAATAGATGGGGAAAAAGCTTTTGATTTTGTTTTTGATAAGATATGACAGGAAGTCTCAGAGTCTGAGCTAGGGACTTTCTTAAATAATTTTAGAGCTTATAGTTGTAAAATGTCTTTTTTTTTTTTTCCTAACTTCTGGCCTAAATAGGTTTTCCATTTATTCCCAGCACTCAGTAAAAACATACTATTTCATTTACTAGCTTTTCCAGTATAGTATATGACTCTGCTTAAGTTTGTGAAGTCTTGTTCTTTCATTTATTTAGGTTGCTAACAAGTGGAAATAGGTGAGATACGAAGTTTTGGGGATTTTAATCCTGTAAAAGGGGTCCTTGAATTGAAAAAGGTTTTAAGAACCAGTTGCCTTCTTGCCTGGCAAAAGATGGGGCAGAGGTCCCAAACATGGTAAAACTGAGGTAGAAAAGAAAACCTTAGGAGAAGCCTGAGGTTCAGAGAGAGGGAATAAGTTAAAAATATAAAAAGTTAACTTTTGAAACAGAGAAGAGGAAACTAGTGAAGAAGGAATTCTTCCTCGCTGCATCCTGCATTAGTTATCTATTGCTGTGGAGCAAATTACCCCTAAACTTAGAAGTTTTAGCAAAAATCATATTCTGTTTTACAGATTTCCTGAGGGACAGGAATTTGGGAATGGCTTAGCTGAGTGGTTCTGACTTAAGGTCTTTTATGAGGTTTCAGTCAAAATGTTCATCTAGGGTTGAAAACTCTGAAGACTTGACTGAGATTGGAAGATCAGCTTGCAGAATGGTTTACTCACATAACTGTTGACAGAAGGCCTCATCAGTTCTAGCCTATTGTTGACAGGAGGCCTCACCTCCTTGCCGCGTGAAGCCCTCCACAGGGCTGCTTGATTGTCCCCATGATATGGCAGCCAATTTCCCCAAAGCGAGTGATGCAAGAGAGAGGGTGGCAAAGCTACTGTAAAAATTGGGAGTCATGTTATTATTTATTTATTTATTATTGCTATTAAGTAGTGAACTATTTCAGTAGTTGCTGGTACTCATTTTCTTCATTTATTTTGTGATTCCTCATTGTTTTTGATCATCTCTTGCACAAAATAACAATCTCCCAAAACAAAGAAACCAAGCTACCACCACCAACGTGGTGTGATAAAATACAAATATATATATATGTTTGAAGGAAGGCATGTAATATCCTAGTTGAAATCATTTCTTGAAGTACAGTCACACATCACTTAACCACAAGAGTATGTTCTAAGAAATGTGCTGTTAGGCTATTTTGTTGTTGTGGGAACATCATGAACTGTTCTTACGCAAACCTAGATGGTGTAGCCTACTACACACCTAAGCTGCATGGTACAGCCTGTTGCTCCTAGGCTACAAACCTGTACAGCATGGTACTGTACTGAATACTGTAAATAGTTGTAACACAATGGTAAGTACTTATGTACCTAAACATCGAAAAGGCACAGTAAAAATACACTTTTTAAAAATTTAATAGTATTTTAAGTTCTGGGATACGTGTGCAAGACGTGCAGGTTTGTTATATAGGTAAATGTGTGCGATGGTGGTTTGCTGCACCTATCAACCCATCACCTAGGTATTAAGCCCCACATGCATTAGCTATTTATCCTGATGCTCTCCCTTCCCCTGTACCCCTGACAGGCCCCAATATACATCTTTCTCCTCCCTGTATCCATGCGTTCTCATTATTCTGCTCCCACTTAATAAGTGAGAATATGTGGTGTTTAGTCTTCTGTACCTGTGTTAGTTTGCTGAAGATAATGGCTTCCAGCTCCATCCACATCCCTGCAAAGGACATGATCTTATTCTTTTTCATGGCTGCATAGTATTCTATGATATATATGTACCACGTTTTCTTTATCCAGTCTACCATTGATGGGCATTAGGGTTGATTCCATGTCTTTGCTATTGAGAAATACACTTATATTTTTCATAGACCCTAGGCTTATAGAGGGTCAGGATCAGCAAGACACTACTAACTATGGAGTTGAAAAGTTCCTATTGTGTAATTGGGATAGGAGCTAACTACATAGTTATATATAGTTAACTATATAGGAACTAACAAAATAATTAGGTCCTATCCTAACTATATGATAGGAATTTTTCAACTCCATGTAATTCTAAGGGATCACCATCTTATATGCAGCCAATTGTTGACCAACATGTCATTATATAGTGCATGGCTTTTGTACATCATGGCTACATTTAAATATGCTTGTCTTCAGTGTTAGGGAAATACTTGTAGTGAAAGAGATGATTAATTAATGCTGGTGTGGTGTTTGCATCGAAGAGGAAATTTTCCTTTTGCTAATATTTTGAGGATGATCAGGAACATCAAGAATAGGTTTTTATTACAGTAGCACTCACATTTGAATCATCTTTGGATTAAAAGGTTCTAACTAGTGTCCTTTTTCCATTGCTTTTCTTAATTATAACTATAAATCAAAAACTTGTAAAACTATAGTGTGCCAAATGTTTTCCAAGACCCATTTAATGATTGTAATAACCCACTCTAGAGGGGGTCATCATCTTTTTATCAGGACAATCAGGTTTACAGATAGGCTCCTACTCTTAAATTTGTGCTTTGTACAGAGGGAGTATATATTAACAGATACTTGGAGAAATCATTTCATAAAGTGTTTTCTGCAGTATTTTCTAAAAGATAAAGTAATTTGATTAAAAATAAATAAGAGTGTACTTAGTGAGCACAAAAGTGGATGAATGTGGGATAACTTCAGAAAAAAGAGGTATAGCTGATGGTGTGTATTGATTGATGACCACTTTCCTGTACTTAAACAGTTTATGCTGTGCAAATATTGACCTGTATCAAGTGACTGACTACAATATTTTCATGCAGATATTCCTTGAATTACTTTTGTAATCACTAATTCTTTTTGAGACAAATATGTAAAATGAAGTATTCTTCTTTAAGAAAACCTAGGATCTTTCTTTTTTTACTTAAAATATCTTATTCTGAAAATTCCAGGAACATACATAGGATAAAATAGTGGTTTCAAACTGGATTACAATCAGTGGAACTGTTTCTTCAAATGAAATTTTACACAGAAGCAAGTGGCTCAGACTGAAATGAGGTTGTGAGGTTGCAAGAAGCCAGATGTTCCAATGGTTCAGTTCTTATTCTCTCTGTGGTGCCCTTGGGGTGTCTCTCTGGCATCGTAAGCCTCTAAGGAGTGCATTTTGAGAACTGTGGACATATGTAGGAATTTGTAATTCATAGGCCATATGCTATTCATTTGGGTGTTAGATGACACTGCCTCAGTGTCATTGTTAGATCACATAGGCTAGTCAACAGTAAACAGGAATATATTTATTGCATATAAAAGTTATTATTAGTGAACATGTTTGTCTAATCGACACTGATAATGAGATGTGTGATGTGGGGTCAGACACTTCCAATTCTCAATTTCTTTATATGTGTGTAACTAGAGGCAGCTGGACTAGATAAGCAGAAGCTCCTGGCACCTGCCATTCTATTGTTCTGATAATATTTATTGACCTTCAATGAAGAGTCTAGAACTTTTCTGCTATGAGATAAAGAAAAAGTCTTAAGCCATGGTTTGGAACTCTAAGAGATTTAAACTCAGATTGGTGAGATAAAACTAGCCAACATGAAACTGTTGGAGACAATCTATCAAAGTATTAATAAATTGTTTTGCACTATAGGACCTAAACTTATAAAGAGGCAAATAGGATCTATTTTAAAATACTTAGATTTAAAATAAAAGTGCCTGTTTGACATTTCATCTGATTTGATGAACTGGCAAATTACACACATATGTATTTCCTATTAAGAACTAGAAATCAATCTTGTTGCGCTATTATGATCTTAAATATGATCTCCTAAACATGTGTAGAAAGGTATTAGTTGCTTGCTTTCTCCTGGTACCTATGAGTATTAATATATATTATATTTTAATTTTCATGCCTCCTGTGAAATCTGTATTCTTAAAGAACTAGAAATCTGAATTTTTCAGCTTTAACAGATCGTATTGTTTATGAGTACAAATTAATTTTTTTACAAGGCTTTTCTTAAAATGAATTTTAATATAACATTAAGGTATATAAGGTCATATATATTTCAGCATATTAAATAATAAGTAACATTTTTTATGTTGGAAACTTATTTTACCTTATTAGCAATTTTAATTCATTAAGGCTTATTTTTGCTTTTGTAATAATAACATTTTTTCAAACCACTGTAAACTTTGTAGAGAATTTTATATTTATTTGGTATTTGACTATAATACTCAGATTGGTTTTGCTTTGCTCACAAAGGTAAAGAGAATTCCAAATTTACTCATAATAAAAATATTAGAGAAACTGTCAATAAATTTACTGTTATAATTGAATCACATGATATCTAAATTGTTGATAATATGATCTGCTTGTTAAACAATAGTGTCTGGAGAAAATGATGGATTAATTGACTGATGGCTAAAGTTTCCCTCAAATATAATGGTTTACCCAGTTTGATTTGATTTGTGTAAAATAACTTTCTCTAATAAACAATTTGCTCAGAGGCAATAGAAGAAATGAATGGTTATCAAACCAAACTTAATTAGTCTATCCTAGATTGATATTACTTGGGGAGTCTTCGTTTTAATTGTGGAGTGCTGGATACAAAGAGTTTGGTTCATTATTTTTTCCTGTATAAACACTATTGTGTAACTACCTATGGAATAATAACATGTGAATTCATTTTAATAAATGCTTGTAAAGTGAATTAGCTAATTATACCAGGCTAAAAATGATTCCTTTAATTATTTTGGATATTTAACTGGTACTTCAATTTTATTATTGTTTGTCTGTAAACGTGATTTGTATTAGCTCTGCCAAACTAATTATAATGTATAGCTTAACAAACAATTTGAGTTTTGTAATGCTTATAGTGTTCTCTTATGCAAAAGAAAACATTATTTCTAGTTTACAGGAAAATAAAGGTTTGATACAAATTCACATGGCAATATATGTGTAAATAGAGAAGAAAAACTCAATATCCAAGGTAGTACTTGATATAACTATATAAATAAGAAGAATGAACAGATTTCATTCAGGAGAAGATAAGCCAGTGACTCATTAGTTTCACCTAAAATATGGTATAGCATAAGAGATTTAATTGTTATTTTAAAGCTGGAAAGAAGAGTTTTCTTCATGCCCTATCTAGAGAGTGAAAAACTCGATCCTCATTCTCAAAAAGAAAGATTTATAGTAATAATGTATTGTGGATGTCAAAAACAATATGCTTCTTAATCACTTTTACTTAGACTAATTGTCTTTAAATCAGAAATAAATGAGAACAAAGGCTTTAGTAATAAAAAATACAGGTTCCAGGTTTAGGCTTTCTGGGAGAAAAGCAAAATAGCCTCCAGAACAGTATGCAATGTAAATCATTCTTCTTTTAAAAATTAATATACAGTAAAATTCACATTTCCATCTTTTCTGGTATACAGTTCAGTTTTAACCCGAGTATATATTCATGTAACCACTATCACTGTCAGGATACAGAGTAGTTCTGTCACCTGAAAACAAAATAAATAATAAATAAAACCTCTTTTATGGTGTCACATCTTCCCTCTATCCCTAACACTTGGGATCCACTGATCTGTTCCCATTCACTACAGTTTTGCCTTTTTCCAGAACGTTATGTAAATGGAATCATATAAAATTTGACCTTTTGAAACTGGTTTTTTTCAGCACAATGCCTTTGAGAATCCTCCATGTTTTTACAATACAGTTTGTTTTCTGTCTCCTTCTTGCCAAATTATAGCAACACTAGTATCAGTTTTTGAAGTGAATATAAATTACCTGCCCCATATGGATATTTATTTTCTCCTTCATAGGATCCCCAAAAGAGCTAGAACTTGATTTTTTTACCCTATTTGTGCCTATAGTTCTGCCTTTTTTTGGGTACGGGGGGGATGGAGACTTGCTGTCACCAGGCTGGAATGAGTGCTGCAGTGGTGTGATCTCAGCTCACTGCAACCTCCACCTCCTGGGTTCAAGTGATTCTCCTGCCTCAGCCTCCTGAGTAGCTGGGACTACAGGTGCCCACCACCACGCCCAGCTAATTTTTTGTGTTTTTAGTAAAGATGGGGCTTCACCATGTTGGGCAGGATAGTCTTGATGTCTTGACCTTGTGATGCGCCCGCCTTGGCTTTCCAAAGTGCTGGGATTACAGGCATGAGCCACCATGCCCGGCCAGTTCTGCCTTTTTAATGGCTGCATTGTAATTTTATGGATGTACCATACTTGGTTTAACCTGTCTCCAACATAGATACTTTGATATATTTTTAAAAATTATCTTCAGTGTTACAGTAAACATGCTTATAAGTATATGTTAGTAAGAATAGCTGCCTTCAATTCCTAGAAAAGCAGTTGCTGGATTAAAAAATATATACAAAATTATATGGTTGTATGGATTGCAATTTGCCTTCCAAGAAGATTGAAACAGTTTGAACCTCACTCCATTATCTTGCCATCAATGTCATTGGTAATCTTTGCAAGTCTAGTAATTGAAACTATCTTACTTATATTTAATTTATATTTCATTAAATATTAGGACATTTGAACTCAGTATTCTTAATATATCATTTCTCTCCAATTTGAGCAGTTTCAACACAATCTTAACTTTTATAAATCTCAACTAGTTTGTCATTTTATTTTTGCCATTTTAATGAGATTGTAGGGCATCTCATTGTTGTTTTATTTTGCTTTTTTATTTATTTATTTTTTTTGAGATGGAGTTTTGCTCTTGTTCCCCAGGCTGTAGTGCAATGGTGCGATCTCAACTCACTGCAACCTCTGCCTCCAGGGTTCAAGTGATTCTCCTGCTTCAGCCTCCCGAGTAGCTGGGATTACAGGTGCCCACCACCACACCCAGCTAAATTTTTGTATTTCACCATGTTGGCCAGACTGGTCTTGAACTCCTGACCTCAGGTGATCCACCCACCTCGGCTCCCCAGAGTGTTGGGATTACAGGCGTGAGCCACTGCACCTGACCTTGTTTTGCATTTTCTTAATGAGTAATGATGTTGAACTTTTTGTTTGTTTGTTTGTTTGTTTCCACTAACTTAATTGCCTCCATATATCCTCTTTGGAAAAGTATCTGTTCAAGTCTTACCTTTTTTTTGAGATGGAGTCTTGCTGTGTCGCCCAGGCTGGAGTGCAGTGGCGTGATCTCGGCTCACTGCAACCTCCGCCTCCCGGGTTAAACAGATTCTTCTGCCTCAGCCTCCTGAGTAGCTGGGGTTACAGGTGCATGCCACCACACCAGCTAATTTTTGTATTTTTAGTAGAGACAGGGTTTCACCATGTTAGTCAGGCTGGTCTCGAACTCCTGACCTTGTGATCCACCTGCCTCAGCCTCCCAAGTCTTACACATTTTTTAAGTTAGGTCATTTGTTTCCTTGCTGTTGAGTTTTGAGAATTCTTTATAGATTTTGAGTACAAGTTATTTGTTGGATATATGATTTGCACATTTTTTCTCTAAGTATGTAGCTTGTTTTTTTCGCATTCTGAAGTGTTCATTAAATAGCAAAAGTTTTTATTTTGACAGAGCCTAATTTATTACTTTTTTATGGATCATGCTTTTGATATCATACCTGAGAAATCTTTGACTAATTCTGGGTCACAAATATTTTCTCCTGAAAGTGATGAAATTTTATATAAGTCTTTTGGGCTATCTTTTTTGCATTTGCTTTAACTAATCTGCATCTTTACATTTAACGTGAGTTTCTGATAGATTTTTTTTGTTTTTTAATTGAGATAGAGTCTCGTCCTGTTGCCCAGACTGGAGTGCAATGACGCGATCATGGTTCACTGCAGCCTTGACCTCTCGGAGTCAAGTGATCTCACCTCAGCTTCCCGTGTAGCTGGGACCACAGGTGCACTACACACCCAACTAACTTTTTTATTTTTTGTAGAGACATGTTCTTGCTCTGTTGCCCTGGCTGGTCTCAAACTCCTAAGCTCAAGTGATCTTCCTATCTGAGTCTTTCAAAGTGCTGGAATTATAGGTGTGAGCCACGATGCCTAGCCCAAAAGCATATCTTTAGGTCTTGGTTTTAATCTATTCACACAATCTGTCTTTTAACTGCTATGTTTATATCATTTGCATTTAATTATTACTGATGCTTGGATGTAGATCTACCCTTTATTTTAGGTTCAGGGGTACATGTGCAAGTTTGTTACGTAGGTAAATTGTGTGTCACCGGGGTTTGGTGTACAGATTATTTTGTCACCCAGTTAATAACCATAGTACTTGATAGGTAGCTTTTCAGTCCTCTCTGTTCTCCCATCCCCCACCATCTAGTAGACTGTGCTGTCTGTTGTCTTCTCTCTGTCCATGTGTACTCAGTGTTTAGCTTCCACTTATCGGTGAGAACATGCTTAGGATAATGGCCTCAAGATCCATTCATGTTCCTGCAGAAGGCATAATCTTATTTTTTTAATGCCTGCATAGTAGTGCACAGTGTGTATGTGCCACGTTTTTTTATCCAGTCTATCGTTGATGGGCATTTGGGTTGATATGCATGTCTTTGTTACTGTGAATATTGCTGCAATGAACATACTCGTGCATGTGTCTTTATGGTACAACACTTTATATTCCTCTGGGTGTATACCCAATAATTGTATTGCTGGGTGAAATGGTAATTCTACTTTAAGTTCTTCAAGAAATCACCACACTGCTTTCCACAATGGCTGAAATAATTTACATTCCCAAGAGCAGTTTATAAGCATTCCCTTTTCTCTGCAACTTTGCCACCGTCTATTATTTTTTGACTTTTTAATATTTACTCTTACTGGTGTGAGGAGGTATCCCATTGTAATTTTGATTTGCATTTCTCTAATGATTAGTGGTGCTGAACATTTTTTTTTTTTTGTATTTTATGCCTTTATTTATTTATTTATTTTTTATTATACTTTAAGTTCTAGGGTACATGTGCATAACGTGCAGGTTTGTTACATATGTATACATGTGCCATGTTGGTGTGCTGCACCCATCAACTCGTCAGCACCCATCAATTCATCATTTATATCAGGTATAACTCCCCAATGCAATCACTCCCCCCTCCCCCCTCCCCATGATAGGCCCCAGTGTGTGATGTTCCCCTTCCCGAGTCCAAGTGAGCTCATTGTTCAGTTCCCACCTATGAGTGAGAACATGCGGTGTTTGGTTTTCTCTTCTTGTGATAGTTTGCTAAGAATGATGGTTTCCAGCTGCATCCATGTCCCTACAAAGGACGCAAACTCATCCTTTTTTATGGCTGCATAGTATTCCATGGTGTATATGTGCCACATTTTCTTAATCCAGTCTGTCACTGATGGACATTTGGGTTGATTCCAAGTCTTTGCTATTGTGAATAGTGCCACAATAAACATACGTGTACATGTGTCTTTGTAGTAGCATAATTTATGATCCTTTGGGTATATACCCAGTAGTGGGATGGCTGGGTCATATGGTACATCTAGTTCTAGATCCTTGAGGAAT
>NC_045437.1:119384684-119454027 GCF_002776525.5 Piliocolobus tephrosceles | reverse complement strand
TCTTGTTTTTGTCAGGTTTGTCAAAGATCAGATGGTTGTAGATGTGTGGCACTATTTCTGAGGGCTCTGTTCTGTTCCATTGGTCTATATCTCTGTTTTGGTACCAGTACCATGCTGTTTTGATTTCTGTAGCCTTGTAGTATAGTTTGAAGTCAGGTAGCGTGACGCCTCCGGCTTTGTCCTTTTGACTTAGGATTGTCTTGGCAATGCGGGCTCTTTTTTGGTTCCATATGAACTTTACCTCAGGTCATCCACCTGCCTCTGTATCCCAAAGTGCTGGGATTACAGGCGTGAGCCACTATACCCGGTCATGTCTTTCTATTTAGTTAAGCCTTGTTTAATTTCTTTCAACAATGCCTTAGAATTTTTTTCTTTTTTAAATTAGGCAAGTTTTCTTTTTTCTCAAGTTTTATTTTAGGTTCAGGTAGTACAAGTGCAGATTTGTTACATGGGTAAATTGTGTGTTGCTGAGGTTCACTGTACAAATGATCCCATCACTCAGGTAGTGAACATAAAACCTAAGAGGTAGCTTTTCAACTCTTGCTCCCCTGCTTCCCTTCTAATAGTCCCCAGTGTCTCTTGTTTTCATTTTTCTGTCCATGTAGAATTTTCAGTGTACAAATCTTTCACCTCCCTTGTTAAATTCATTCCTAGATATTGTATCCTTTTGAGTGATATTATAAATGGAATTTTTAAAATTTTCCTTTTTGAATTGTTGATTGCTAGTATATAGGAACTTAACAGAATTTTTGTTTGTTGATCATGTACCCTGCAACTTTGCCGAATTCATTTATTAACTGTAGTAGATTTTTTATGAACTTTTGTAGATTTTCTGTATATAGAATTATGTCATCTGTAAAGAGATAGTTTAGGGTTTTTTTACCCCACTCTGCAATTTGTAAGCCATTTGTTTGTTTGGCCTAATTGCTTTAGCCAGGACTTCCAGTACAATGTTGAATAGCACTGGTGAAAGTGGTCATCCTCTTGTTACTCTTCTTGGGGGAAAGCTTTCAGTCTTTCACCATTGAGTGTGATGTTACATTTTTTTCCTTCAAATCCTGTCAGTGTTAGCTTCATATATATATATATATAAAGTGTGTGTGTGTATATATACACACACACACAATGTATATATATACACACACATATATATACACATATATATTTGTTGCTGTATTTGATGCATATATGCTTATCATTGTTATATATTCTTACTGAAATGACTATTTTATCAATATATAATGTCTGTCTTTGTCTCTTATAATTCTCTGCTTAAAGTCTATGTATTTTGATATTTGAATAGCCATTCTAGCTCTCTTTTAGTTACTGTTTGCATAGAATATCTTTTTTTATCCTTTCACTTTCAATTTGTTTGTGTCTTTGGATCTAAAGTGAATCTCCTATAAGCAGCATATAGTTGACTGGTTTGGTTTTGTTTTGTTTTGGGTTGTTTTTTGTTCGTTTGTTCATTTTTAAAGTGAAAGCAAGTTTATTAAGAAAGCAAAGGAATAAAGAATGACCACTCCATTGGCAGAGCCAGCATCTTGGGCTGCTCACTGTGATTACACTTATAGTTATTTCTTGATTATATGCTAAACAAGGGATTGATTATTCATGAGTTTTCTGGAAAAGGGGTGGGCAGTTCTTGAAACTGAGGGTTCCTCCCCCATTTTAGACCATATAGGGTAACTTGCTAACATTGCCATGGCATTTGTAAATTGTCATGGCACTAGTAGGGGTGATTTTTAGCATGCTAATATATTATAATTAGCATATAAAGAGCAGTGAGGATGACCAGAGGTCACTTTTATCACCATCTTGGTTTTGGTGCATTTTGGCTGGCTTCTTTACCACATCCTTTTGTCAGCAAGGACTTTGTGACCTGTACCTTTTACCGATCTTCTTTCTCTTCCTGTGACTTAAAACGCCTAGCCTCCTGGGAATGCAGCCCAGTAGGTCTCAACCTTATTTTACCCAGCCCCTATTCAAGATGGAGTTGCTCTGGTTCAAACGCCTGTGACATATTTCCCCCCCTCCCTTTTACAAGAGAATCCTTAATCCTAAGGGTTGTAGAGGGACAAAGATCCATCTTCTATGACTTCTTCAGGCTGAGCAGAGGTGATGATATACCTGTCTATTAGGGTCTCTTATATTCAGGGTGGAGAGGCACTCATTTAGAAAGCATCCATATGCTGAGGGCCATGCCTAACTCTTGAGATCTGACAAAAGGTGATATCTGGAAGACTAATAAGTGTTCAACTTAAGAAAACATTGAGTGAGTTTATCCTACATATCTACACAGAGAGTACAACAGCAACGTATTCCACAACAGTAAAGAAAAATAAGCAAAATTATCCCCAGTAAAGAGAGCTTTCCATTAACTGGGCCACTGTTGGAACCAAACTCGTATGGGGTTGCTAGCTGAGTCCAATATGTGTCCAGAATTAGAATACTGATCCAGATTTTTACATTACTCATCCCTCTTGTTTCTTGTAAGCAGCAGCCAGAAATCACTGGTTGGTTTACAGGAATAGGCAGGGTTAGCCTGAATTGCAGGAAAAAAACATCAGAAACAACTGATTAAAACTAAAATTTACTAACAGGTGTACCATATTTCTTGAAAAAAAAGTTTTCTCTCTCCAGTCTTCCATTTTTACTTAAGACAAATCATGTTAGGAATGATTTGTTTTCAAAATAAGCTGTATTCTTATACTTGGCCTGATTATTTCTATAAAGTGCAGCAGGAATAATTAATTTTCACATACCCTTTTTAAATTGGCTTTGATGAAACTTTGTTCCATAAAATGAATCTCAGACAAGACTTTTTTTTGTAAAGCCGAGTCCAACCATGAGTTTGTACCATCAGATACCTATGAGTTGAGTAAATTCCTCTCATCTTGAGGTGCCAAGATAACTTGGAGCTTTTGGACCTGTTAGAAAGTGACATTTCTTTACTCACTACAGATCAGGAACCCTCTATAGGAACTGTGTAGGCAAGGTATGAGGCCAGTTTTCCCAAGGGGCTTTTATTGGCTCTGTAAGTCAAGTTTGATACCTTAAAGAAAAGCATGCTATTCCAGTCAAAGCCTTGGTAAAATAACCAGTTTCTCCAGTTGTGTCCTGTTGCAAAATAAAATATTCTTATTACACTTGAAAGCAACTATGTTGCCGTAAATTGAGTACTCACAAATAGTTTCCAAATTCTGGCGAAATCAGGTAGAGAGAAACAAATATGTTCCAAATTTTGTTTACAGGAGAATACTTTATTCAATTGTTAAAAGTTGTAAATAGCTCAAAAGAAAATTTTCTTGACTCTGAAAACCAAAACAAAGGATCGGTAACATTTTAAGCAAAAAGCCAAAATAGATTACTTCAATCTTCTATTAGTTCAGTCCATGCAGTTAACTCCTGTCCTGACTTACTGTCACGAACATTTCAGCTCTCCATGAGTCCTGAAAGTTTTTTCCTCCATTCTAATGTGACAGTCTCCAAAGTTATCAGAAACCTGCATTCAGGAGCACCTGTCAAAGTCCTGTAGCTGACTTATAAACCATCTCTTAAAGAGGATCAGAACAAGATAACAATCATTTGTGAATGACAACATGTCTTGGGGCAGCCACAGTCAAAAGCGTGATTGACAAAGAAATTTTGTTATCTTGGTGGCATACAATGATTTTATGTAACAATTATAATTATTACTGATAATGTGCGCTAAGTCATATCAGAATTACAGAAGTTTCCCATAATTTTGGAACAGATACCAATAACACCAATAACATATTTAAGCAAATACAGCCCCAGGAAAGCCAAACACCATTTTATATTTGGCAGTGTTTCTTGTGATTTTTATACCAAATAAGCCAAATATGTCACTTTTGGACTTTAGGGGACCTAATACCTAAAAGATGAATTAGGTTAGAAAAGACATAATTTATAATTTTACTTTGGAAAGTTTGTCATATATTAAAGGTTTAAAATACTTGATATTGTAAAATCAAATCCCAGGTCACCAGAAGTCATTAATTTAGCCAAAATGATAACTCAAACATTTGAAAAAGGCAAAAACCTTTACTCATTAAGGGGAAGACAGCTTTCCAATCTGTCTCTTTTCTTTCCCTTCTTTTTCCTACAGTTTATTCAAAAGGCAATAAAAATATTTCATTATTTTTTAATGTAACATGAAAATCTTGTTGAAGAGAGGAAACTAAATTTCACCTTTGCATTAGTGCACTATTGATGTGAAACCTTAACAAAACCCTATAGACAAATCCATCTAGTCTCAATAAGTATGAACTTAAGGTAAAATTCATATAAACCTTTTATAACCCTTTACAACTTTTGTGAAAGAGCAGATCCATGCTCTAAGAAAATTCTGATGTGCTTTTATTCTAATGTTCAATTTATGGAAAAACTGAGTACCACTTTAACTTTAGCCAATATGTTCACACACAGAATTTCTTTTACAAGATTAATTTTTCACAAATCCTCCACAACTTGATTGTTTTCTGGTTTGTGCTTCCTGTGTTCCTTTTTATAGTGGCAAACCATTTAATATATTTTTTAAATGTTTGCCTTTTGAACAATAAAGTTAGCATATTTTATACGTATCTATATAATTGTGCTTATATATGTGTTTATTGCATTTTGCTTTTTTTACTTAATTATATCTCCTGAAAATCATTCCATTTCAGTACATAGAGTTCTTCTTCATTCTGTCTTACACCTTTCATTTCTTACAGCTTACTTACTCCATTTCATGTGGATATCATAGAGTATTTACCCAATCTCTGTTGCTTTACAATCACAAATAATACTGTACGAATAACTTTGTGATTATGTGTGTCTTAGTCTGTTCTCAGCTATGAAGAAATACCCAAGACTTGATATATCATTTATAAAGGAAAGAGGCTTAATTGATTTACGGTTTTATTTTGCTGGTGAGGCCTCAGGAGACTGCCCCCATGATCCAGTTACCTCCACCTGGTCTCAACCTTGACACATGGAGATTATGGGGATTACAATTGGAGGTGAGATTTGGGTGGGGACACAGAGCCAAACCATATCATGTGTTTTCATATTGTTGGAGATACATATTTTAGATAAATTCATACAGGGATTTCTGGCTTGAGATTTGATTATATATAATTGGTTAGATATTGACAAATTCCCCTTCATAGGGATTGTGACATTTTCTGTATCCATCAGCAATATATGGCATTACCTGTTTCTCACCTTACTAATAGAATGTGTTGTTAAGCTTTTTGACTTTTTGCTAATTTGATGTGTAAAAAAATTAAATTTTATTGTAATTTTCATTTTCATTTCTCTTTTATATGAATGAAATTACATATCTTCTTACATAATTAAGAGGCATTTTTATATCTCCTTTGAGTTGTTTATTCAAATCTTTGCCCATTTGTTTGTTTGTTGTTTGTTTTGAGACAGGGTTTTCACTCTGTTGCCCAGGCTGTCTTGGCTCACTGCAACCTCCTCCTTCCAGGCTCAAGTGATCCTCCCACTTTGGCCTTCCAAGGAACTGGGACTAGAGGCACATGCCACCATGCCTGGCTAATTTTTGTTTTTTGTTTTTTTGGTTTTTTTTCTCATAGACATGGGGTTTCTCTCCATGTTGCCTAGGCTGGTGTCAAACTCTTGAGCTCACACAATCTGCCTGCCTCTGCTTCCCAAAGTGCTGGGATTACAGGCATGAGTCACCATGCCCAGCCTCTCTGCCCATTTTTCTATAGGATTTCTGTAGGTTGATTTTCCTCAATTAAAAAAAAAAAAATCCTTAATATTTATCTGCAATATATGCTGTGCATGTTTTTCCCAGTTTTGTCAGTTACCTTTGATTTTGTTAATGAGTTTTCTTTGGCTATGCAAATTTTCCAGTCTATCATCTTATTTTGTTTTTAATTGCATCTAGGATTTTAGTCATAGTTAGGAACCCTTTCCTTACAGATGGGTTTTAGAGGAATTCACTGATAACTTCTTTTGGTGCATATATAGATTTACTTTTTATATTTATATCTCTGATCCATTTGGAGTTTGTTCTTGGGTGTGGAAAGGAAGGAATTAATCTACTTTTACCTTTTTTCAAATGGCTATCCAGTATTCCCTACACCAACCATCCTCAACCTTTTTGACATCAGGGACCAGGTTTATGGAAGACAGATTTTCCACAGAATGGGCGGTGGGGTGAAGGGGATGGTTTTGGGATGAAACTGTTCCGCCTCAGACCATCAGGCATCAGTTAGATTCTCATAAGGAGTGCACAACCTAGATACCTCCCATGCACAGTTCACAGTAGGGTTCCTGCTCCTGTGATAATCTAATGCTGCTGCTGACCTGAGAGAGACAGAGCTGTCAGGTGATAATGCTGGCTTGCCCTCCGCTCACCTCCTGCTTTGTGACTCCCAGTTCCTAACTGGTACCAGTCCATGGCCCAGGACTTTGGGACCCCTCCCCTGCCCTACACTGTGTGTTAACCAGAGCATCTTTGACCCACTGATTTGAGATACCACTTTTATCATATACTAGATGTTTATGTGTAATTGGATCTACTTCTAGAAATGACATTTTATTCCATTGATTTGATAGCTTATTCTTATACCAGTACCATACTATTTGATGAAAGAGGTTGTAGCATGTTTTTATACCTTGGAGTAGTTCTTCCCTGCCCCCTTTCCCACCTTTCACAGATCTTTATATTCAGTAATTTCCTCGCTATTCTTGTGTTTATTTTCACTGATTCTTTCTTCTGGATGCTCAGATCTGCTTTTGAACTCCTATATTGATTTTTTTTAATTTCAGCTATTATAATTTTATTTTCTTTCAGCTATTGTACTTTTCAACTCCAGAATTCCTGCTTGGTTAATTTTGTAACTTCTATTTTTTATTAATATTACCTACTTGTTCATACATTGTTCTCCTGGTTTCTTTTCATTCCTGTTCCATGCTTTCCTTTAGCTCTTTGAACATATTTAAAGTCTTTCTCTAGTAAATCCAGTGTATGGGCTTCCCTCAGAGATTGTTTTTGTCAATTTTCTTCCTGTGCATAGCTTATACTTTCCTGGTTTCTCTGTATGCTTTGTCATTTCTAGTTGAGAAGTAGACATTTTGAGTATTATAATGTGGTAACTCTGAAAATTATATTATTTCCTCCCCAGGGAATACTGCTGTTACTTTCCTGTTGTTGTTGTTGTTGTTGTTGTTGTTGTTGTTGTTGTTGTTGTTGCAGAGTCTCACTCTGTTGCCCACGTTGGAGTGCAGGGATGTGATCTCAGCTCACTGTAACTTCTGCCTCCCAGATTCAAGTGATTCTCCTGCCTCAGCCACCCAAGTAGCTGGGATTACAGGCATACACCATCATGCCTGGCTAAATTTTGTTTGTATTTTTAGTAGAGACAGGGTTTCACCATGTCAGCCAAGGTCAAACCCTTGACCTCAAGTGATCCACTTGCCTTGGCCTCCCAAACTCCTGGGATTATAGGCAGTAAGCCACCACGCCCAGCTGGTGCTAATACTTCTTGAAGGCTGCAGTTACTCATTTATTTAGTAACTTTCCAAACTATTTTTGCAAAAGTTATTCCTTGTCATGTGTGGTCCACTGAGGTCACTATTTCATATTCTCTACAGCCAGCTGGTGACCTGACAGCGTTTTACCTGAATGCCTGGAACCAATAAGAAAAGGAAAAAAAAATAGGTGTTCTCTTTCTTTAAATTATTTCAACAGAGGCCTCCAGGAAATCTGCTTCTACTTGAAACAGTGCTGGCCAGTCATTGAACCACTAATCAGATTCAAATATACAACTCTGATTTTTGTTAGACAGGGTCCTTATTTTCTACCCTAGCAGCAGGGAGCTGCTCCAGGAACTTGGGCCTTTCTCCCTTCACTGCCTTCTGCAGGTCTGGAGGTGATAGTTGCTGTGCAAAATGCTGAAATTTACCAGCTTCTTTCTTCATCAAGCAGTCACCTGGATGCCACAAGTATTCAGCTAGAGTCTAGAGTTCTGAAGTCATTGATTCTGAGAATTCTTGCTAGCTCAGTGGTTTCAGTGGAGGAACTGATTACTAGAACTTCTTACCCTGCCGTTGTGTCATCATTTAGCCATTACTTCTGAAAATATTATTTCTGCATCGTAAATTAAAACCATACTTAGTAACCACATAGTCATTCTTTTTTTCATTTTCAGTACAGTATTCAATAAATTACATGAGGTATTCAACACTGTGTTATAAAATAGAGCTTTTTTAGGTGCTTTTGCCCAACTTTAAACTAATTTAAGTGTTCTGATCATATTTAAGGTAGGGTAGGCTAAGCTATGATATTCAGTAGGTAGATATTTTCAACTCATGATGGGTTTGTCAGGATGTAACCCCATCGTAAGTCGAGGATCATATATAAAGCCAAAGTACAAAGTACTTTAGAAGAAATACAGAGATAGGATGACAAGATCAGAAAAGAGATTAAGCATAGGTAGGTTTGCCATAGTGCTGTTGAAATCTAACCTTCTCAAAAGGGTCTGCCAAACCTGCATCTGCTCCTCCTTGTAAAAGAAGTGAAAGGTAATATAATATTATCAAGAATATAAAATTAAACAGAGGGGAACTCAATAGACAAAATTTCTAAAACATAGCCTTAAAGGCTGAGCACGTCTGTATTTTTCCTTTCTGTCCTGAGAGAAAAAAAATCTAACCTTTCTATAGGTCAGACTAAGCAAGTTCTATTAGTTAACCCAAACTTCAGTAGGACAGATGATCTGAGAATGTTCTTACTTGTAGGGCACTTTAGTTGAAATAAGGCTAATTCTGACTCCTAATTTTACAGGTGAGAAAGTTGAGATCCAACAAAATTAATTACCATAAAGGACAAAAACCTCCTGATTGCCATTTTGTTCCTTTTTCAGTATACTTAGTATCTCTCCCTCCTGAGTAATTCAGAAGAAATTTTTAGCACAAAATATATTCTCTTACTTGGAATTACTTCTGCTGTTTGTTTTTGTATATAGTCTGAATAAATATAATGTTAACATTGGAAAAGTTCGTAGAAATTAGCTGTTCTTCATCTTTTTTGGATCAAAGATCATTTTGAGAATTGGATAAAATTTGTTTGCTATGCCCTATCCATAGACTACTGACTTAAGTATGTAATAATTTCTGACATAGGTGGAAAAACCCAAGACCAGGAGACAGTAATTTTTTTCAAGATTCAAAAGTAGGTCAATGGTAGAAGAAATTAGAATGGTCCACTCATGCATTACCCCTAATAGTTAAGTTCTTCAAATTATAATAATGAGATAGTTTTCTTTCCTGTTTGCCTTCCCCTCCTCTACACTTTACAATACTAGTATCAGTTTTCTGAGTTAATCTGTATGGTCTCTGCTATATGGAGATTTCTTCAGTGTATCCTCATCATACCTAGAACTTGATTTTTACTCTTACTTAAACATTTAGTTTTGCCTTAATGATTGCATTGTTTTCCATTTAATGAAAGTACCATTTATTTAACCTGTCTCCAATATAGAAGCTTAAATTTAAAATATATATATGTTACATTCAGTACTGTGGTAAACATTCTGGTATATAACTGTTCTGCAAGTATATGTGCCAAAAATTCCTGGAAATAAAATTGCTGGGTGAAAGAGTAAACACACAAAAAGTTACAGTTCGCTTTCCAAAAATACTGAACCAATTTGTACATCACCAGCAAAACATACAGTTCATGTTTCTGTGTAACCTTGCCATTTTTTAACCCTTCTTTTGTGATCTTTACAAGTCTGGTAATTGGAAGTATCTTACTTTTATTTAATCTGTATGTCATTCAGTATTAGTGCAATTGAACTCAATATTATTAAGATGTCAATTTGCCCCAGTGTGACATATAAATTCAGTGTAATTGTGATCAAAATCCCAGCATATTTTTTGTGGATATTGACAAGCTAATTCTAAAACTTATATGGAAAGGCAAGTGAACTAGGAAGAGCCCCCAAATTTTGAAATGGAAAAAGAGGAACAAAGTTGAGAATTCATACTACCCAATTTTAATATAAGGCTGCATAAGTCAAGCCAGTGGGGTCCTGGCCAAAGGATAAACATATAATTCAGTGAGACAAAATAGAGAGCTCAGAAGTAGACCCACACAAATATTATCAACTGATTGTTGGCAGAAGCTAAAAAGAAATTCCACAGGAAATGGGTAGTTTATTCAGTAAATGGTACTGGAACAGCTTTATGCAAAAAACAAAACAAAACAAAACAAAAAACCTCAACATGTCAACATGTACCACACAACTTGTACAAAAATTAACTGAGAATGCATCATAGACCTAAAATGTATAGCATAAAACTGTAAAACTTCTAGAAGAAAACATTTAAGAAAATCTCCATAATTTTGACTTAGGTGGTAAGTGCTTAAAATTGACACCAAAAACACAACTCATTAAAATTTTTTTGATAAATTTGACTTTATTATCAAAAGTTTAAACTTTTAAACTTTCACTCTAAGAAAGGCATTGTTAACAAGAATGAAAAGTCAAGTGCTGAATGGGAGAAAACATTTGGAAATTCCAAGTCCAACAAGTGACTTGGATTATCCAAAATATACAAAGGACTCTGAAGAACTTGCCACTAAGTGTGATAGGAAGAATAATGCCCCTCCACCCCCATCACCCAAAGATGCCTACATCCTAATACAAAAGGGAGTGATGATGTAAAAGAGGAAGTCAGAGATAATCATGTGAAAAAGACTTAATCCAATGATGTTGGCTTGAAAGATGAAGAAAGAGAAAGATGAGCCAAGGGTCATGAGTGATTTCTAGAAGCTAGAGAAAGCATGAAATGGACTTTCCCCTAGAACCTTAAGAAAGGAACACAGTCCTACTGACACCTTAATTTTAGGCCAGGGAGACCTCTGACAAATTTCTTTCTTTTTTTTTTTTAATTTTTTTATTATTATTACTATTATTATTATACTTTAAGTTCTAGGGTACATGTGCATAACGTGCAGGTTTGTTACATATGTATACTTGTGCCATGTTGGTGTGCTGCACCCATCAACTCATCAGCACCCATCAACTTGTCATTTACATCAGGTATAACTCCCAATGCAATCCCTCCCCCCTCCCCCCTCCCCGTGATAGGCCCCGGTGTGTGATGTTCCCCTTCCTGAGTCCAAATGATCTCATTGCTCAGTTCCCACCTATGAGTGAGAACATGCGGTGTTTGGTTTTCTGTTCTTGTGATAGTTTGCTAAGAATGATGGTTTCCAGCTGCATCCATGTCCCTACAAAGGACACAAACTCATCCTTTTTTATGGCTGCATAGTATTCCATGGTGTATATGTGCCACATTTTCTTAATCCAGTCTGTCACTGATGGACATTTGGGTTGATTCCAAGTCTTTGCTATTGTGAATAGTGCCGCAATAAACATACGTGTGCATGTGTCTTTATAGCAGCATGATTTATGATCCTTTGGGTATATACCCAGTAATGGGATGGCTGGGTCATATGGTACATCTAGTTCTAGATCCTTGAGGAATCGCCATACTGTTTTCCATAATGGTTGAACTAGTTTACAATCCCACCAACAGTGTAAAAGTGTTCCTATTTCTCCACATCCTCTCCAACACCTATTGTTTCCTGATTTTTTAATGATTGCCATTCTAACTGGCGTGAGATGGTATCTCATTGTGGTTTTGATTTGCATTTCTCTGATGGCGAGTGATGATGAGCATTTTTTCATGTGTCTGTTGGCTGTATGAATGTCTTCTTTTGAGAAATGTCTGTTCATATCCTTTGCCCACTAACCTCTGACAAATTTCTAACATACAGAACTATAAGATAGTAAATTTGCATTGTTTTAAGACACCATATTTGTGACAATTTGTTACAGCAGCAATAAGAACCTAATATAGGAAGAAAGTAAACAAGCTAATTGAAAAAAAAAAAAAAGACAAAATATCTGAATAGGTACTTCTCCAAAGAAGATATATGGATGGCAAACAAGGACATGAAAAGATACTTAACATCATTTATCATTACAGAATAGAAATTAAAATCACAATTAGATGCTATGTCACAGTTGTTAGAATTGTTACAAACAGACAATAAATAATGGCAAAGATCTAGAGCAACAGGCATTCTCATTTATTGCCAGTGGGAATGCAAAAATGGTATAGCCACTTTGGAAGACAGTTTGATAGTGTCTTAAGTATCACTCCTGGGTATTTACCTAAATGTATTGAAAACTTTTGTTCACACAGAAACCTGTATGCAAATGTTTATAGCAGCTTTATTTATAAATCACCAAAAACTAGGAACAACCAAGATGTCTTTCAGTAAGTGGTACAGTGGAATACTGGAAGACAATAAAATGGAGTGAGTTGGTTACATGCATTTTGCTGAGCAAAGCCAGAGCTAAAAGGCAGTGTATTGTATTATTCCATTTACATGACATACTGGAAAAGGCAAAGCTAATAAGAACAGAAAACAGATAGATGGTTACCAGGAGGTGGGGGAGGGGTCAACTACAAAAGGGGTGTGATAGAACTGTTCTATGTGGTAATGGGATGGTAGATGGATTCTATCCAATCATTTGTAGAATGAACTTTCCGGGTGTAAATTAAAAAATCAAAATGTCAGGGGATCCCAGGATGAAATGGAAACTGTAACTGATGAATCTAACTATGTTATAAATGCATGACATACCTTAATGAAACTGGTAGGGGGAGGGGAACTAACCTAAGTAACTTTGGAAAGTGGGTAATGTAATGTTTTGACTGGATAATGTAGGGCTAAAGACAAAAAGAACTTTACATAAACATTGAACTCTAGTTGGTAAGTTTGTTTCTTACAGGTACAGGTTAGCAGTCCTAAAACTACCTCTATTCTAGGATTGAATGATAAGTGAACGTATTGTAGGTGTGGAGAGCCAAGTTTCTGTCAGAGTAAGAAATTACAAATAAACAACAGAGAAACTAGAATGAACTCTGTGGCTCTGGAGAGATGTGTGAGCAGAGACTCATGTTTATTTTAATATATTACAGATAAATATATATACAACTAATCTCAGATACAAGTGGATACATGGCTTAGTGTACATGTATGTAAAAGCCTAGAAGCAGTGACACCCCAGCAGCTACAGACTCATTCAGCACCTCTCCTAATCTTGGTTTCTGCATACCATTTTTTAATAAAAAGAAGCACGGCTTCCTGGAGAAATGGCTACTGCTGCATCTGGGACAGGTAAAATACAAGATGAGCCTGGAATATCTTATGGGGTCAGAAAGTAAGGAGGTGCTGTTTTTTTGTTTTTTTTTTTTAAACATGGAACAGTTTGAGCAACAAAATAGGATATTGCATTTTACTCAAAAAAAATCCTTCAATCCATACTGATATAAATAAATGACTGAATTGATGAATTCTTTAGAGAAAACAGACAAATCTTCCTTAAGGAATAATTTTTAATATATAAATACTATCCCCTTCTGGAGGTGAGCTTTTCTGCCTCCTTGTGGACTGGACTTAGTGATTTGTTTCCAAAGAGGAAAATATGGAAAAGAAAAAAGAAATAACTTTATAGTTAGGAAATCAGGCAGACTCCACCTTAGTCAAGTGTTAAGGTTAAAATCACCAGTGATAAGTCATGTGGTAGAACATCTGTGATATTCCTTCCATAACCCATAATCCCAGCCTAATCATGCGAACACATTAAAATTGAAGGAAATTTTACAAAATATGAAATACTTGATTACTACTCTTCACAAGTGTCAAGAACACGAAAAACAAGGAAAAGTCTGAAAAGCTGTCACAGATTAGAGAGACGAAGGAAACATGATGATTAAATGCAAATGGAATCCTGGATTGGATCTTAGAATCGAAAAAAGACATTAGTGAGAAAACTGGTGAAATACATATAAAGTCTGTAATTCAGTTAATAGTATTATTCTACCAGTATTAATCATTTAATTTTGACAAATGTACCTTGATTATGGAAGATGCTAACATTAGGAGAAGCTCAATAGAGGATATCTGGGAACCCTGTACTCTCTTTGCAACTTTCCCATAAATTTAAAATTGTTCCAAGACAAATGTTTATATAATAAAGGTATATTCTGTTAACAAATATTTATGCAAATGAATGAACATCTCTTTGTTGATCATCCTTTTATTAATTGCCTATTATAATCTTTGTCCATTTTTTAGATTAGGTGCACTTTTACATGTTACTGCTATCTGTGGCTTCTTTTGGGCTCTTTATAAATTACATCAATACCTGAGCCGGGCGTGGTGGCTCACGCCTGTAATCCCAGCGCTTTGGGAGGCCGAGGCGGGCGGATCACAAGGTCAGGAGATCGAGACCACAGTGAAACCCCGTCTCTACTAAAAATACAAAAAAAAAATTAGCCGGGCGCGGTGGCAGGCGCCTGTAGTCACAGCTACTCAGGAGGCTGAGGCAGGAGAATGGCGTGAACCCAGGAGGCGGAGCTTGCAGTGAGCAGAGATTGCGCCACTGCACTCCAGCCTAGGCGACAGAGCGAGACTCCGTCTCAAAAAATAAATAAATAAATTATATCAATACCTGAAAAAGCTTGTTTATATTATTTACACACTATTTTCGAGACTTTGTGTTCTAAAAGGAAGGCTTATTTTAAAAGTTTGTTGTTGTCTTCTGTGCTTTAGATGCTGGGAGCTTTTGCACATGCTGTCTCAATCCATGTTAAGTATGTGATGTTTACCCACTTTGCAGATAAGAAAACTGAAACTCAGAGGTTAACCCATTTATGCTGGAGGCTGCAAAATTTTTTTGTGAAAAATCAGACGTTGGCGATGACCTCGAGCAGTAGGATACAAATAACTCCCACAAGCTTAATGTCCCAGTAATGAAATATGAGGCTTAAATGTTAGTAACTTGCCAAAAATGAAATTTAGCAACCACAGGATTTAAATGCAGTTCTTGCTTTAGTCTCTTTTCTTTCTAATATGATAATTTGCCTTTCCTCCAATATAATAGGAAAAATTCAGAGAAATTATTTTAGATGATTTAGAATTAAGTAACATACATTTACAAAATGTAAAATAAAAACCATATCTTTTCTGCTTATAAGTATGCCAACTTGATTAAAGAAACGGTAAAAGTAAATAAAGTATTGGCACATGCTACAACATGGGTGAAACTTAAAAAAGTGATAAACGAAGTAAGTCACAATAACCCACATGTTATATAGATTTCATTTATATGAAATGTCCAAAGTAGGCAAATCCAAGGAACAGGAAGTACATTATTGATTGCCAAGGGCTGGATACATGGAGGCTTGGAGAATGATGGCTAAGGAGAGTAGTGTTTCTTTTGGGGGTGATGAACACTTCTAAAATTGGTGACAGTTGCACAACTCTGTGAATATACTAAAAGTCACTGAATAAACACTTCAGGCCAGGCATGGTGGCTCAAGCCTGTAATGCCAGCACATTGGGAGGCCAGGGCATGCGGATTACTTGAGGCCAGGAGTTTGAGACCAGCCTGGCCAAGATGGCAAAACCCCGTCTCTGCTAAAAATACAAAAATTAGCTGGGCATGGTGACACACACCTGTAATCCCAGCTACTTGGGAGGCTGAGCATGAGAATCGCCTGAACCTGGGAGGCGGAGGTTGCAGTGAGCCAAGATCATGCCACTGCATTGCAGCCTGGGCGTCAGAGTGAGACTTGTGGGAAAAACAAGAAAAAAAAAAAGAAAAAAAAAAACACTTTAAATGGGGAATTATATGGTATGTGGATTATATCTCAATAAAGTTGCTAAAAAATAATTAAGTTGCATCAGAAGACAAAAAGATGCCCATATGACTATATTTACTGCAGCACTGCTTGTAATGACAAAATACTTTAAACAGTTAATTTGACTCTTGTGTGATATATAACCTAAGGATGAAAACAACCTTTAAAACTGTAAACTGCTTTCTGTAATGACACTGGATAGTAAAAAGCTGACTTTTTCTAAGATTACAAGATTTGTATTTTGTGATAAAATTATAAGTAATTATGTTGGTATAGCAAGACTGGGATTATGGGTTCTGGGGAAAGAAGAAACAATGAGAGATGTCTGAGTTTCAGTCAATACCCTGAATTTCTACTGGAAATATCACTATAATCTTATGTTGACTTTGCTGTCAAAACAAGTGCATGTATCCTAGTTCCAGCCACCGAATAGGCCTAGAAATAAGAACCACTTCAGCAATAATGAAATGTGACTACAAAGGTATTTATTTTCCACTTAAATGAACAAGGGCTCCTGGGAGAAATGGCTGATTCCAGATCTGTAGCAGGAAATAGGTAAGTATGGAATACCTTATTATACCAAATAGCAAGAAAGATGTCAAAAACTACTAGGTATGGGTCAGAAAGATTCAGGAGAAGCTGAATCCAACTTGAAGAGACTTCCGAAGGCCATCAGGAGGGGATGCAGAGGATATCATCTTGTATATAGAAAAATCTCTATTGATATTAGAGAGTATCATTACTAATACCAAACATGTTTAAATCCATGTGTTCATGATCATACTAAAGAAAAACTCACTTGAAAGTTATTAGGGAAAAAATAAATCCAACATTTATATCCAATTTGACTATACCAGTTGAGTTGTATCTTGAGGTAAGCAAGTAATTGAGTAGAGGAATGTTTTCTCTATGGACATATCTAACAAATAAATGAAGGAGGAAGGAATGAGAATTAAAATATTACCATTTTTGTAATCTTTAATGAAATAATGATCATTCGCAATGTGGATCATTGACAACCAGCCATTATATGGCTCCTAAAAAAGGTGTACAACGTGCCGGGCCCTTTGACTCACCCCTGTAATCCCAGCACTTTGGGAGGCTGAGGCGGGTGAATCACGAGGTCAGGAAATAGAAACCATCCTGGCTAACATGGTGAAACCTCGTCTCTACTAAAAATACAAAAAAATTAGCCAGATGTGGTGGCAGGCGCCTGTAGTCCCAGCTACTCGGGAGGCTGAGGCAGGAGAATGGCGTGAACTTGGTAGGCGGAGTTTGCAGTGAGCCAAGATCGCACCACTGCACTCCAGACTGGGCAACAGAGCGAGACTCCATCTCAAAAAAAAAAAAAAAAACAACAGTGTACAATGTAAGTTATGACGTAGTCTTACCAGAAAACAAAAAGGCAAGCCTGAAGTCTGTAGGTCTTACTAATAAAATACAGGAAATACAGTGCCAGAGGAACATGTTTAAATTTACAGAACAAGACAGGTTTTTAAGTATATATAAATTTAAAATCCCCTTAAAAGAGAAGACACCATAAGCTAAGTTAGAGACAACATGAACATGCATAGAACAGTTCTATAAAAAAATAAACAAACTGATAACTGGTTTCTAAGGGTTAGAATTTGAGGCTGATGGCAGAAAGGAAAGTGTAATTGCTTGTTACTACACATTTCTCTCTGCATGTTGCATTTTGTACCATATTACTTTTTTAAAAAACATGAATTTTTAAGTCACAGGAAAAGCACCAAGATATTAAAAATGCTACTTCAGTGAACATACAAATGATAAGTGAAGCAGCCTTATTGCTGATATGGAGAAAATTGTCCTTGTCTGGATAGAAGATCAAAACAGCCATAACATTCCCTGAAGACAAAGCCTAATCCAGAGCAAAATCCTAACTCTATTCACTTCTATGAAGGCTGAGAGAGGTGAGGAAGGTACAGAAGAAAAGTTGGAAGCTAGCAGAGGTTGGTTCATGAGGTTTTAAGGAAAGAAACCATCTCCATAACATAAAGGTGCAAAGTGGAGCAGCAAGTGCTGGTGGAGAAGTTGCAGCAGGTTGTCTAAAAGAGCTAGCTAAGATAATTGGTGAATGTGGCTGCACTAAACAACAGATTTTCTTTTGTTTTGTTTTTTGTTTTTGTTTTTCCTTTTTCTTTTTTTTTTTTTTTTTTTTTTTTTTTTTGAGAATGAGTCTCGCTCTACTGAACAGGCTAGAGTGCAGTGACACAATCTGGCTCACTGCAACCTCTGCCTCCTGGGTTCAAGTGATTCTCGAGTCTCACTCAGCCTCCCAAGTGATTCTCATGCCTCAGCCTCCTGAGTAGCTGGGATTACAGGCACCCACCACCACACCCAGCTAATTTTTTGGTAGAGACAGAGTTTCACCATGTTGGCCAGGCTGGTCTTAAACTCCTGACATCAAGTAATCCACCTGCCTTGACCTCCCAAAGTGCTGGGATTACAGGCATGAGCCACCATGCCTGACTCAAAAACAACAGATTTTCAATGTGGATGAAACAGTCTTCTGTTGAAGAAAATGCCATCTAGAACTTTCCTAGCTAGAGAAGAGAAGTCAATGCCTGGCTTCAAAGCTTCAAAAGACAGGCTGATTCTCTTAGTACAGGCTAATCCAGCTGGTGACTTTAAGTTGAAGCCAGTGCTCACTTACCACCTGAAAATCCTAGAGCTGTTAAGAATTATGCTAAATCTATCGGTGCTCTAGAAATGGAACAACAAAGTCTGGATGACAGGACATCTTTTTACAACATTGAACATTTTAAGCCCACTGTTGAGACCTACTGCTAAGAAAAAAAGATTAATTTTCAAAAGATTATTGCTCACTGACCACACACTTGGTCACTCAAGAGCTCTGATGGAGATGTACAAGAATATTGTTGTTTTCATGTCTTCTGACACAACATCCATTCTGCAACTCGTGGATCAAGGAGTGGTTTTGACTTTCGAGTCTTACCATTTGATAAATACATTTCATAAGACTGCAGCTGCCATAGATAGTGATTTCTCTGATGGATCTGGGCAAAGTAAATTGAAAACCATCTGGAAAGGTTTCACCATTCTGGATACTAATAAGAACATTTGTGATTCATGGAAGTAGGTCAGTATATTAACATTAATATATTGACTCTGAAAGAAGTTGATTCTAACCCTCACGGATGACTCTGAGGGGTTCAAGACTTCAGGATCGGAAATAACTGCAGATGTGGTTGAAACAGCAAGAGACCTATGAGAGTAGAAGTGGAGCCTGAAGATGTGACTGAATTACTTTAATCTCATGATAAAAATCGAACAGATGAGGAATAGCTTCTTATGAATGAGCAAATAAAACGATGTCTTCAGATGGAATCTACTTGTGGTGAAGAGCCGTGAACGTTGTTGAAATGACAAAAGATTTAGAAAATTACATAACATTAGTTGATAAAGTGATGGCAAGGTTTGAGAGGATTGACTCCAGTTCTCCTGTGGGTTAAATGCTATCAAGCAGCATTGTATGTTGCAGAGGAATGTTTTGTGAAAAGAAGTCAATCAGTGCAGCAAATTTCAATGTTGTTTTATTTTAAGAAATTGCCATATGCTACACTAACCTTTGGCCACTACCACCCTTATCGGTCAAAAGACACCAACACTGAGGCCAGACCCTCTGCCAGCAAAAAAATTACAGTTCACTGAAGGCTCAGGTGATTGTTAGCATTTTTTTTAGCAATAAGGTATGTTTTAATTAAGGTGTATACATTATTTTTTAGACATAGTGTGATTGCACATGTAGTAGACTATGGTATGTAAACATGTAAATGCAACAATTTTTTTTTGCAAACGCAAATATTTGTATGACTTGCTTTATTGCAGTGGTCTGGAACATAAACTGCAATATCTTTAAGGTGTGCCTGTATTTGGGAAGAGACGTTCTCATTTCACTGAATTTGTAGCTTGGAAAATACAAGTCTTGACTGGTATTTAGGGGCTACCATATTCAAGTAGCTAGCTTGGGAGTGAATGAAAAGGGTGAAAAGAAACACTGAGAGATGGAGATAAATAGATCCTGATAACATTTTTTTTACCCTTTGGATCCACTCATGCCTGGAAGAAAATCTGTCAGTGTTTTGTTTTGTTTTTAGATATTGAGCAAATACTCCCTCCGCCCACACACTTCCTGCTTTAAAACAAAAGGCCATGCTGAACTTGTAGAACCAAATGATTGCTAATTACTTGGGGCGATACTAGACACACACACACACACACATATACACACAACACACACACACACACACAGCTTGAGTCCAGCATGGCCTACTGATTTTAAAATAGGAAATGACAGTGTAAATGCCAGGATGAAGGACAAAGTGCTCTGACCTGTTGCCAAACCTTTTTTTCCACATCTACAGTCCACCCATATTCTATAATAGTCAGTGCAACTCTTTTTTGTGAATTGTTTACATGTCTGACTTCTTGTTTGGATTTTACTTGGTGATTTCATATGAATTTTTAATGTGAAAGCACTTAGCATTAGGAGTTTGACATTTTGTCTGACCTTAATCACCAGGAGGATCATGTGAGGTTTATTCAGTGGGAAGAGAACTGTTACAGCTCTGACAGAAATGATGGGAAATAAGTAAACAGCCTTTTAAATCTTCACCAGAAATCAATAGGGTTTAAAGATGATGGACGTTGGTGTTTTTTGCTGCTTAAGGACTTCAACCTTTTACGGGAAAATATCTTCTCTACGTGTCAGCAGTTTTTTCCATGCACACAATGAATCGCTGCTGCAAATAGAACATTCTGCATAGAACACTCTTCATCATTATTATAAGAAAGAAACTGTAAGACTGGCCTTGGCAATGTAGAGCCTTTTGGGGCACTTTTGTATGAAAAGAGAGGACCATATCTTACAATTTTCTTTTCGTCTTAAGTGTAATTTATATGCCAAACTTTTTCCTCAACCAAATAATAACAGTTTTTATACACTGAGCACCTCCTTTATACTGGACATTGACCGTGTGATGTTTTAAGGTAGATTATTTGACTCCACTTTATAGATGATGAAATTGGAGCCCAAAGGCTCTAAGTTCATCTAACTAATGATAGAACTGATATTTAAAACCCTGGTCCATCTGAGTTTAAAGCTTATCCTTTTACTACTTTCCAACTATGTCTCTGAGGACAGGCACTTAATAGGTGTTCTTGCCCTTGATTCTGTTTCTTCAGTAGTGGTATCTCTCATTTTCTTTCATCTTTTCCCCCTAGTCAGTAAAACTAACGTAAGTGATGGACCTTCACATCATTTAATAAGAGGATAAGAGATACATCATGGTCATTGAATAAAAAAATATGGGTTGAGAATGGTTCCCAATATACTCTACAGATTTGATTTATTATGAATGATTTATGAGATACTAGATTGCTATATAGTAGTTAGCAGTGTATTCACAATCAGCTGCAATCTAATACCAAGTGTTCAAGTATTAACTGAACGTATCATGTAGTGTCCTTTGTTTAAAACGTAATAATCTTAACTTTACAAAATAGTTAACTTTCCAGCTGTTTAATTTGTACATATCATTGTACAACTGTTGTCCTTGAGAAAGTAAGGTATTTATTTTGTGATCTGGAAATAGTCTTTGTAATTCAAACTAAGAAAATCAACTTAGTTGTGTCATAATATCATGGAACATATACTGCTAAATAAAAATTTTCACCTAAAACCTCCTGATTTGATGTTATTTTACATTTAAAGGCACATTACTTAATTGGAATTTTTATAAAGGAAATAAGATCGCTTCTTACCAGTTTATTGTAATATATGTAATATGTGTAATGTAATGGGGAGCCGAGCAAGAAGACACGAGGCAGATGAGAACAGAGGTAGCCTTTATTGGGCTCGCAGGCGAGGTTCACCGGTCCCCTAGGAGGAGGGCCGAGGAAGTCACACTCGGAGCAGGTATCGGGGGGCCTTTTATAGGGTGAGGTAGGCGGGGTTTGTAGGTTTCAGTTTTCCTGAGTTAGGTTTCCATTTCTGAGGAATGACGTGTCCAGGAGCTTGCGCAGAGCGGGGGTTTTTTGGCAGGCACAGGCTGAGAGTCTTAGCAGGAAGTGAAGGGCGGGAAGTCCTAACAAAGGGCCTGCCATGCTGGGTCATACCGCCATGTTGGGTCTAGATTCCTGCCTAACATTCCAACCTCTTTCTAATAAGAAAAAGGGGCAACGTATTCATCTGGCTGCTTCCTGCTGATACAGGCCATCGTGGGGTTCTTCGGAGGTCAGAACTCGGGTATGGGGTGGAGTAGCATCTGATTGAAAGTGACCTGGGAGGCTTCTTTTATGTGGTCCTGGACGAAGTGGATGACACAGGGAGCTATAAGTAGTAAGAAGCCAATGATAAGTAAGGGGCTTAGAAAGGGTAGGACCCAACTGGCCATAGATGTCTGCCACCACCCAAATGAGGGCCCCTATTGAGATTTTTCTGGTGGAGTCCTTCCTGAATATTTTCTAGAGTGAGATTGGTTTCTACTAGTCCTGACTCATGGATGTAGTAGCAACATTCTTCATTGAGGAACATGCAGGTGCCGCCCTTATTGGCCGTAAGGAGGTCGAGTGCCCCACGGTTTTGGGCTGCCACCTGGGCAACCGAGGTGATCTGTCGTTGGAGGGAGGCCAAGGACTCCGCAGAAGCTTTGATTGCTACCTGTAATCAGGCTGAAAGGTCTTGAGAGGTCCGGACAGAATGAGTTAGGGCTCCGGTTCCTAGGCTGGAGGCTAGGAGGGATGAGGCTAAAGAGACCCCGATCATCAATGGAAGGAATACTGACCTTGCCTGGCGGGGGCGGGCAAGGGGCAGAAGGGAGGATAGCTCGACCTCACTGCACAGGGTGAGGCTGGGGACTAGGGAGATGGGAGCGCATAGGGTAGTGCTGGAAGCCTTGAGAGTCTTTGACAGGGTGGAATTGCATCAAAAATACCCACCTGGGGTGGGGGGCAGTTAGATTTGGAGGCGCAGATCCTGTCTGGTTGCACCAGGAAGCATTGGAGGTGGAGTAGCAAAAGGGGAGCTGTTGTCTAAGTGGGTCTTGGAGCAAGGGGACTTCCCCCAGGGTTCAGCTGGGAAGGGGAAAGGAGAGGGTTAGGTTAGAGGAGTTAACAGGGCTGGGTAAGGGTACCGCAACCAGTGGGGATTTACCTAAGGCCGCACACAGGAAACAGTGAGAGATGTTGCGTACCCCGGCCATGTGTGCCACTTGAGCCCCTTCTCTGACTAAGGTTGGCCAGGAAAAAGGGTTGCTGCTGTCCTGGGGCTTGCTGCCTGGGTCGACTATAGCTGAGATGGCTTTTTCATGTTGTTTGATGTCAGAGGCCAGGCTGACAAGGCTGCTTACGACCCTGACGTAGGCCCTAAAGATCCTGAGTCGGACCACAGGATAGGAATCATACCCTGCTCGGTAGAGGCGGGCCTCCACCCTTGCTGCCCACCTTGAGTCCCAAGGGTCAGGGATGGTGAGGAAAAAGGTAGACTTAAGGTTCGTAGTCAGCCGCACAGAGGAAGTGGGCTGCTGCCAGAGGGTTTCTTTGGTGTCCTGTATGGCCTTGTGCGTGTTGCAGTAGTTATAAGGGCAGCCCCCATTGGTTTCAACCCAAGTAGATCGACAAGCATCATATGTCTGATCATATGTGAAACAGATATACGGGTGCCTCCACTCACGGGATACACTGTTGAAGGAGGAGAAATTAAAGGTTACTTGGCTTTGGCACCCTTGGGGTTGGCAGTCTACTGTGGCTATGGTGAGGGAGCTCATGCGATTTCTTTGGGTCCAGGTCTCAGAAAGGTAGAACCTCCACTGGAATGGGTTAGTGGGGGAAGCTTAGGTAGGAGACTTACCTAGACTTGGGAGGACTAGGTGTCCAAGGAAGGTCAGGCAGAGAGTCGTTACCTGCGCGCATGAGTCGTAACTTGGTAGGGGTAACAACCTGAGTAGTCCAATTGGAATCATGTTGGGTGGGCGCCTTTTTCAGCTGGGACAGGTGATACTAGGAGGGAAGACCAAGGAGCTTGGCAGCGGTGGGGTTGGCGGGGATTACAGTGTATGGTCCTCCTTTTTCAGATGACTGTGGGTAGTAGGGAATGTGGAGCTTCTAGGAGAATGGTTGCCGCCTACACCTAAGGGTTAATGGGGACCGAAAACCAGGAGTGAGGTATCAGCCTCGCAGGGTTTATCAGGAGGGGAAAGAGAAATGCGAGGTGCGGAGGGGAACCATCCAGGCGGCAAGACAGAGGAGGAGTCTGGAGCCATCCAGGCAGCAAGACAGAGGAGGAGTCAGGTGGTAGGTGGAGGGAGTGCCCTCAATTCCTATGACCGTGACAACGGGGGGATGGCTGGGCCACTGGAGGAAGGCAAAACAGAGTAGGTAGCCTCCTGCGTCCATAAGGAAGGATATGGACTTACCCGCTGCCTGGAGCGTAACCCTGGGCATGGCGAGAGTAGGAGGGGTTCCCCAGCCTGGGCCTTTTAATCTTCCTCGGTGTCGAGGAGCTGGAAGGCGCCTCCAGTACCCGGAGGAGGGTCATCACGTGGAGGCGTAGTGACCGTCCTCAGGTTGGGGCAGTCTGACTTCCAGTGGCCCATCTGCCAACAGCTCGGACAGGGGCGAGTTGGTTCCTCAGGTTTGTGAGTCTTGGACTACCTCCTTTAATTTATTAAAGTTGAACAGTGCCGGCAAGAAGGCACTGGACCATCATGTCTCGGCGGTGGCGGCCTGCCTGCCCAACCTGGTAGTCCCAGCCGGGCTCAGCCGAGGGCACCGCCTTGGTGCCGACTGGCATGGTCGGGTCAGTTAAATGAACCTGGTCAGCGTGTTGCCTGACTGCCGCTAGGATACGCTCCCATTCCTCAGGGGACAAGGTTGAGGTCATAACGACATGGAGATCATGCCAGGTGAGGTCATACGCCTGGCATAGGTATCTGAACTCTTTGATATACAGAGTGGGGTTGGCTGAGAAAGAGCCTGCAAGCTCTTCAATCTTAGACAGGTCTGCCAGCGAAAATGGCACATGGACCCGGACTGTTCCTTCGGCACCTGCCACTTCCCGCAAGGGGCACAGGAGGTCGGTCCTGGACCGGGTATGGGCTGAGACAGGCAAGGAGGAGGAGGTAGGAGAGACAGGGTCTGTCAGGTTTGGTGGGGACACAGGAGGAGTGGAGGGAAGGGGTGGCGCCGATGAGGACGGAGACGATGACAGGTAAGGGGGAGGTTGAGTGGGGGACTGAAGCGGAGGCGGAAAAAAAGCATCCGGGGGCTCAGAGAGGGGAGATTGTTCTTCTTCTGGCCTGAGAAAGAAGATGTCGGGAGCGAGACCTGGGCCAACAAACATTGGGCACAGGAGTCTGGGCGGAGCGCAAGTCCCAAAAGGCCTGAACGTATGGTACCTCAGACCATTTGCCTACTCTCTTGCAAAAGTTGGTCAGATCTGTGAGGATATTAAAGTCAAGAGTGCCTTCTGCAGGCCACTGAGACTGATTATCTAATTTATACTGCGGCCATGCCACTGTGCAGAAGAAAATAAGCTGCTTTCGTTTTAGGTCTTGGCTGAGACCTAAAGCCTGGAAATTAGCCAAGAGGCACCCCAGTAGGGATTTTGGGTCTGGTTTGGACTGGGCAGCCCCCATGATCCTGAGGCAGACAGTCCGGAGGCAACGGGAGCATCCTCCCACTGCCATGCGGAGTGTGGGGTATGGCGGCTTCCGGGGAGGTTGGACGTCTCCTAGTCCCCTTTGCCAAGGTCACAAGTGACAGAACGGGGAGGCCCTGACATGGCCACATTTTCGGGCAGGGACTCCCGGAGCCTGCAGGACAGGGGAATACTTACCCAGCAGTGATCGAATTGAGTCTCGGATTTGGTGAAAGGGCTCCCAGCTCGGAGAGGAGGTCCTGGCTCTGGGAGAGAAAAGCCTGCCCGAACCGTCAGGGATCCGGGGAGGGGTCTCCTCCTGGGTTTCAGCACCAATGTAATGTAATGGGGAGCCGAGCAAGAAGACACACGGCAGATGGAACAGAGATAGCCTTTACTGGGCTCGCGGGCAAGGTTCACCTGTCCCCTAGGAGGAGGGCCGAGGAAGTTGTGCTCCGGGCGGGTATCGGGGGCCTTTTATAGGGTGAGGTAGGCGGGGTTTGTAGGTTTCCGTTTTCCTGAGTTAGGTTTGGATTTCTGAGGAATGACGTGTCCAGGAGCTTGTGCAGAGCGGGGGTTTTTTGGCGGACGCGGGCTTTTTTCGTGTGCTGAGAGTCTTAGCAGGAAGTGAAGGGCGGGAAGTCCTAACAAGGGCCTACCATGCCTGGTGATACCGCCATGTTGTGCCTAGATTCCTGGCTAACGTTATGTTAGATATGTTGAATGCAATTACTATCAGATGAACAGTTCGTTTCCTACTCTTTCATGAATCTATTTTAGAGCAGTCACTTAATGTTTATCATTTTTCATTTCCTTATTTAAACTGAAATAAATGAAATGACCTGAGAATCCTTCTAACTCTAAAATTGTATAATTGTAAAAATAATTTTTGTTACAGCATTTCTAAATGTTCTTCTTCCTACCCCTTAAAGCAGATATTTTTCTAATATCCAGTTGCCTTCTTTGAATTGGTGATACTATATTTCACACCTGACTTGTGCTCACCTCAAATAGAATATCTTACCTTTGTTTTTCATTAAAATACACACACACATATAGAATATATGTGGCATTGTTACTCCAGGCACCTTCAGGTGTCAGTAAAGGAATGATGATTAGTCAGCCATTTTCTTGTGTTTCTGGGAGCCTGAAGGTACATGAGGATTAATTCTGTATTTGATAAAAGAGCCAGTTGATCAGTTTGAATAGGTAATTAACTGCTAAGCTTGTAAGAAACATCTCAACTTGTGATTAGAGGATGATCCTTAGGCAATCTCAGTGTGGGAGAAGCTATAATCAATGTATACATCTCAGAAAAAATTACAGTCTCATCTACCCTTTGCTCAACATTTTTATACTGACCCAGTACCTCTAAAAAGAGAGCATAGTAGAAATTAGGAAGCTTCTGTTCTGGTGTGACACTACCCCTAATTTTCTGGTCACATAAATTGGAAGGTCACATAACCTTTTGAGGCCTGAACTTTCTTGTCTGCAAAATGATGGTGATAGTACCTATTAAGCAGTTACTGTGGGAATTATTTTAGTTAACATATGTGAAATAATTTGAACTCTTACATAACTTCTGCTTTGCCAATTTATTTAGATATCTTATTTTCTAGTACAAGTTTTTATAACCTGGATTTGGTGTGTAACCTTAGATATACTATAACATTTTGGGCGTGATCAGATGTAACCTCTTTAAAGAAAAAAAAAAAGGAACAGCTGAATTTATTTACTTCCTGTTTCAAGGAAGAAAATCATAGTTTTCTTCCTTGCCTTTCTTATCAAGTAAACATGTCCATTTTTAAAAAAGACAGTCAACTCCCCAACAGGGATTATGAATTGAACAAATGAAAGATGGCTTTTCAGAATAAAGTCTTCAATTCAGTTTAATTCATTTTCTTTTCTTAAATTTGACTTTGAACTTTTAATCTTCGTGGTAAATATCAAAGGAATTCCCTAGTTACTTTGCATTTATATTTTGCATTGGTTACTGTCATGGACTGCATATTTTTGTGCCCCCAACATTCATTTGTTGAAATCTAATCCCAATATGATGGTATTTGGAGGTGGGGCCTTTAAGAGGTAATGAAGACATGAGAGTGGATCCTTCATGAAAGACGTAAGTGCCCTTTAAAAAGATGCCAAAAAGCTAGCCCACTCCTTCCACCATGTAAGGAGAGAATGAAAAGTTAGTAGTCTGCAACCCAGAAGAGGGCCCTCACCAGACCTGACTATGCTGGCACCCTTATCTTCGTCTTCCAATCTCCAGAACTGTGAGAAATAAATTTCTGTTGTTTATAAGCTACCTGGTCTAAGGTATTCTATTACAGCAGCCTGAACTAAGACAATTACAGTTGACCTTGAACAACACAAGTTTGAACTGTGCATGTCAACTTCTATGTTATTTTTTTTTCTGTTCAGTCAGGGGTGGAAAATACATTATTAATGTAATGCAAAACCTATATATATATATATATATGGAGGGCCAGCTGATATGGTTTGGCTATGTCCCCATCCAGATCTCATCTTGAATTCCCACGTGTTGTGGGAGGGACCCAGTGGGAGGTAAGTAAATCATGAGGCAGGTCTTTTCCATGCTGTTCTCATGATAGGGAATAAGTGTCACAAGATCTGACAGTATTATAAGGGGGAGTATTATAAGGTTATATTATATTATATATAATATAACCTTATTATGTGTTATGTTTCCTGTCTTGCCTTCTGCCATGTGGGACGTGCCTTTCACCTTTTGCCATGATTGCAAGGCCTCCCCAGCCACTTGGAAATGTAAGTCCAGTAAACCTAATTCTTTTGTAAATTGCCCAGTTGTGGGTATGTCTTTATCAGCAATGTGAAAATAGACCAGTATAGTAAACTGGTACCAGTAGAGTGGGGCGCTGCTGAAAAGAGACCCAAAAATGTGGAAGCAACTTTGGAACTGGGTAACAGACAGAGATTGAAACAGTTTTGAGGGCTCAGAAGAAGATAGGAAAATGTCGTAGAGTTTGGAACTCCCTAGAGACTTGTTGAATGGTTTTGACCAAAATGCTGATAATGATATGGACCATGAAATCCAGGCTGAGGTGGTCTCAGATGGAGATGAGGAACTTGTTGGGAACTGGAGGAAAGGTGACTCCTGGTATGTTTTAGCAAAGAGACTGGCAGAATTTTGACTCTGCCCTAGAGATTTGTGGAACTTTGAACTCAAGAGAGATGATTTAGGCTATCTGGCAGATTAAATTTCTAAACAGCAAAGCATTCAAGAGGTGACTTGGGTGCTGTTAAAGGCGTTCAGTTTTAAAAGGGAAACAGAGCATAAAAGTTTGGAAAATTTGCAGCCTGATAATGTGATAGAAAAGAAAATCCCATTTTCTGAGGAAAAATTCAAGCTGGCTGCAGAAGTAACGAGGAGCTGAATGTTAATCACTAAGACAATGGGGAAAATGTCTCCAGGGCATGTCAAAGAACTTTGCAGCAGCTGCTCCCATCACAAACCCAGAGGTTTGGGAGAAAAAAAAAAAAAATGGTTTCATGGGCAGGGCCCAGGGTCCCTCTGCTGTCTGCAGTCTAGGGACTTGGTGACCTGTGTCCCAGCCACTCCAGCTGTGACTAAAAGGGGCCAAGGTACAGCTCTGTTGCTTCAGAGGGTGGAAGCCCCAAGCCTTGGCAGCTTCCACTTAGTGTTGAGCCTGCGGGTGCACAAAAGTCAGGAATTGAAACTTGAGAGCCTCTGCCTAGACCTCAAAAGATGTATGGAAATATCTGGATGCCCAGGCAGAATTTTGCTGCAGGGGTGGAGCCTCTGCTAGAGCAGTGCAGAAGGGAAGTGTGGGGTCAGAGCTCCCTCACAGAGTACCTACTGGGGCACAGCCAAGTGGAGCTGTGAGAAGAGGGCCACCGTCCTCCAGACCCCAGAATGGTAGATCCACCAACAGCTTGCACCATGCATCTGGAAAAGCTGCAGACACTCAACGCCAGCCCATGAAAGCAGCCAGGAGGGAGTCTGTACCCTGCAAAGCCACAGGGGTGGAGCTGCCCAAGACTGTGGGAACCCTCTTCTTGCATCATCATGACCTGGATGTGAGACATGGAGTCAAAGGAGATCATTTTGGAGCTTTAAGATTTTACTTCCCCACTGGATTTCAGATTTGCATGGGGCCTGTAGCCCCTTTGTTTTGGCCAGTTTCCCGCATTTGGAATGGCTGTATTTATCCAGTGCCTATACGCCAACTATGTCTAGGAAATAAGTAACTTGCTTTTGATGTTATAGGCTCATAGGCAGAAGGGACTTGCCTTGTCTTGGATGAGACTTTGGACTGTGGACTTTTGAGTTAATGTTGAAATGAGTTAAGACTTTGGGGGACTGTTGGGAATGCATGACTGGTTTTGAAATGTAAGGGCATGAGATTTGGGAGGAGCCAGGAGTGAAATGATATGGTTTGGCTGTGTCAGCACCCAAATCTCATCTTGAATTCCCACGTGTTGTGGGAGAGACCTGGTGGGAGGTAATTGAATCATTGGGCAGATCTTTCCCATGCTGTTCTTGTGATAGCGAATAAGTCTCATGAGATCTGATGGTATTATGAGGGGAGTTTCCTTACACAAGTTCCTCTCTTGCCTGCTGCTATGTGAGATGTGCATTTCACCTTTCACCATGATTGTGAGGCCTCCTCAGTCACATGGAACTGTAAGTCCAGTAAACTTCTTGCTTTTTTAAATTGCCCAGTCTTGGGTATGTCTTTATCAACAGTGTGAAAACAGACTAATACACCAGCTTTTCATATATGCAGGTTCCACAGGGCCAACTGCAGGACTGGAATATGCACTGATTTTGGTATATGTGAGGGATCCTGGAACCAATCCCCAGAATACACTGAGGGACAACTGTACTATAGGTTTTTATGTTTAAATATTTTATTTTGATGAAGTGATCTTTAATGGTTCATTCTGGTAACCCAAGGACATGCTTTAAATTTATGGAAGTCAATAGGAAAATGTGATATAATACTTAAGAAATTGCAGTAATACAAAGGAAAAAAAATTTCCTTTGTGAGAATTCTTATTTGCCTTTGATATCTAATTCTTATGCTTAGCATTTGGCATTTAGTGAACCCCTAATAATATATTGAATGATACTTCAAATTATGTTGCAGATCTAAGACTACTTGGCCAAACTGATCTATGACTACAAAGACAAATTCTGTTGCAGTGACTCATACAACAAAAATATTCCAGTTTGTGAGTGATGCTCTGTGTCATATTTACTTCCCTAATATACAGCCATCTTTCATAATAGTGTCAGCATAACATACTAAGACAAAGAGGATCTACTGAAACTTCTCTTGCAACCGTTAGGACAAACCAGGTGTAAGACTATGCCTCCAGTTACCTGGGTGACCTTACCCTGTTAAGGTCTTATTTATAAAATGAGGGCTGACACTGGACTATTGCTAAGGTTCTATCTATCTGGAGAAATTATCAACCAGGAGAGCTTAATGGTATTTGTCACCTATTATTTTTCCTAAGAGATCTTTTTCATATGATAGTGACATGATCATTCTGATGAAGTCTATCCAGATTCTAATAAAATGTAGGAAACACGGTTGTTATTCACCCCATAGTAATGAAGGAACCTGTCCTGTGCACCACAAGGAGCTTCTTATGTTCTGAGAAGAATTGTTATTCACCTTTGATCTCTAGTCCTTAAACTCTGTAGTTGGCATTTAATGGATGCCTACTAATACTTAGTTTGGTTTGTGTTGCATATTATGGAAAGCATTCATCTATATTTAATGTCTATGCCACTGCCTTTTAATCTGTGGGAAGACAAGTGTATTGTAAAGTCAGATTCCTGCCACTCCAGTTTTCTACCAACATCTAAGTCCTCACAGCTTTGCTTTAGTGCTCCAAATTTGTTATTAAGCCTATAATCCCAGCTACTTGGGAGGCTAAGGCTAGAGAATTGCTTGAACCCGGGAGGCAGAGGTTGCAGTGAGGCAAGATCACACCATTGCACTCCAACCTGGACAATAGCAGCAAAACTCAGTCTAAAAAAAAAAAAAAAAGATATTTTTATACATATCACAGACAGTCAAGTTTTATATATGATCTTGTCTCTTGTGGACTGTAAGCTGCTTGAGGTTAAAAGCTCTACTTTATTTATCTCCCTCCACTGTTTACTACTACTTAGCACATATAGGACAATCAGTTACATTTACTAAGTTGATGATTATAAGAAATCACACATGATATAATAGCTGAGTTGTTAATGAAAAGAAAATCAGTTTCTTTGTAGTGATTCCTCTCTACCAGAAAAACAATCAAGAACCCAGTTGTATAAGAGGGAAGCTTCTGGAAAAGCACCTGCCAATTATCACTGTTATATTTTCAGAGACAAAAGACAAATATAGTCACAATCACTGGTATAATTTTCATGACCTCTAAACAGTTCTGTATTTTTTAATGACTTCAGAAGTTTATTGGTTATTTTCAGTTTAGTTTTATGCAGTCTGGCAAAGTAATCAGATTAAGTATGTATGTATCACACACTTTTTCACTTATAGCAGTAATCCTCTATCTACATCAGTCTAATTTAGTGCTTTGGGCAATAGAGTAATGCAGACTAAATCAAAGCTGGATGTGAGCCAAGATGATGAGTTGGAAAGATCCCTGGCTTTGTAATTAGATAGACCTGGATTCCCATTAATTGAGGTAATGAATATAAAATTCTGAACACAGTGCGTGGCTCCTGGTAAATTGCCCCATAAATGGTAGCTAATGTTATTTTACTTTAAAGAGTGCATAGTTTTTAAAATAATCATTAGGTAGGAAAAACTGTGTTAAAGGTAGGAAGTCTGTTGCCTTGAAAGTACAGTTTACCAGCATACAATGTATCTTGATATTTGTTAGCTCTGTGGAAACATGCCTACCTAAAAAGGAGACTCAGGTTCTGAAACAGACCAAGAATGAAAGCACCAACTAACTCTTTTGTGAGGCCTTGTGCTTTTTTATTTAATGGAAGATAACAGTCATCAGATTGTGGCAGGGTCTGATGGTGGCAGCCAACTAGTGTGCATTTTAATTGTGTGTGTTGCATGATGAGAGGTTTAATGCCTGAGGCAAGTCACTAGATGAGCTCAACTCTAAGAGTACATTTTCTCTAGTAAAAATAAGGCCAATACTATTTGTGTTGCAAAGTTATGAAGATTGATGATTATGTCAGTAAAATGCCCAGTGCCTGGCATTCTGAAAATGCTTCTATAAATTGAACCTTTAATTTTTCTCATTATTATCATTGTTATTTTTATATAATGATCTATGTATTTAAGGTGGGTTTGTCCTTTGAGGACAAAAAATATTGGGAGGAGGCTCCCAATATTTTCCTGTTCCTTAGAAACACATCCTTTAAATAACAATAGAAGCTTTCTATGTGTCGGAGAATAAAAATGTTCTTAACTTTTTCTATTCCCACCTAAGCCTGTCTCCTACCATTGATTCTTCTGATCTTTCAGAGGTATGTTCTCTTCGTGTAAAGGAATTATGGAAGAGTTTGCTGTCCGGCCGATCTTGCTGTATGGTAGTATCTGCAATTTTCCCAAGAGGAATGCATTCATTTTGTACTATCTAATTGCCAGTCTTAATTTACTCATATTGGCAAGTTTTCAGTATTCTGTCCCTACTTTTTTTCTTTCACCTGTTGGCTGTGATTTGACTATGTTCCCCCAAAGTTTGTGTGTTTGAAATTTCATCCCAATGCAATAGTGTTAGGAGGTGGGATCTAATAAGAGGTGATTGGGTTGAATAAAGTAAGTCCGATCCCTGGTGCCTCTCTCTTGGTCTCTCTTGGTGTTTGCTTGCCATTCCAACATGTTATGACATAGCAGAAAGGCCCTTGTCAGATGCTGGTACCATATTCTTGGACTTCCCAGCCTCCAGAACTGTGAGCCAAATAAATCTCTTTTCTTTATAACTTACCTAGTCCGTGGTATTCTGTTACAGCAACAGAAAACGGACTAAGAGACTTGTGATGATTTAATTTTACTTTTTCCTAATAGTTTTAAGATTTTATTCTAAATACATTCTCACTGAATAGTTTGTAATGCCATCTTATATTGTTTTACTCTATATTTTTGTCTTTCCCTTTAATGTACTTGTTGTGACAACTTTAATCATGTTTAGACTGGTTTGTGGAGAAGGGAGGATCACAACAGGTACAGAAATAGGCTATGAACTTTATATGGCTGTTGTCAGTCTTTTTTGTTCTATCATCTTGGAGTTGAACTTAATGTAGGACATTACTGGCTACTGTAAGGAAATCAAATAAAAAGAAAGGACAATTCTTTCAATCTTGTATTAGATTTATAGCCTACCAAAGGTACTCTGTTGTTTATGCTGATAAACAAGGTTGTAAGCTTTCTGGGCCTTAGTTTTCTTCGGTAAAAAATGGACATGTTGGCCGGGCGCGGTGGCTCAAGCCTGTAATCCCAGCACTTTGGGAGGCCAAGACGGGTGGATCACGAGGTCAGGAGATCGAGACCATCCTGGCTAACACCGTGAAACCCCGTCTCTACTAAAAAATACAAAAAACTAGCCGGGCGAGGTGGCGGGCGCCTGTAGTCCCAGCTACTCGGGAGGCTGAGGCAGGAGAATGGCATAAACCCGGGAGGCAGAGCTTGCAGTGAGCTGAGATCCAGCCACTGCACTCCAGCCTGGGCGATAGAGCGAGACTCCGTCTAAAAAAAGGACATGTTTACTGCCCTTTCGATTTCCGTGGATTGTATAAAGTTCAGATGAAATATAGTTAACCCTTGAACAACACAGAAGTTAGAGGAACTGACACCCCCCAACACACACCCACACAGTCAAAAATCTGAGCATAACTTTAGACTCCTCAAAAACTTACCTGCTAATAACCTACTGCTGACTGAAAGCCTTACGAATAAAATGAACAATTAACACATATTTTAGTGTTATATGTATTGTGTAGTATGCCCTTACAATAAAGCAAGCTAGAGAAGAAACCATGAAGAGAAAATATATTTACTATTCTTTAAGTGGAAGTAGGTCATCACAAAAGTCTTTATTTTCATCATCTTTGTGTCAAGGATGCTGGAGGATGGGAAGGGGTTGGTCTTAGTGTCTCAGAGGTGGCAGAGGCAGAAGGAGTAAGCCAAGAAGGTGGAAGGGGAGGAGGAAGTGGCAGGCCCACTTGGTGTAACTTTTATTGAAAAATATCTGCATTTAAGTGGACCCGCACAGTTCCAACCTGCATTATTGAAAGGTCAACTGTAATGTGAAATGCATATAAAAACAATGTGTCTGTCATCAAAGCATTATATACTTTATGATTATAAAGTGTTAGTGACCAAGTAATCCTTTAAGGAAAGAGACTGTGTTGCCATATCATACATATTAACTTATTGTTGTCTGTCTTCCAAAAAGGATTTGAAGGAAAAGTCACTAATGAAGTCACTGAATTGAATGTGTTATTGGCGATATAAGTGAAGTGAGAGAAAATCCGAGGAGAAATGCTTTGTAAGAATGTTGAATTCATTTGCTACATAGGCGGTAAATATTTAGGTAGCACATCCTCATAGATGGAATAAAATGTGCAAATTTGATTGTTGTTGGCAAAGAGGGATTTTTAAAACAACTGTAATACACAGTAGATCTAGAGAGATACTGCATACCAAAAGGTAAGATAAAAAGATTAGGATAATAAATTACAAAATAACTTGACTTTGAGTATTTGGGGGAAATGTTGAAACTTACAGAGAAAGAGTAAATTTAGGGAAATAATAATGTAACCAGGATAGGACCTTTTTTATATCTGTATGTAAAGAAGGAGCTAGTTCTTATTAACTTTTCTGAAGATCTGGTATGTACTTTAAAGCCTGCTTAATCATCATCATCAACAACAACAACAAAAACTCTGTGAAGAAGGGGTGGAGGGATGTTTCTAAGATCTTAGAGAAAATTGTAAGTATATGGTAGAACTTTAAGAAAATCATCTTAATACAAAAAGGATTATAATGGTTTTGGTTGAAGTCATTCAGTGTTGATAGTGACCATGTAGCTAAAGTTTGTGATTCTTGAATTTGTGTTTTTTATACTTATGTTTTACAAAAAGATTTTATGTCTTCTTCAAGGAGGTTATAAGAATTTTCCCTCGATAATTTTCTGAATCTAATGCTGAAATTGTTCCAGGCTATGAGTAAGTAGTGGAGGGAAGAAATTTGAGTCCTGTTACTTCCATTTTTAGTGTCTTCTCTTTAGTTTGTCCCTTACTTTAGTCAAGGTATCTGTTAGGTTTATAAAAATTTAGAATACTATATCCCTATAATTTTTCATCTAATGATCTCATTGAGGAAACGTAGGAGAAGTTTGAAAGCAAATAGTGGTCACTGAGTGCTTCTTATGTATCAAATTCTAGATGTTAATATGTAATTTAATCTTCAGAAAGGTCTGTTAGACCATAAGCTCCTTAGAGCACAGCTTTGGGTCTTCATCTACATAATCTCTCTAATTAGCTATACGTTTAATAAGTGTATACAGTTAGATAAACACTGAATGAGTAAATAAGTCTATAAATTATTTTCCTCATTTTAGAGAAAATAAAATGGGTGTCTGAAATTAAGTCTATCAGTAGTCCCATAGCTACTAAGCGGCAAAACTTTAACCTGTACGTACTCTTTTTATTATTATTATACTTTAAGTTCTGGGATACATGTGCAGAACATGCAGGTCTATTACATAGGTATACACATGCCATGGTGGTTTGCTTCTCCCATCAACAAGTCATCTACATTAGGTATTTCTCCTAATGCTATCCCTCCCCTTGCCCCACACTCCCTGACAGGCCCCAGTATGTGATGTTCCCCTCCCTGTGTCCATGTGTTCTCATAGGGCAAGTCCTACTTAGGAGTGAGAATATGTGGTCTTGGTTTTCTGTTCGTGTGTTAGTTTGCTGAGAATATGGTTTCCAGCTTCATCCATGTCCCTGCAAATGATATGAACTCATCCTTTTTTATGGCTGCATAGTATTCCATGGTATATATGTGGCACATTTTCTTTAACCAGTCTATCATTGATGGGCATTTGGGTTGGTTCCAAGTCTCTGCTATTGTGAATAGTGCTGCAGTAAACATACGTGTGTGCCTTTGTACTAGAATGATTTGTAATCCTTTGGGTATATACCCAGTAATGGGATTGCTGGGTCAAATGGTATTTCTGATTCTAGATCATTGATGAATTGCCACACTGTCTTCCACAATGGTTGAACTAATTTACACTCCCACCAACATTATAAAAGCATTCTTGTTTTTCCATATACTCTCCAGCATCTGTTGTTTCATGACTTTGTAATGATGGCCATTCTAACTGGCATGAGATGGTATCTCATTGTGGTTTTGATTTGCATTTCTCTAGTGACCAGTGATGATGAGCTGCTTTTCATATATTCGTTGGCCACCTAAATGTCTTCTTTTGAGAAGTGTCTGTTCGTATCCTTTGCCCACTTTTTGATAGCATTGTTCATTTTTTTCTTGTAAATTTGTTTAAGTTCTTTGTAGATTCTGGATATTAGCCATTTGTCAGATGGATAGATTGCAAAAATTTTCTCCCATTCTATAGATTGCCTGTTCACTCTGATGATAGTTTCTTTTGCTATACAGAAGCTCTTTAGTTTAATTAGATCCCATTTGTCAATTTTGGCTTTTGTTGCAGTTGCTTTTGGTGTTTTAGTCATAAAGTTATCACCCATGCCTATGTCCTGAATGGTATTGCCTAAGTTTTCTTCTAGGGTTTTATGGTTTTAGGTGTTATATTTAAATCTTTAATCTATCTTGAGTTAATTTTTGTATAAGGTATAAGGAAGGGGTCCAGTTTCAGTTTTCTGCAACACCATTTATTAAATAGGGAATTCTTTCCCCGTTGCTTGTTTTTGTCAGGTTTGTTAAAAATCAGATAGTTGTAGATGTGTGGTGTTATTTCTGAGGCCTCTGTTCTATTCCATTGATCTCTGTCTCTGTTTTGGTACCAGTACCATGCTGTTTTGGTTACAGTAGCCTTACAGTATAGTTTGAAGTCAGGTAGCATGATGCCTCCAGCTTTGTTCTTTTTGCTTAGGATTGTCATGGCTATATGGGCTCTTTTTTGTTTCCATATGAAATTTAAAGTAGTTTTTCCTAATTCTGTGAAGAAAGTCAATGGTAGTTTGATGGGAATAGTGTTGAATCTATAAATTACTTGGGCAGTATGGCCATTTTCACGATATTGATTCTTCCTTTCCATGACCTTGAGATGTTTTTCCATTTGTTTGTGTCCTCTCTTATTTCCTTGAGCAGTGGTTTGTAGTTCTCCTTGAAGAGGTCCTTCACATCCCTTGTAAGTTGTATTCCTAAGTATTTTATTCTCTTTGTAGCAATTGTGAATGAGAGTTTGCTCATGATTTGGCTCTCTATTATTGGTGTATAGGAACGCTTGTGAATTTTGCACATTGATTTTGTGTCCTGAGACTTTGCTGACGTTGCTTTTCGGCTTAAGGAGATTTTGGACTGAGATGTTGGGGTTTTCTAAATATACATTCATGTCATCTGCAAACAAAGATAATTTAACTTCCTCTCTTCCTATTTGAATACCCCTTGTTTCTTTCTCTTGCCTGGTTGCCCTGGCCAGAATTTCCAATACTATATTGAATAGGAGTGGTGAGAGAGGGCATCCTTGTCTTGTGCCAATTTTCAAAGGTAATGCTTTCAGCTTTTGCCCATTCAGTATGATATTGGCTATGGGTTTGTCATAAATAGCTCTTATTATTTTGAGATATGTTCCATCAATTCCTAATTTATTGAGTGTTTGTAGCATGAAGGGGTGTTGAATTTTATCAAAGGCCTTTTCTGCATCTATTGAGATAATCGTGTGGTTTTTGTCATTGGTTCTGTTTATGTGATGGATTATATTTATTGATTTGCATTTGTTGAACCAGTCTTGCAGCCCGTGGATGAAGCTGACTTAATTGTGCTAGATAGGCTTTTTAATATGCTCCTGGATTCGGTTTGCCAGTATTTTATTGAGAATTTTTGCATCGATGTTCATCAGGAATATTGGCCTGAAATGTTCTTTTTCTGTTGCGTCTCTACCAGGTTTTGGTATCAGGATGATGCTGGCCTCATTAGTCCCTCTTTTTCTGTTGTTTGGAATAGTTTCAGAAGGAATGGTGCCAGCTCCTTTTTGTACCTATGGTAGAATTTGGCTGTGAATTCGTCTGGTCCTGGGCTTATTTGGTTGATAGGCTATTAGTTACTGCCTCAATTTCAGAACTTGTTATTGGTCTATTCAGGAATTCGACTTATTCCTGGTTTAGTCTTGGGAAAGTGTATGTGTCCAGGAATTTATCCATTTCTTCTAGATTTTCTAGTTTATTTGTGATTTTCTAGTTTATAGTATTCTCTGATGTTTGATTGTATTTCTGTGGGATCAGCGGCAATATCCCCTTTATCATTTTTTATTGTGTCTATTTGATTCTTCTCTCTTTTCTTCATTAGTCCAACTAGCAGTCTATCTATTTTGTTAATCTTTTCAAAAAACCAGGTCCTGGATTCATTGATTTTTTTTGAAGGGTTTTTTGTGTCTCTATCTCCTTCAGTTCTGCTCTGATCTTAGTTATTTCTTGTCTTCTGCTAGCTTTTGAATTTGTTTGTTCTTGCTTCTCTAGTTCTTTTAATTGTGATGTTAGGGTGTCAGTTTTAAATCTTTCTAGTTTTCTCCTGTGGGCATTTAGTGCTGTAAATTTCCCTCTAAACACTGCTTTAGCTGTGTCTGAGATTCTGGGACATTGTGTCTTTGTTTTCACTGGTTTCCAAGAACTTATTTATTTCTGCCTTAATTTCATTATTTACCCAGTAGTCATTCAGGAGCAGGTTGTTCAGTTTCCATGCAGTTGTGTAGTTTTGAGTGAGTTTCTTAATCCTGAGTTTTAATTTGATTGCATTGTGTTCAGAGAAACTGTTATGATTTCTGTTATTTTGCGTTTGCTGAGGAGTGTTTTACTTCCAATTATGTGATCAATTTTAGAATAAGGTCTCAGTAGTGCTGAGAAGAATGTATATTCTGTTGATTTGGGGTGGAGAGTTCTGTAGCTATCTATTAGGTCTGCATGGTCCATAGCTGAGTTCAAGTCCTGAATATCCTTGTTAATTTTCTGTCTCGTTGATCTGTCTAATATTGACAGTGGAGTGTTAAAGTCTCCCGTTATTATTGTGTGGCAGTGTAAGTCTCTTTTTAGTTCTCTAAGGACTTGCTTTATGAATCTGGGTGCTCCTGTATTAGGTGCATTTATTTTTAATATAGTTAGCTCTCCTTGTTGCATTGATCCCTTTATTATTATGTGATGCACTTCTTTGTCTTTGTTGGTTTAAAGTCTATTTTATCAGAGAGTAGAATTGCAACCCCTGCTCTTTTTTTGCTTTCCATTTGCTTGTAAATCTTCTTCATCCCTTTATTTTGAGCCTATGTGTGTCTTTGCATGTGAGATGGGTCTCCTGAATACAGCACACTGATGAGTCTTGACCCTTTATCCAATTTTCCATCTGTGCCTTTTAATTTGGGCATTTAACCCATTTACATTTAAGGTTAATATTGTTATGTGTGAATATGATCCTGTCATTATGATGCTAGCTGGTTATTTTGCCCATTAGTTGATGCAGTTTCTTCAGTGTCGATGGTCTTTATATTTTGGTTTGTTTTTGCAGCGGCTGATACTGGTTGTTCTTTTCCATATTTAGTGTTTCCTTCAGGAACTCTTGTAAGGCAGGCCTGGTGGTGACAGAATCCCTCAGCATTTGCTTGTCTGTAAAGGATCTTATTTCCCTTCGCTTATGAAGCTTCGTTTGGCTGGATGTGAAATTCTGGGTTGAAAATTCTTTTCTTTAAGAATGTTGAATATTGGCCCCCACTCTCTTCTGGCTTGTAGGGTTTCTGCAGAGAGATCCACTGTTAGCCTGATGGGCTTCCCTTTGTGGGTAACCTGACCTTTCTCTCTGTCTGCCTTTAACATTTTTTCCTTCTTTTCAACCTTGGTGAATCTGACGATCATGTGTCTTGGGGTTACTCTTCTCAAGGAGTATCTTTGTGGTGTTCTCTGTATTTTCTGAATTTGAATGTTGGCCTGTTTTGCTAGATTGGGGAAATTCTCTTGGATAATATGCTGAAGTGTGTTTTCCAACTTGGTTCCATTCTTCCCGTCACTTTCCAGTACACCAATCAAACGTAGGTTTGGTATTTTCACATAGTCCCATATTTCTTGGTGGCTTTGTTCATTCTTTTTCATTCTGTTTTCTCTAATCTTGTCTTCACACTTTATTTGATTAAGTCAATCTTCAGTCTCTGATATCCTTTCTTCCACTTGATCGGTTTGGCTGCTAATACTTGTGTATGCTTCACAAACTTCTCATGCTATTTTTTTCAGCTCCATCAGGTCATTTATGTTCTTCTCTAAACTGGTTATTCCAGTTAGCAATTCCTCTAACCTTTTATCAAGGTTCTTGGCTTCCTTACATTGGATTAGACCATGCTCCTTTAGCTCAGAGGAGTTTGTTATTACCCACCTTCTGAAGCCTCCTTTTGTCAATTCGTCAAACTTATTCTCTGTCCACTTTAGCTCCTTCGCTGGCAAGGAGTTGTGATCCTTTGGAGGAGAAGAGGCATTCAGGTTTTTGGCATTTTCAGCCTTTTTGTGCTGTTTTTTTCCTCATCTTCGTGAATTTATCTACCTTTGGTCTTTGATGTTGGTAACCTTCTGAAGGAGTTTTTGCTTGGTCGTCCTTTTTTGTTGTTGGTGGTGGTGCTATTGCTTTCTGTTTGTTAGTTTTCCTTCTAACAGTCAGGCCCCTCTGCTGCCGGTCTGCTGGAGTTTGCTGGGGGCCCACACCAGACCCTGTTTGCCTGAGTATCACCTCAGGTGATCCGCCCGCCTCATCCTCCCAAAGTGCTGGGATTACAGGGGTGAGCCACTGCGCCTGGCCTGTACTCTTTAATCATCTTACATATGTCAGTTATGAGCTTGATTTTTCAGCACCCTACAATTCATTCACCCAGAAAGAGAACATAAATGCAATAGTCAAAATAGTTTTCATGTAGAGGATGAAATATAAGACTATCCACAATGTTGCCTTTTTATTTCTGCTTCATTGCCACATTACATCAATGAGTGAGTAACAGTTATACCTCTGAACTATTTTCCACAGAACAGAAATGACCTGTTAGGAGGATTATCTTTGCTTTTGAGTAATTTTAGTGGTTAAGAGCTTGAACTAAGTAGTTAGACAAACTTAGTCTCAGTCATGCTACTAACTGGCTCTTTTTCTTTAGGCAAATTTCTTTTGCCTGAAGAACCTCTCTAAGCTTCACTTTTGCCATAAAATGGAAATAATAATACTTACCTTATAGGGCTAATGTGGGGATAGAGATAATATGCTTAGCTCAATAACTTGCATAGAGAAGATGCTTGTTTAGAGTTAGTTAAAACTGGATGTTTCTGTTGTTGTTGTCATTGCTATTACAAATATTATTATCATCTTTGAATATGGTGATTTCATTTTTCCAGTGGTCCCCTAAACCCAGGAAAAGTCGTTGAGAAATAATCAGAGGGAGTGTATTTATATAAATGATGGCCTTCATTATATATTGTACATTAATAAACTTTGCTTCTTAACATGTTGTGAGTACCTTTAAATTAAAACTTTTGGAGAGGATAAAACAATTTTCTTTATTTAAAAAATTTTCCTGGGACTGGCATGGTGGCTCACACCTATAATCCCCCACACTTTAGGAGACTGTGGCAGGAGGATCACTTAAGCCCAGGAGTTCAAGACCAGCCCAGGGAACATAGCAAAAACCTGTCTCTACAAAAAAAAAAAAAAAAAAAAATTAAAAGATTAGTTGGGTGGGTTTGGTGGCATACACCCTGTAGTACTGGCTACTTAAGAGGCTGAAATAAGAGAATCACTTGAGCCCAGGAGTTTGAAGTTCCGGTGAACTGTGATCACACCACTGTACTCCAGCCTGGGTGACAGAGTGAGAACCTGTCTCAAAAAGAAAAAAAAAAAAAAAAAATTTCTTCTGTCTTGTATCTTTGACTTGCAAAAGCCTATATTTTTAGAGTCAGTTTTTTTAGACATTAGTTTGATACGGAAACCAAGGTTGTCTGCAGCAGACCATTCTGAGGTTGTTGGGGGTATTGTTGGAAAAAATGTGATTAGGATTTATTATACATTCTTATATTTATTTGTTTTTTGTCAGTGAAGCAGTCACCCCTGATTATTGCTTTAGGCCATCAATTGAGGTGCACTGCAAGGGGTAAATTGTTCTACACATTAGTAAGCTGGGTAAACAAATTGTTGAGCAAACCTAATTTGTTTGTTAGAGAAAGTGGCCGACATACAATTTTGAAAATGGAAATATTCATAAATTGGATGACCATGGTAGAATAGATCCATTGTGAAATAACCACTATCTTTAAGAATCCTGTACTCATTGGTGAGACTGACAAAAAATGGTACTGTGACTGAGGTAAACACAAGGTTACAGCAGCCCTTAAGAGGAGTACTTTCCTCAGGCTTGGGGAAGGTAAGACAGACAGGAGAGGAGTCAAAAATCTTCACAATATTGATGTCTATTCTGGGCCTTGAAGATGAAGTAGGCGCTGGCTAGGTAGATGGAGGGTAGGAGGGGAAGGGGGTAAATTTTTCCAGGTTGAGAGAGCAACATGTTTGAGGAACTATAAGATAGGGGAATAAAATGAGAATACTAGGCGTTAGAGAAGAATGAGATTTTTCTGGATGTAACTTTTTTGCACTAGGTAGCCTATCAGTTAGAGGATCTGTTTTGTGAAGAAACTAGTCAGTTCAGAGGAGGAAAATGATTGAAGTAGTATTCATTAAACTAAATATTTTATTCTGCTGACTTGGTCAATCAAGTCAGACTTGGAGCCTGATAATCCATTTGGGCATCGATTTGTCTTTATTGTTAACTTTGTAACTTGGAAAATTTTTTTCAAAATCTTCACATGGTTCTCAATACTGGTTTTACAATATAATCACATGAGGAAGTTTTGTAAAAATAAGTGTGGATTTGCTATAAAATGTCCCAGTAGAAATTTTTTTAATGTTGGGAGGTGGGGAAATAGATGATAAAAGATTTGCAAAATATTGCTAATCACTGAGAGTTGGTAATACGTTTCCATTATGTTTGTATATGTTTGAGCATTTATATAACTAAAAGTTTAAAAAGTAAAATTAGAATTTTTTATGAACAGCCACCAAAAAATACCCATACTTGGGCCCCATCCTAAACCAATTAGGTCAAAATTTCTTGGGGTTTAGGACCCAGATATCTTTTTTGTTGTTGTTGTTGTTGTTGTTGTTGTTTGAGTTCAACATGTTTATGGTATGTAGCCATGGTTGAAAACTTTTATTTTGTAAGATAGACAAAGCAGGAATTATTATTCTCATTTTACAGGAGAAAAACAGAGGGCTCTGTGGTTTGTTAAAAGGCCACACAGATAGTAAAGAACACAGCCATTACATTATCAGCCTGTTGCCTGGTATCAAAGAAATTAGTTTGTTGCTAGTTAGTGTCACATGATATGTTCAGAACTATACTATATTGAAGATCTTAGGCCCTACAGTTCTGTTCTAGAGCATCCCTAGTTCCTGTTGTTCCTCAGACTGGCAGTGAGTGTTGAGTGCAAGCAACAAAGTTTGCTGAATTGCTCTTTTGTGAGTGGATGTTTATAGTTCAGCCTGCCATTTTTTTTTTTTTTTTTTTCTTGGTCTGTAAGTAAGAAAGCAAGCTGTGTAAGTGTCTCTAAGAAAGGAAAGATGCGGATACTTTCCTCATGTCCTCTGTGCTAGGGCAGTAAATCTACATGCAAATTAAAGATTTTGGTGACAAATGAGAAACACCCATCATGACTCCAATCTCTTCTTAACTTTCCTGGGTGTTGTTAATTCGTAACATAGTTTGAATTGACTTACTATTATTGATTTCTTTATTTATTAGAATGAAAAGGGAAATTTTGCCTTACAAGGGAAATATGGTTATCAGACGCTTTCTTTCTCATAGAATAAAAAGACCTTGTAGGATATAAACTGTGCAAATGACAGTTAAATTGATATGGTGAAGGTTAATGCATGCTTGCTGCATTGATGTTGGAGGTCCCAGTCATTTACCACTATGCTCCTATAATACATGCAGTACATCTTCATTAGGAAGGCATATAGCAATCAGTTTCAGGTTTCTGGATGAGCCTGTGGCCAGGCCATAATTAACCTTTTGAACTTGGAATTGTAGCAGAATGTACTGTTGGCTTAGGTTATCAGTTATGGTTAGAGTCAATTAATATTCAAAGAAGGCTTATTGGTGATAGATATTATAATTTCCTCATCTTCCTGTTGTGCGCTTAACAAATAGAAATGTTACAACAAATAATTTCGTTTTTTTGCTTTTGGAAAGAGATTCCTTGCCAAACAGTTCTGTAAGCAACAGCTGTTCTTGTTTGGGTTTTTTCTTGGGGTGGAGGGGGATTCTTAATTTTCAGTATTGTTTTTCAGTTTCCTATGTATGAAGCAGTGCAACTAATAAGGGGACTTTTAGAATTACATATGTCAAATTATACTAGAAAAAAAACTCACATATAACATACCAACATACTTTAAAAATAAGCTTAAAAAATTAAAGTTCAAGTGAAATCATGTATTTTATTTATTTATTTGTTTTGAGAGGAGGTCTCACTCTGTCACCCAGAGTGGAGTACAATGGTACAAACACAGCTCACTGCAGCCTTAAACTCCTTGGTTCAAGCCGTGCTCCTATCTTACCTCCCAAGTAGCTGGGACTACAGCCATGCATCAACATGCCCTGCTGATTTTTTTATATTTTGTAAAGATGGGGACTCCGTATGATGTCCAGGTTGGTCTCAAACTCCTGGGCTCAAGTGACCCACCCACCTCTGCTTCCAAAAATGCTGGAATTACATGCATGAGCCATCAACCCTAGATGTTAAAATTTTTGTGTCTTCTTTTTCTATACAGTATTTCACTCAAATAAAATAGTATCAGAAAAATGACTGACTGAATTTTGCTTATTTTGGAAAAACTTAATAGAATGTTTATTAATCAGGTAAAACTGAAAATATTAATTGCCAGTCCAAATGAAGGGAAATTTGCCATTTTTATGAATTTAAATTATCTATTATAGTTGAAAGATAACTGCCCAAACTAAGCAGCTATTTGTTTTTAAGCTACAGTTGTTTATTCTGTTAACTTATCCTATTAGTTTTAGAAATAATGTTTTATTAAAATCAAATATGTCTTAGAAGTTATTTCTAGAAAAAAGTTGCACTGAGGTTTTATTTATTGAAGTTTTAATTGTAATTTGACCATACATATTGTTTTGAAATGACAGTCGTCCCTCAGTATCTGTGTAGGATTGGTTCCAAGACACCTCACAGATACCAAAATCCATGGATGCTTTGGTCACTTACATAGAATGGTGTAGTATTTACATTTAACCAATGCATATCCTTTCACATACTTTAAATCATCTCTATATTATGTATAATAACTAATACAATGTAAATACTATGTAAATCTTTGTTATACTATATTGTTTAGGGAATAATAACAAAGAGAAAGTCCATATGTGCTCAGTACGGTTGCAACCATCCATTTTTCCCCATATTTTCAATCTGCGATTGGTTGAATCTATAGATGTGGAACCCACAGATAGGAAGGTCCAACTGTATAGTGAGAAATTGAGAACATGAATGTCCAACGCTAAGGCATTGGTTGAGTATATTGTGTACATCACTTTGAAGAAATATTATAGGTATTAACATGATGATAGGATAGAATTTCAATAACTTGGGAAATTGTACCTTAAAAGTTAAAAAGTAGGTTAGAAAATTGCATATTTAGGGATGAGGGTTATTGAGAAAGACTGGAAGGAAGTATACTAAAATGTAAACGGTGGTCTCCTGTAAGTGGTAGTATTATGTCTTTTTTCTTATTTATATATTTTATCATATAAAAACTTTTTTTCTGAAATGTTTGTCAGTATCAGTATAGCATAGTATGTAAAGCTTGACTGCCTGGTTCAGATTCCAACTCTGTTACTTCCTGGTTGTGTGGCTGTGTGACATTGGACAAATGTTTATATTCTTTATGCTTCAGTTTCCTCGTCTGTAAAATGGGTACAAGAACCTGTCTTGTAGGATTGATATGAAGATTAATTGTATATTAATAATAATATATTTGGAGTTAAACTAAGTAAGCACGTAATCACATAATGCTGTGAGTGCTGTAACCTTGTCCGCTCCATTCTGAGCATAGCCCTTCTAGTGTAGCATAGTACAGAGCCTGTTGCTTTACTGCTCACCTTTAGCCTTCATATCTATCTTCCTTCTCTGTATCTCCATCTGTATGTCTCATGAGCTCTGTAGGGGAGGCAAAAACTTTTTCCTCTACCCCTTCTACATTTTCTGACTGTGGCCCTGTACATGATACTACCAAAAGACAAATTACCAAGGGAAAAGCATACAAATTTTATTTAGTAATTTTTACATGTACATAGGAGCCTTCACAAGAAAAGTGAAGATCCAAAACCTCCTCTTTAAAAGGCGGTTTATAGACTGTCACCAGACTCATGAAAAAGGAAGCACTGATTGATGGATCTGGTAAAGGAACAGCAGTGCAAGAGATGATTTTGTCTTAACTTCTCTTAAAGAGTTCATGTAGCCAAAATAGAGTTGTCTGTCTGTGGTAACAGTGACCTGCTTGCAGCATAATATCCTTTGTTTCCATGGTATAATCTTACTTTTCTGTTAAGCATCTGCTTTTTTGTTGGGACACAATCTGCCATTTTTATCCTGTAAGCATTTATTAAGGTATGTAATTTGCAAGGAATTAAACAAAGCTCTATAAAAAATTTTAGAGATAGTGCAAGAAACAAAGCAGGAAAAATCCAGGCCCTTCTTGGCTTTGTCAAGTATTAGCTCTATGCCCACAAGCAAAGTTATATAAATTGCCTGAGTCTTGGTTTCCCCTTTAAAGCTTGGGGATAAAAATCCCTACTTCAAAATCATGTCTGGCATAGAGTAGATCCTTAATAAAAGCTGATTTTCTTTCTTTCTTCCTGCTTCCCCATATAGCATGTGTACAGAATAATTGTAATCAAGGAACCCACCCAAACTGCAGATTGCAAATCTCTCTGAAGATGTATCGCTAAACAATCTCCTGCTTAAATAATCACTGTTACATCATCTGCCCTTCATGTGATCACACATCTTTTCCCTGCCTACTAAACTACCAGTGGTTAATTTGTTTAGATTTGAGCATTCTTGGCAATCATTACCCATGCTGCTACAACTTAGAAATAGATAAAAATTATGTTACTCTTGGGATGGGAATGCAGTCATTGTGTGTGAACAGCCATTCATCCATTCGCTCATTCATTTACTGACAAAAATTTTTGTACCTGCTATGTTCCAGACATGGAACAGACATGGTCCAGACAAATACCATAATTCTTGCAATGTAATAGATATTTTAATCTTAGCTATCTTATTATTATCCAATATCATTATATACCAGGCCAAGCTCTTGAAATGAATTGTTTAATTTATACAATGGTTCCTCCAAGGTAGGTGCTATAATTAACCTTCATTTTACAGATAAGGAAATTGAGTCCTGGAGAAGTTAAGTGATATCCTGAAGTTCACATAGCTAATTAAAAAAGGAGCTAGGATTCAGACCTAGGCACTTTGTGTCTAGTATGTGTTATTTTAACCTCTGTGCCAGGAGGTATCAAAGTGAGTTTCAGGGACTTATTAGAGATCCCCAAGACCCTTTCAGGGAGTCAATGAGATCAAAAGTACTTTTAAAATAATGCTAGAATAATATTTACCTTTTTCACTCTCATGAACATACAATGGAGTTTTCTAGAAGCTCTATGCCATTATGATATCACAACAGATTGAATGCAGAAGCAGATATGAAAGAGACTTATAAAATGTAAAACAGCACCACTCTAATTTAAAAAGTTTTTGTTTCAGAAAATACAGCTTTTTCACAAAAATGTATTATTTATATTAACATGCCATACATGTATTATTTTAAAATAAATTAATATTTTTTAATTCTCAGTTTTAGTTTCTAATATGATAAATATCAATTGACATAACCTATATAAATAAAAGCTTCCTGGGTTCTTCAGTAATGTTTTTAAATTATGAAAGTGTCCGTGCACAAAAAGTTTGAGAACTGCTACTCTACAGTGTTAGAACCTTCCTCATATTTCAGAACCTTTCTTTTGACATATATTTTGTATTTTTTAAGTTAACCTCCCAATTTCAGACAATCCAGCCATTCTGTTAAAAAAGGCCTTTCTTACAAGTTTTCAGAATTTTTAGCAGTAATACTTGAGACCTTTGTATATTCTTTGACCCTGTTTACCTGCTCCAAGAGCTTACAGTACATACCAGAATATCATGATTCTGGTGTACTTGAGTCACTTTTAAAGTAAGTTTTTTGAAATACATAGAATGATTTTTTAATTAAAGCAGATTGGGTATAAATGTTTATATTTCAGTATATCACTGGTGTGACAACTGGTATATCACTGTCTCCAAAAGTTTATTCAGCCACAAAGGGAATATTCTGTTTTCTTTCTTAGATAATGAAATGGCTGAGTGTTTTAACACACTTTATTGTATAATATATTTGCCAGCATTTTAGAAGCATTATAGAGTATGGCACACTAGATGGTTTCTAATAGAACTGTTTATTTCATTTAACAGTTATTAATCATATGCCAGACCCTTTGCTTAAGTACCAGGGACACAGACTAAATGTGGTCTTGGTTCTTAAAAATCTTATGAGTAGCCAGGTGTGGTAGCTCAAGCCTGTAATCCTAGCACTTTGGGAAGCCAGGGCAGGAGGATCACTTGAGGCCGGGAGTTTGAAAACAGCCATGGCAATTTAGTGAGACCCTGTCTCTACAAAAAATTTTAAAAATAGCTGGGTGTGGTGGTGTGCGCCTATAGACCCAACTGCTTGGGAGGATGGCTGCAGCCCAGGAGTTCAAGAATGCAGTGAACTATGATTATGCCACTGCACTCCAACCTCGGGGACAGAGCAAGACCCTGTCTCTAAAACAAAACAAAACAAAAACTTTATGTGAGGGGAGATAAAAAAAGAAAACAAATGAAAGATATTTTTGCTAAGCTACTATTAAACTTCTTAAAAATAACACCTTTTTTGTTCTTGATGAATGATGATTATCATTGATTCTATGTGAATAAAAGGTAGCCTATTTGATATGAGTATAGTATGTTAGTAAATTCTACTTCCATTATGAAATGGAAATTATTGAGATCTAATACAATGATAAAGTATTTCATAAAACAATGGCTAAATATTCTAATCTCTCTCAAGATAAAATGAGATAATATTGTCTATGTATATAGTGGACACAGAGACTGTTCACTCTAAGACAAAGTTAATTGCCATGAGTTTGTACATGTGATCATCAAAAAGAACAGTATCCTAAATTTCCTAGAAAGTTGTGAAACATGTAGGTGTAGATTTTAAATAACTAGACTGCATATCCAAATATTACAGTGAATGTATACCCCTTTTTATGCTGAATGAACTGATCGCAGTTTAAATTTTTGCACCTAGGAATGCTTTATAGGTCTGCCTTACTTACATACTTACTTAGTGCACAATCTAATGGGATTCCAACAAGTATCACATTACTGGTATTTCACGGGAAAGGGGAAGTGGGACTCCCGTGTGGTAAATATCGTGAGCTTCATAGATGACAGTTTGTCCAGAAACAAAGTTAAAACTCTGAAACTTGCTAGCAAAATTTTTACTACTAAAAATTTTATTCTAATGAAGTATGAACTTGGTGTTACCTAAAACTTAATAACATCTTTTGAGATGCACAGTGTCACGCTAACCTAGAATAGTATCTGAATCCTAGCCTAACCATTTAGATTATGTGGAGTTTCTAGGGCCCAGTAAAAATGGACATGAATAAAGAGGTACATTTTAATGAAATTGTGGCTTTGTTTTGAATTTTTAAATGTTGTATAGATTAATGATCAGTTTTACTAACTTCTTGTAGAGAGAATTAAAGACAGGTAAATTTAAGATTTCTTGGCTTGGTATTACTTCCTGTTACAGGAGGAGGGAGATGTAGTTAGAGAAGTATACAATGTATTGCTAATTGTGGGGAAATAAAAAAAAATATTTTTATAACACCAGCTATTACTGAAATAAGACTCAATGAAATCTTCCTGACTGAAAAAGATACTGTGATTTTTTTTTTTTTTTCTAGGGAAGGGGCAAATTGCCCCTGTCCTCTCATCTTCTACTAAGAGGGACTGAGAATCTCTGGGGTGATTTGAGAACTTTTATGTTTATCAAAGTGATGGTGGATGGTGGAAAGATGGGGAAAAGTATTCCAAGAATGGGAATTAAAATATTAATAACACTGGCGTAATGGCCAGAGTCCTGAGCACTGTCTTACTAGCCTGTCGATTTTATTTTTTAAAATTCTTGTTTTTCTCTGTTTTAAAACATTTTCTAATTGACACATAATAATCGTGCATATTTATGGGGCACATAGAGATGTTGTGATACATATAATGTATAGTGATCAGATCAGGATTATTAGCATATCCATCATCTCAAACATTTATCATTTCTTGGGAATATACAATATCTTCTATTTAAAATTGTGTAATATATTATCGTTAGCTATATAGCCATTCTACTGTAGTTAGAATGTATTCCTCTTATCTAGCTGTAATTTTGTGTTTTTTTTTTAAACAAACCTCTCCTTATCTTTCTATTCTCCCTAGCCTTTCCCAGCCTTTAATATTCTCTATTCTAGTTTTTACTCCTATGAGACCAACTCTTTCTTAGCCTCCACATGTGGGTGAGAACATGCGGTGTTTCACTTTCTGTTTGGGCTTATTTCACTTAACATAATGCCTGCAGTTCCATCCATGGTGCCGTGAATGATAGGATTTCCTTCTGTTTTCTGGCTGAATAGTATTCCATTGTGTATGTGTACCACATTTTCTTTATACATTTATCCACAAATGGACATAAAGGCTGGTTCCGTATCTTGGCTATTATGAATAGTGCTGCAACAAACATGGCCGGGGACGGGGTGCAGATGTCCCTTTGATATACTGATATCCTTTCCTTTGGATAAAGTACCAGCAATAGGATTGTCAAATCATAAGGTAGTTCTATTTGTAGTATTTTGAGGAACCTCCTTATTTTCTCCATATAAGGTGGTGGTCACATTCCCACCAACAGTATAGAAACAGTATGTTGTCCACATTCCCACCAGCATTTTTTTTTTTTTTTTTTTTTTTTTGCTCTTTCTGGTAATAGCCATGCTAATGGGATGAAATGGTATTTCATTGTGGTTTTGATTTGCATTTCCCTGATTATTAGTGATTAAATATGTTTGTTGACCATTGCTGTGTCTTCTTTTGAGAAATGTCTGTTCAGAGTATTTGTCCATTTTCTCTTTTTTTTTAAATATCATTATTTTTGGGGAGGGAATCTTGCTCTGTCGACCAGGCTGGAGTGCAGTGGTTTGGCTCACTGCAACCTCCGCCTCCCAGGTTCAAGCAATTCTCCTGCCTCAGCCTCCCAAGTAGCTGGGATTACAGATGCATGCCATGACACCCAGCTAATTTCTGTATTTTTAGTAGAGATGGGGTTTCCATGTTGGCCAGGCTGGACTTGAACTCCTGACCTTGTGATCCACCCACCTCGGCCTCCCAAAGTGCTGGGATTACAGAGCCACCACACCTGGCCTGTTTGCCCATTTTCTAATGAGATTGTTTGTGGAGTGTTGTTGTTGTTGTTGTTGTTTTGCTGTTGAGATGTTAGAGTTCCTTGTATATTCTATATATTAATCCCTCGACAATGAATAGTTTGCCAGTATTTTCTGCCACCCTGTAGGTCATCTGTTCACTCTGTTGATTGTTTCCTTTGCTGTGCAGAAGATACATAATTTGATATAATTCCATTTATTTACTTTTGCTTCTGTTGCCTGTGATTTTGAGATCTTATACATAAAATATTTCCCAGACCAGTGTCCTGAAGTATTTTCTTCTAGTAGTTTTGTTGTTTTAGGTCTTACATTTAGGTCTTTGAACTATTTTGAATTGATTGTCATCTAGTTTCATACTTCAGCATATGGATATTCAGTTTTCCCAGCACCATTTATTGAAGAGATTCTTGTTCCCCAGTGTATATTCTTGGTGTCTGTCAAAAGTCAGTTGGCTTGGCTCGGCGTGGTGGCTCACACCTGTAATCCCAGTACTTAGGGAGGCTGAGTCAGGCGAATCACCTGAGCTTGGGAGTTGGAGACCAGCCTGGCCAACATGGTAAAACCCCATCTATATTAAAAATACAAAAATTAGCTGGGCGTGGTGATGGGTGCCTGTAATCCCAGCTACTCGGGAGGCTGAGGCAGGAGAATCGCTTGAACCTAGGAGGCAGAGGTTGCAGTGAGTCGAGATCACACCACTGCACTGCAGCCTGGGCAACACAGTGACACTCCATTTCAAAAAAGAAAGAAAGAAAAAGCAATTGGCTATAGAAAAATCAATTAATTTGGGGGTTCTCTGTTCTGTTTTATTGGTCCATCTTTCTGTTTGTATGCCAATATCATACTGTTTAGCCTACTACAGTTTTGTGTTACATTTTGAAGTCTGGTTTATTCTTTTTACTCAATATCATTTTGGCTATATTTGGGGTCTTTTTGCTTCCATATGAATTTTAGGATTTTTTTTCTATTTCTGTGAAGAATGTCATTGGCATTTTCATAAAGAGTGCACTGACTATAAATCATTTTGGGTAGTATTGTCATTTTTACAATATTAAGTCTTCTGATCTATGAGCATAGGATTTTTTTTCTTTGTATGTATCCTCTTCAATTTTTTTCATTTGTGTTCTGTAGTTTTCCTTGTAAAGGATTTTCAACTCTTTGGTTCAATTTATTCCTAGGTATTTTTTGTAGCTACTATTGTAAATTTGTATTGTAAATATTGTAAATAGTAGCTACAAAAAAATGGATTGCCTTCTTGATTTCTTTTTCAGCTATTTCATTGTGTATAGAAATGCTACTGATATTTTTATGTTAAGGGTGTATCCTGCAACTTTACTGAATTCATTGATCAGTTCTAAATGTTTTTTGGTAGAATCTTTAGGTTTTTCTGTATATAGGATCATGTCATATGCAAACAGGGACAATTTGGCTTTCTCCTTTCCAATTTAGATGCCCTTTATTTCTTTTTCTTGTCTAATTGCTCTGGATAGGACTTCAGTGCTATGTTGAATAAGAATGAGAGTGGAAACCCCTGTTCCAGTTTATAAAGGAAAAACTTTGAGATTTTCTTCACTCAGCACAATGTTAGCTGTGGGTTTGACATATACAGCCTTGATTGTGTTAAGGTAGTTTCCTTCTATACCAGATTTGTTGAGAATTTTTATCATAAAGGGATGCTGAATTTTTTGTCCTTCGTTCTGTTGATGTGACATATCACATTTGTTGATTTACATATGTTGAACTATCCTTGCATACCTGTGATAAATCCCACTTGATTATGGTGTGTTATCTTTTTCATGTGCTATTTGATTCAGTTTGCTAGTATTTTTTTGGTTTTTGCATCTACATCCATGAGGGATATTGGCCTGTAGTTTTCAGTTTTTGTTGTCCTGATTTTGATATTGGGGTTATACTCGCCTTATAAAATAGTTAGGAAAAACTTCCTTCACATCATTTTTTTAATAGCTTGAGAAGACTTGGTATTAATTCATCCTTAAAGATTTGGTAGAATTAAGCAGTGCAGCCATCTACTCCTGGACTTTTCTTTGTTGGGACTTCAGTACTATTTTGAATAACAGTGGTGAAAGTGAACATCCTTGTCATGTCTCAGATCTTAGAGGAAAGTCTTTTGGTTTTTCCCCATTCCATATGATACTAGCCGTGGGTCTGTCATATATGGCTTTTATTATGTTGAGATATGTCCTCCTTGGTAAAGCCTACTAGGTATTCAAAGGGACTTGGAGCACAAGACCAGTAATGCTGTGGTTTTTGCAGATGATTAAAGAGAGGTACCACCTGGCCAGGCATGGTGGCTCATGCCTGTAATTCTAGCACTGTGGGAGGCTGAGGCAGGTGGATCACCTGAGGTCAGGAGTTCAAGATCAGCCTAACATCGATTAACCCTGTCTCTACTAAAAATTCAAAATTAGCTGGGCGTGGTGGCACATGTCTGTAATCCCAGCTACACGGGAGGCTGAGACAGGAGAATCAGTTGAACCCGGGAGTCAGAGGTTATGTGAGCCAAGATTGAGCCGTTGCACTCTGCTGGGCAACAAGAGCGAAACTTTGTCTCAAAAAAAAAAAAAAAAAAAAAGAGAGAAGTAGTACCTTGGTGGTCTTGGATAAGATCCCAAATAATTTTCTATGTTATCAGACAGAGAGGCTCCTATTCTTTTCCCTTACTTTCTTCCAAATAAATGGAGTCTCTCTCTCTCTCTCTCTCTCTCTCTCTCTCTCTCTCTCTCTCTCTCTCTCTCTCTCTCCTGTGCCACCTGGAACTGGGATTGTGGTGATGCAAGGACCTCTTGGTCACCACCACTGGAACTGCTCTGGGTCAGACTTGAAGCCAGCACAGCATTGCGCCTTGCCCAAGGCCCTTCTTTTCAGGGCAGCGAGTTTCCCTACGTATGTCCAGAGATGCTGTCCGGGAGCCAGAAATTGGAGTAAAAAACCTTAGCAGTTTACCTGCTATTATATTCTACTGTGGCTAAGCTGGCACTAAAGTCATGATACAAAGTCCTTCCCTCTCTTTGCCTATCTCCAAGTTTAGAAATTATTTCTTCTCCTTGGTCTAGTCTGTGAAGCTCTCAATTGTATTTTTCATTTCACTCATTGACTTGTTTAGCTGTAGTCTGTTTAGTTCTTTTCGTGCTCTCTGTCTCTTAATTGAATTTCTCATTCAAATTGGGAATTGTTTGCTTGATTTTCTGTAATTGTCTAGCTGTATTCTCTTGTATCTCACTGAGTTTTCTTAGGAATATTGCTGTGAATTATTTTTCTGGCATTTCATATATTTCTTTGCAATAGGCGTCTGTTACTGAATTATTGTGTTCCTTTAGACATGTTATGTTTTCTTACTTTTTCGTGTTTGGTATGTCCCTAGGTTGATTTCTATACATCTGGTTTGAAAATTGCCTCTTCCAATTTTATGAAGTAGGTTTGACAGACTGTAATTTACTTGTATAAATTAATTTTTCGTTGATAGACAAAGATTTATTCATATGAATGGGTTTGATATGTTTTGGTGGCTTCGGTTTTATATGGATGCAGCAATGAATTCTGTGTAGCTTCTTCAGCTGTAGTCCACGCTAGTCATGTATGCAAGTGTCTCAATGGCCTAGAATGAGAGACTTTATGGTGGCGGTGGTCCATATTTGCTGAGGGTGGGCTCACAAGGCTGTTTCTCCTGTCAGAAGCATATGTGTGCCACAGCGGGTCTGCCAACTTGGAGCTGGTGTTGGGGCTATGCTAAGGGTTGTTACTCTGACCAAGAGCATGTGCACACAGTTGCTCAGCTGGCCTGGGGGTGTGCTTATCAGGGATGGCCCTTGGGACTATTTCTCAGGCTTGGGACATGGGTGCATAACTGCTCCTCCCGCCTGGGGGCATGTGTGTGCCAGGGGCAGCCTGTGGGGCTACTATTCAGGCCTGGAACGCAAGTGCAAGTCTGCTCTGCCAGACAGAGTTGTATCTTCCAAGAGTGGCTTGCGGAGCTGTTTCTCAGGAGCTGTTGCAGGCACAGGGCCATTGTGCAGATCAGGAACTTATCTGCAGAGCTTGGGGTGCTGCAGGGCTGCTTCTCAGGTTCTGAGTTGGCTGATTCACTGTTCTGCTGGCCCAGTAGCATGCTGGCTGTTCAGAGGCTTGAGAGCTTCTCCCACTCAGGGCAGAACATGCAGCAGTTTGTTATGCTAAAGGATGGGTTCACACTGGGTAAGACTGCCAGACTGTTGTTCTGGGTAGAAGTGAGGACGTTGGGAGGTGGTTTTCCTACTGCGCAGGACCAGAGTCACAGCCACTCCTGGGCCCAGGCTCCATGCAGCTAGGTTTGTGGTGTTCAGCCACTGGTGTGGGCTTGGTGAAATGAAGATGGGAGCTGCAGTGCTGGATAAGTGCAATAGCTACTCACCTCCACCACACCCCACCCCTGCCAAGAAGGGCACACTCCAGAAGTGCCTCTGATCTCAAGATGGCACTGTGCTACAGCAGCTTGATTCCTGGGGTAAGTAGAGGGGGGAGAGTTGTGTTCCTTACTCAGGGCAGTGCAGCTGCATGAATTTCCAGCAATACTTTAAACTGGGCTCAGGGCTTGAGAGGACTGTTGCATTCTCCTATAGTAAGGACTGCCGTTGTTTTTGGTGGCATTGCGGGCTGGTGGGGTTCTTCTGCTTACTTTTTCCCTGCACTATGACTTCCCTCATGACTCTAGGCAGATCCAGTCCACACAGGGAAGACACAGTGCAGAAGTCACTGGTGCCTCAATGGTGCCCTCCTGGACTTCCAGTCACCACAGGTCTGTCTGTACTCCCCTGCTGTACTCTAGTGCCCTCCCTTTATCACTCCAGTCAAATCTTATCTGTTTATTTGTTGCCTTGGTTTTTTTCTTTTGGGGTCAACAAGCATCAGGTATCTCTAGTCAGCTATCTTGCTGACATCTTGCCTATGTGTTTCAAGAAAGTTTGAAAGTGCACTTTGGGTGTGACTTCAAGATGGCTGACTGTAGGTGCCCAACACTCACCTCCTCCACAAATAAGAGACCAAAATAGTAAGTATAAATACACATTGAATAGAGCTTCTAGGGAAAAACACAAATTCAGTGTGGAAGTGACAGGGAACCTCTGAGGCACAGCAGGAGGAAGTGAAGCAGCCAGCCTGCCCAGGGTTGGTTCAGAGCCAGGAGGAGCTCCACACTGCAAATAAAAGGCAAGCAAGAGATCCCTAGCAGTTCACATTCCCACTGCAGACTCCTGCAGTCCTAGCCATAGGAGTACCCCTTGACCTTTGAAGGTCCTGAGATTAGTATAGGAAGCTACTTGTAGTCCACACAGTGGCATTGTTCTAGAGAGGGAATTTGTACTGCTTCTCACACCCCTCCCCCCCAAACACCTGCAGCATAGTGCCATTTTGGGAGCCCAACCACTGCCAGGTTACATTCTGCCCTGGAGCCCAGCAGACTTTGCATCCCCACATACCTGGAGCCTCACTGGCATCCTCCCATGTCCACTCAGAGGACTTTAGTACTGCGATGCTGACTCACCCAGTGGTGCAGCCAGATTCCCAACATTCTAGCCAATGCAGTCCTCTGCACCATACAAAACAGGCAGTGCAGCACACCAGGAGTAGAGGAGTGGCCCTGGGACAAAGGGAGCCAACGCGTGCACTCCCCAGAGCCTGAGAACTGCCTCCCTGGTGTTGCTGCCATAGACAGTAACCCTGCCCCTTCCACTGGTAGGAGTTCTGGCATACCTGCATATACCTTCAGAGACCCTGGAGATTGACCTACCAGAGCTAGCACCTGTATGTACCACCAAGGTACCTGAATACAGGCACATGCCACCTGCTGGTACCCACACATGTCATCCAGGCACCTGAGGACATACCTGTTCTGCTCACCATCACTGCTTCCTGTGTGTACCATCCAGGGACTGGCCTGCCTTGTACACCAGATGCCAGCATCCACACACAGCTACCAGGAACCAGTCCACCCAAACTGCCACTGCCAATGCTGGCACATGTGTGTCATTTGGGGACTCAAGTGTTGAAGTTAGGTGGTTGCCCTATCACTGTTGCCACTCCTGATGTCATAGACATTGCCTAGAAGGTTGATAAACTGCCTACCCCACTGCCACTTCTAAACACAGCACCTGGAGGCCCGAGGACTGGCCTGTCAATACCTGCCCACCAGTGGCACCCATGTACACTCCCTAAGGGCCCAAGGACTGGCAAGCATGGCCTGCTACTGCGTGGGTGCCTAAGGGCCAGCCCACCTGGTGTCCCCATCTTAAGAAAAGCCTCACCACAGCCTCCGCTAACAACTGTGACCTAAACCACTGAGGAACTTGCAGGAACCACTATAAGGAACAGCCAAAGGAATTGGCTACTGCACCCATCCAGGGAACACACTACTGCACCCCCCACCAATCCAAATCAAAAACCAAAGCACTCTACTTAACCAGCACTATAAAAACTATTTCCCTGTGGAAGCCAGTCTGTATAATTAGAAGAAGCAACTTATACAAGATGCAGAGATATCAACATAAGGACATGAGAAACATGAAAAAGCAATTCCAAAAGAGCACAATAATTCTAAAGTAACAGATCCCAAAGAAAAGAAAATCTATAAAATGCCTTAAAAAGAATTCAAAATAATGATGAGATAGAAGAAAACATAGATAAACAATAACAAGAAATCGGGAAAACAATTCATGATCTCAATGAGAAATTTATCAAAGAGATAGATGGCATAAAAAGGAACCAAACAACCTGAAACCAAAGAATTCAGTGAATGAAATTTAAAAATACAGTCAGGAGCTTCAGCAATACACGAGATCAAGCAGAAGAAAGAATATCTGAACTTGAAGACAGGTTGCTTGCAATTATACAGGCAGAGAAAGAAAAGATAAAAGAATAAAAATTAGGGAAGAAACCGGTGTACCATGTAATATGCCATAAAGTAACCAGATATCCGAATTTTGTTAATTTTTAGAAGGGGAAGAGATAGGAAAAGTCATAGAAAACCTATTTAACGAAATACTAGCTGAAAACTAATCTTACAAAATATGTAATCTTGCAAAAGATATAGACTTCCAGATACAGGAAACTCAAAGATCCCCTAATATATTCAACCCAAAAGGTCTTCTGCAAATCACATCATAGTCAAACTGTCAAAAGTCAAAGACATAAAGAGAATTACAAAAAACAGCAAAAGTGTCCAGTTACGTATAAGGGAATGCTTATATGGGACAGTATCTACTGTTACGAAAACACGTAACAGCATAAAACTCGCTTGTAGAGCTGATATACAAATAAAAAAGAGAAAGGAGTCAAACATTATCACTATAAAAAAAACCACCTAATCATAAATGTAAACAATAAAAGAGGAAGGCCAGAACAAAGGATATCCAAAACAATCAGAAAGCAATAAAATGGCAGGAGTAAGTCATCACCTGTCAATTACAACCTTGAATGTAAACTATTTACATTCCTCCAATTAAAAGATACAGATTGGCTGAATGGACATAAAAGTGGGACCCAACTGTATGATGCTACAAGAAACTCACTTCACCTGTAGACACACAGATTGAAAGTGAAGGAATGGGCTGGGCACAGTGGCTCATGCCTGTAATCCCAACACTTTGGGAGGCCAACGCAGGCAGATCATCTGAGGTCAGGAGTTTGAAACCAGTCTGGCCAACATGGCAAAACCCCATCTCTACTGAAAAAATACAAAAATTAGCTGGGCGTGGCGACGGATGCCTATAATCCCAGCTACTCGGGAGGCTAAGGCATGAGAATCACTTGAACCCGGGCGATGGAGGTTGTGGAGAGCCAAGAGCACACTAGTGCATTCGAGCCTGGGTGACAGAATGAGACTCTGTATCAAAAAAAAAAAAAGGTGAAGAGATGGAAAAAGATACTCCATGCGCACAGTAACCAAAAGCGGCCAAAAGGAGGTATATTTAGATCAAACAAAGGGAAAGACACAAAAAGAGACAAAGAAGGTCATTATAAAACGATAAAGAGATCAGTACAACAAAGGGATATAATAGTTGTAAATATATATGCATTAAACAGTGGAGGGCTGACATATATACAGCAAATACTACTAGGGCTAAAGAGAACGATTAAGTCCCCAACTATTATGCTTTCGGCATTCAACAGATCATTAGACAAAAAATCCACAAACATTGGACTTGATCTGCACTGTAGACCAAATGGACCTAACAAAGATTTTCAGAACATTTAGCCCAATACCTGCAAAGTATACACTCTTTTTATCAGCACATGGAACATTCTCGCAGGGTTGCCGCATGTTAAGACACACAAAACCAATCTCAGTAAATTTTTAAAAGTTGAAATTATGCCACATATCATATCTGACCACAATTGGATAAAACTAGAAATTAGTAATGAGAAGAACTTTGGAAACTGTACAAATACATGCAGTGTAAACATGTCCTGAATAACCACTGGGTCAATGGATAAATTAAGAAGGAAATTTTTAAAAACTCTTGAGACAAATGAAAATTGAAACACAACATAACAAAACCTATGTGATACTATAGCATCACATAGCAGCAATCTAAGAAGGAATTTTATAGCAATAAACTCCTACATCAAAAAAGTAGAGTTCAAATAAACAACCAAATGATGCACATCAGGGAACTAGAAAAATAAGAACAAACCAAACCCCAGATTAGTTGAAGGACAGAAATAATGAAGATCAGAGCAGAAGTAAACATAATAGAAACTAAAATAAAAATACAAAATATCAATGAAAGAAACAGTTGGTTTTCTGAAAATATAAATAAATTTGATAAGCTGGTAGGTAAACTAACCAAGGACCAAAGAGAGAAAACCCAGATAAATAAGTTCAGAAACAAAGAGGAGACATTACAACTGATACTACAGAAATACCAAGGATCATTTGAGACTATTATGAATAAATATACACTAACAAAATTGGAAAGCCTAGACAAAATGGATAAATGTCTATAAACATACAACTTACCAAAATTGACCCAAGAAAAAGTAGAAAACCTGAACAGACCAATAACAAGTAATAAGACTGAATCAGTAATAAAAAGTCTCCCAAAAAAAAAGAGCCCAGGACTGCATGGCTTTAGTACTGAATTTTACCAAACTTATAAAGAAGATCTAACACCAATGCTTTTCAAAATATTTCAGAAAATTGCAATGGAGGGAATTCTTTCTAAGACATTCTGTAAGGTCAGCAAAACCTTGATACCAAAACCAGACAAGAACACAAGAAAACAAAAACTACAGGCCAATATTTCTGATAAACATAGATGCAAAACCCCTCAACAAAATACTTGCAAACCAAATAGCACATCAAAAGATGATACACCATAATCAAATGGGATTTATTCCAGGGATTCAGGGATGGTTCATCATATATAAATAAATGAACGAGATACATCACATCAACAGACCGAAGGGTAAAAAGCATATGAACCTCTCAATAGATGTAGAAAAACATTTGATAAAATTCCACATGCCTTCATGATAAAAATTCTCAACTAATTTGTTACAGAAGGAACGTATCTCCACATAAGAAAAGCTATATATGAAAAGCCCGCAGCTAACATACTGAACTGGGAAAAGTTGAATGTCTTTTGTCTAATAATTGGAGCAAGACAAAGAGGAGACAACGTGCAGAATGGGAGAAAATGTCTGCAAGCTATTCATCTGACAAGTTACTTATATCCAGAATATGCAAGGAATGCAAAAACAGAAAAAAAAACCAGTCTTATTAAACATGGGCAAAGGATTTGAATAGACATTTCTCAAAGAAGACATACAAATAGCCAAAAAGTATATGAAAAAAATCTTCAATATTACTAATCATCCGTAAAATGCAAATCAAAACCACAATGAAATGTCTTCTCATCACAGTTAGAATGGTTATTATCAAAAAGAAAATAAATAACAAATGCTGAAAAAGATGAGGTGAAAAGGGAACTGTCATACACTGTGCGAATGTTAATTAGCACAACCATTATAGAAAAAGAGTAGAGAGGTTTCTCGATAAACAAAAAATAGAACTACCATATGATTCAGCAATCTCATTACTGGGAATTTATCTAAAGGAAAGAATATCAGTATATCAAAGAGACATCAGTATTCATGTTTATTGCAGCACTATTAGCAATAGCCAAGATACGGAATCAACCTAAGTATCCATCAGTGAATGAATGGATAAAGAAAATGTATATATATACAATGGAATGCCATTCAGCTATGAAAAAAAAAGAGTGAAATCATGTCATTGAAGCATCCATCCATTCCATTAGATGGAACTGAAGGTCATTGTTAAGTCAAATAAGCAGACACAGAAAGACAGTTATCTCATGTTCTTTCTCATATGTGAGAGCTAAAAATTGATCTCCTGTGGATCTAAAGTAGAATGATGGTTACCAGAGGCTGGGAAGGGAAGGGACTGGATGACGAGAGGAGTTAATGGGTACAAACCTTAGTTATATAAAGGAATAAGTTCTAGTGTTTGGTAGTACAATAAGGTGACTATAACCACCAACAATGTGTCATATATTTCAAGATAGCTACACGAGAGGATTTGAAATATTCCCATCACAAAGAAGTAACGAATGAAGTGATGGATGTCCTAAATATCTTGATTTTATCATTACACATTTTATTCATGTATCAAAATATCACATGTACCTCATAAATATATACAATGATTATTAATAAAAAAAATACAATAGTCACGACTCCCCCCAAAAAAGTTTGGACATGAAATGCAATAATGAAAACTCTGCCCTCTAAACTTATATAAATGGCAACTAATATATTTTCCTATTTATTCTTTCAATAGATATTAATGAGTGCTTATAAAGAATATCAATATAAACAAATTAGTCCTGGCCGTGCCCTTAATGAGCATATAATACAGTTGAAGAGATTAAGTTCCTACTTTCATTGGTGAAATCCTCAAAGATAGGCGTTCTATCCTGTCTCTCTCCCCGACCCCCGTCACCATTCTCTGTCACAGAACCTGCCCTGTGTCTTAAAGGTTTTCAAAATCCTTAACCTCATGTTGAAAGGGAAAGAGGGAAGAATGGGTAGAGAGACATAAAGCAACAAGTCTAGCTGTCATTGTTTCTGGAAATCAATCAAAATGAAAATACAATTTTATCAGTTTCTGAAATTACAATGTAGGTCAGCAGGAATCAATTTATAGCAATTCTTTTACCACACATTTATTGCAAAAATGCAATCCATTTCTACTTCTGCCTGACTGACTCAGATCATATTTCAGATAGCTAAGTTATAATTAATGAAAGCTGTGTGGACTTTTAGCTTAGAAAACAGTTTCCTCTTCCTTCTGCTCACCCCATGCCCCAACCCATCCCTATATCGCCACCATTGGCTTCAATCTGGCACTGTAGTCAAGCCCAAAGCAACTTCTGTGGGTCAGGGGATGTGACCTTAGGCATTCTGTGCCTAGCCACTGGGCTAGGCATTGCAGCTTCAGAACTCTTCTCTCCAGTTCTAAATCATGTCTAATGGGGCTGTTAACCAGTGGCCACCAAAGCTACCATTTCCAATGAGCGATTCTGCAAAATAATGTCACAGAAATAAATTAGTATTAAATTTACAGAGAATTTTATCTTCATGACAATCTAAGAAATCAGACTCACACCTTACTATGCATAGTTATACTGGCTTTGTCCTAGACTAACCCAGGTCCAATTCCACCCTCTGGGCTTGTGGAGTTTCTCTGTTGCCAATGTGCAGAATGCTTAGAACAGGATAGGCCCCTAGAAGTGAGTCATGTTTTCTTTCACAGTCATATGGATAGTATTAGATGGAGCCAGAAAACAAGAAAAATTCTACAAAAATAATGAAACTAATTTGTGCAACATGAGAAAAGAAAATGGACATTTTACAAATCTATTTGGTGTCAGGACTCTACTTTTTAAAAGGAGAATCATGGTCTGTGGTGTACATGTAAATCAGGGAAGGACTTAAATTCACATTAATAAGTATTCTGGTTACAGCATGGAAGACCTATGTCATTGTTGAACTGAAACTCACCGAGTTTTCAACATACAACTAAATTGTACTTTGCATAAGAACATTAAAACAATTCTTGGAACACTCTCCTTCCCCATCACTAACCACCCACCAAAATACAAGAAGTTAGTAAGAAATATCACTCTCTTGGATTAAGCACATGAGAAGAATTTGCAAACAGATTATTAGAAAATGTCATTCATCATTTTCATTTTCTTTGGAAATTTAGCTTTTCTCCCTGAATATATTATCATATTTTTTCTCACATTTTTAAAATATGCTCAATCAGAATACTTTAAAAAATACCTTTTTTTTTTTTTTTTCCTGAGATGGAGTTTCGCTCTTGTTGCTCAGGCTGGATCCAGTGCAATGGCATGATCTCAGCTTACTACAACCTCCACCTCTGGGGTTCAGGCGATTCTCCTGCCTCAGCCTCCCAAGTAGCTGGGACCACAGACATGCGCCACCACGCTTGGCTAATTTTGTATTTTTAGTAGAGACAGGGTTTCTCCATGTTGTCCAGGCTGGTCTTGAACTCCCAACCTCAGGTGATCCACCCGCCTCACCTTCCCACAGTGCTGGGATTACAGGCATGACCCACCACACCCGGCTAAAAAAATACTTTTATATATATGTAGAAACCATTTTATTTGTAAAATATGTCAGGTACTTTTTATTAAGAAGTATTTTAAGAATACAGATACATCATCAAATTGACTGTTATCTTTGTATAATTGTATTACAAGTTATGTTGTGAAGATGAAAAGCTAGTTTCCCTTCTAGCTACTACTTTTGGTGAACAGAAATTAGAAGTGTTATAGCATTTTATTTATAATAAAACTATAGTATACATGTTTATATGATTATTTAAAGAAATGTGTTATGTTTCACATGTTCAGAGACTTTGTCTTCAGAATTCCTTTGCTAACTCTACCAATACTAAGGGTATGAACTTTTCAGTTACACAGAATTGGGTTCGCATATGGTTCTATCACTTAGTAGCCTTTGGGTGAATTTTTCAAACTCAGATCCTCAGCTTTCTTGTCTACAAATTTACAATAGTAATATTTAACTCACAGGGCTGTTATAAGGATTAAAGGAGATTACCTGTAGTAAGCTCTCAAAATATTAATTCTTTTTCTGTATAAAATACACAATTTTCCTTAAAAATATTAAGATTATGTCATAAAGATTTCTAAGCATTGCAAGTGGTTCCTATTTGTATCTGCTACTATTGCTTTCCAGATCCAGGAATAACTTGCAAATAATGAGATTCCTTTAGATGGAATAATGTTAATTTACCTAGCTCACTGCTACTGTTTCACACAGCTTGGGAAAATGTGCTGTTTTTGCAGTCTGTTCATTCAGATGGCTTATGAATTAAAAGCAGAGGCCTATCATGTTCTAAGATCCAGTAGTTCATTATTGCAAAATAAAATATCCATTTATTAAGCAAGGATTGTCTACAGTGTCTACAAGAGTAAAGAGACCCACTCATAAGAATAAGTGTTGCCTTCAAATTTGTACTGAAGTATGCTGAAAAACATGTATACTATAGCTGTGATAATGAGCAGTACAGTAGAGAGAGGTGATTTATGATACCTGTTTCTGACAGCTATAGTGCAGAGATTCCCAGGGTATCTGATCATGGCATTAGCATGCTGACAGCTCAGCATTTAGAACATTATGGTAATTTATCCTGCCTATGCTGTCACCTGCACTGTCAGAGTTTCTTTTTAATGATGGTATAACTATTTTGTTTGTTTGTACTGCATTCTTTTCATTTGGCTAATGCTTTCTCATTAGATTGAACCTAGTAAATGAGAGTAATTAAGTGCTTCCTATAGCTCAGATGCAATGATTAAGTTGCAGAGCTGCTAGTGATTATGTTTTGTCATTTATCTCTATTAATCTGAGAATATCCAGATGATAAACACATGTAATTTTTTGCTAATGTTCAATAGATGAAATTTATAGTTTCTCAATGGAGCCAAGCAGTAAGTATATATTCATATATAAATAATAGGTTCTTACATGTGAACTTGCTTTAAATAAACATGTAAGTTACAACTGAAGTTTTTATAAAGGGAAAGACACTTTTAATTGTCCTACTAAATTTATTCTTTCCTGAAATATCCTTCTTTACTCTTCCAAGCCCTACCCCCCACCCAAGGGAAGGAAGGAAAGAAAGGAGAGAAAAGAAGAAAGTGGGGAAGGGAAGGAACAAAGGAAGGAAGGAAGGCTGGCTTAAATTCTTTTTATGGAGCAAGTTGTTTTTCTGACTTTAGTGTTTTTTTTTAAATTGTCTGCAGGGACAAGACTAAAATCTGTTTTGATACAGTTTATTTGGGCTGAGCAGGGTAGCTCATGCATGTAATCCAAACACTTTGGGAGACCGAGATGGGAGGATCACTCAAGCCCAGGAGTTCAAGACCAGTCTAGGCAACATAGGGAGACCCCATCTCTACAAAAAATTTAAAAATTGGCCAAGTATGGTGGTGCTGCCTGCAGTCCCAGCTATTCAGGAGGCTGAGGCAGGAGAATCCTTTCAGCCTCAGAGTTTGAGGCTGCAGTGAACCCTGATCACACCACTGCACTCTAGCCTAGGCAATAGAGCAAGACCCTATCTCAAGAAAAAAAAAAAAAGACTGTATTTGAAGTCCTCTCATTCGCTCTGTACTGACAGTTTTTCAACTCTTTTAGCTTACTCTGATTTTCTAAGCTATAATACTTTATTATTCTAGAAGAAAATATGTTTCAACTAAATTGTTTGTTAAATAACTCGAGATTAGTCAGAATGTTTGTCTTTTGGTTTTTTTGTGTGTTTGTTTTTGTTTTGTTTTGTTTCTGAGAAGGAGTTTTGCTGTCATTGCCCAGGCTGGAGTGCAGTGGCGTGATCTTGGCTCACTGCAACCTCCACCTTCCGGTTTCAAACGAGTCTCCTGCCTCAGCCTCCCAAGTAGCTGGGACTACAGGGGCCCGCCACCATGCTTGGCTAATTTTTGTATTTTTAGTAGAATCAGGGTTTCACCATGTTGGCCAGGCTGGTCTCGAACTCCTGATCCACCCGCCTCAGCCTCCCAAAGTGCTGAGATTACGGGCTTGAGCCACTGCGCCCGGCTGAATGTTTGTCTTTTAATAAACTAAGCTAACATGTTAAAATAATATGGAGTTACATTTTTTGAAAAATAATACATTTACACATATTATTTGCTTATATCTGACGTAATTTGCTGTAAGGAGATACATAGTTTTCAGAACTCTGATATGAATATTATAGTTAATAGTTAATTAGCTTTTTAAAGTTTCTATAAAAAATGCCGAATCCCTTGATACATTTTGTTTGCAATTAGTGACAAGACAGTATATGCCAACTTCATGCATTTCAAGTATCATTATGTAAAGATTTATTCCTAATTCTTTACAATTTATTTATAAAATTATAGTTTCAATAAACTTTCATATATACTAAGAGAAAATAGAGGATTGTTTTTAGGAAATTATATTTTTGCAAAATTTTTCATAAATGCTTGGAAAGATCATAGAATTGTTAAACCCATGTGAGCATAGGCTACCCAGAATTTTCAGCTCATATTTAGATGGTAGGAAAATTGACAGAAACCTAGTTATTGTATTTCTTTGTGCTTAAGTGTATGACTAGGAGTCTGGTGAGTGTGGTTTCCCAAACATTGGAGGAGGAACACTAACAGTTCTTATTTTGAAAAAGAACATTGTACTTGAGCTTTCAGGTTGTGGCTGTGCATTGTAATGCATTAGGAGCTGCTTTTACATTTTATTTAAGAGAAAGGTCTTTTAAGTATGTATACATATACTGCCTTTATTTGCACATTTGGATCATTTAATGAATTTTGTTCTATGAGCAAGTGGTACCATCTAAGATAAATACTTGAAACATTGATGTTAACCCTACCTCAGTTAATTTTCATGAAATATTATTTTTTGAAACTGAATACTTATTGCATAAGTCCTGAATGGAATATGCTACTTTTAATGGTTATTCATATATTCTTTGGATTCCTTTCTAAAAGTAAACCATTTTTAAAAGATGGATATACATTACCCAGTGGGCTCTTCTTCCCCTTTAGGTGTAGAAATGCCTTCCATGCAGACTAACTGGGAATTGTAATGATCATAAATATTGGGATTTTATTAAGTTTTCTAGTAGTTTGTTCACATTGTTTTTCCAGCAAGTTTAGAAGATACAATATTTAGCCTAATAAGGATTATCATCTTTCATAGGGATCAAATATCAATCCTGTACTTAGGGCTCGATTGAAGAAATTTTTCATTGAAATAATCAGATTATATAGGAAGTGATGATTTGTTAATGGTTGGCATAGTCAAAGAATCTGTTTTTGAAATTGTGGGAAATGTCTCTTAGGCCTTATCAGTTAAGTAAAGGACTAAAAGTAGAAAGCCCTAAGTTCTAAATCAAACATTGTCCCCTAATAGTTGTTTTGTCAAATAAATCTTACTCTTGCACACTGAGGTATTAGGGTGAGTAATAGTGAGCGTTAGGCCAGTGTAATGCTCTTTTGAATATTAAATTATAAAAGAAGAAGCCCGGGTTGAGGCAGATGGATTGCTTTGAGCTCAGGAATTCAAGACCAGCCTGGGCAACATGGTATAACCCTATCTCTACAAAAAATACAAAAATTGGCTGGGCGTTGGTCGCTCATGCCTGTAGTCCCAGCTATAGGGGAGGCTGAGGCTGGAGAACCGTTTAAGCCTGGGAAGCAGTGGTTGTAGTGAGCTGAGATTGCGCCATTGCACTCCAGCCAGGGTGACAGGGTGAGATCCTGTCTCAAATAAAATCAAAATAAAATAAAATGCCCAAAAAAGAAAAGTAAGTATAGAGAAAAGTTTAAGTCTGGGTATGGTGGCTCA